>NC_081844.1:62700545-63024439 GCF_963259705.1 Myotis daubentonii | reverse complement strand
GATGTTTCTATCTCTCTCTCCCTCTCCCTTCCTCTCTGAAATCAATAAAATATATATATTAAATAAGTAATAATAAATAAATGAAAAGAAATTTCCATGCCCATGTAATAGAAAACCCAATGTTGTAAGGTGACAATTTTCCCCCGAACTGCATTCCCCATCAAAATTCCAAGACTTTTTTTTCAGACATTGACAAGCCAATCCTTTTTATACTGGACCCAGGACAGCCACACGTTTTAAAAACAAGAACAAAATTGGAGGGCTAACATTACCTGGTCTCATCAGTTACCATAAAGCACATGAACCAAGACAGAACAGTACTGGCCTAAGAACAAACATATAGATAATGGAAAATAATTGAGAGTGCAGAAATAAACCTTTACATTTACAATCAATGGAGAAATGACAGTCTTTTCAACAAATGGTGCTGAGACAACCCATACACAACTGAATTTAGAGCCATTTATTTCACATCATACATAAAAATGAACTCAAGCCTGGCTGGTGTGGCTCAGCGGTTGAGGGTAGACCCAGGAACCAAGAGGTCACCAGTTTCATTCCCAGTCAGAGCATATGCCCGGGTTGCGGGCTCAATCCCCAGTTGGGGCCATACAGGAGGCAGCCAATCGATGACTTCCTCTCTCATCAGTGTTTCTATCTCTCTATTCCTCTCCCGTCCTCTCTCTCTAAAAATCAATAAAAATATATTTTTTTAAAATGAACTCAAAATAGATCATAAATCTAAATATCAGAGCAAAAACTATACAACATCTAGAAGAAAACAAAAGAGAAAATCCTCAAGACTTGAATTAGGCAGAGAGTTCTTATAACAACAAAAAATTAATCTATAAAATAAAAAATCGGAAAATTAAACTCCATCAAAATTTAAACTTTTTTTTTTTTTTTTTACAGAGAGGAAGGGAGAGGGATAGTCAGAAACATCGATGAGAGAGAAACATCAGTCAGCTGCCTCCTGCACACCCGCTACCAGGGATGTACCAGCAACCAAGGTATATGCCCTTGACTGGAATCGAACCTGGGACCCTTCAGCCCGCAGGCCAACGCTCTATCCACTGAGCCAAACCGGTCAGGGCAAAATTTAAACTTTTGACAAAAGAAATTAAAACTTTTGTGCTTCAAAAGATTCCAGCCCTAGCCGGTTTGGCTCAGTAGATAGAGCGTCGGCCTGTGGACTCAAGGGTCCCAGGTTCGATTCCGGTCAAGGGCATGTACCTGGGTTGCGGGCACATCTCCAGTAGGGGGTGTGCAGGAGGCAGCTGATTGATGTTTCTCTCTCATCCATGTTTCTAACTCTCTATCCCTCTCCCTTCCTCTCTGTAAAAAATCAATAAAATATATTTTTAAAAAAAAAGATTCCAATAAAAAAAGTTGAAAAGACAAGCCACTCACTGAGATAAAATATTTGCAAATCATGTATCCAATAACTTGCAACCAGAATATACAAAGATTGTTATAACTCAATAATAAAAAGACAAACAAAAACCACACAAAAGTTTTGAGTATTTCACCAAATAGGATATATAGAAATGGCTAATAATCATATAAAAAATGCTCAATATCTTGAGTCTTTAGGAAAATGCAAGTTAAAACCACCACAATGAGTTAACCACTTCATACCCACTAGAATGGCTATAATAAAAATGGCAATAACAAATGTTGCCAAGAATGTGAAGAAGCTGGAACTCTCAAACACTGCTGTTAGGAATGTAAAATGTACGGCCACTTTAGAAAACAGGTTGGCATTTTTTTTAAAAGTTAAACAGATGACCCAGCATTTCTATTCCTAGGTTATCTACCCAAGAGAATGAAACCATATGTCCACATAAAGACTTGTACTCAAATGTTCAAGCAGCATTATTTGCAACAGTCAAAAAACTGGAAACTACCTAGCTGCGTGGCTCATTGTTGAGCATTGCGCATATGAACCAGGAGGTCACAGTTCCAATTCCTGGTCAGGGCACATGTCCAGTTTTCGGGCTCCATCCCCAGGAGGGGGCATGCAGGACGCAGCCAATCCATGTGTCTCTCCCATTGATGTTTCTATCCCCCCTCTCCCTCTCCCTTCCTCTCTGAAATCAATAAAAATGTATTTTAAAAAAACAAAACATAAAACTAGAAACAGCCCTGGCCGGTGTGGCTCAGTTAGTTGGGCCTTGTCCCATGCACTAAGGCAGCGGTTGCCAACCTTTCGGACCTCACGGACCACGGATTGGCGACCACTGCTCCAAAGGTTTCCTTAAATCAGCGGTCGCCAACCTTTTGGACTTCATGGACCACCAGGTGGCGACCGCTGCACTAAGGGATTGCTGGTTCAATTCCCTGCAGAGGCACATGCCCAGGCTTCTGACTCAATTTCCTGTAGGGAGCATGTTGTTTCTCCCTCTCACTCTCACTCTCTCTAAAAATCAATTTAAAAATCTATAAAAAGGTCCTAGCTGGTTTGGCTCAGTGAACAGAGTATCAGCCTGTGGACTGAAAGGTCCCGGGTTCGATTCCGTTTTGATTCCGGTCAAGGGCACATGTTCAGGTTGTGGGCTGGATCCCCAGGAGGGGGGCATGCAGGAGGCAGCTGATCAATGATTCTCATCATTGATGTTTCTATCTCTCTCTCTCCCCCTTCCTCTCTGAAATCAATAAAAATATTTTTTTATATCTTTAAAAAGAAAAAAAGAAGACCTGGAAACAATTCAAATGCCCATCAACTGGTCAACAGATAAACAAAATGTTGTCTATTCATACAATAGAATATTCAGCAATAAAAAAGAAAAAAATACAGATACATGCTACAATAAAGATAAATTCCCAAAACAGTGTAAGTGAAAGAAGCCATATGTAAAAGACTGTATATGTTATTATTCCATTTATATAAAACTAGTGGTCTGGTGCATGGATTCATGCACACTGAAAGGAAAATAATTAGAAGAAATATTTTAATATTGCTATTTGCCCTTTCTCCCTTAGCGCCTGGGAGCCAGGCAGCAGCCCCACCCTCCGCTGCCACTGCTGCTGGGCAATCAGTGGGGCGATGATTGGCCTCACTCACACCTGCCTTAGCCTGGCACCGCCCACTCACCTGCTCCACCATACCACCAGTCCACTCTAGTTGGGGCCCATGGGAGCCGGCAGCACCTCCACTGCCGCCACCCACTGCTGGCGCCACGTTGCCAACACCCACCATGTTCCACACCACCCCCTGATGGTCAGTGCATGTTATAGCGATCAGTCGAACTCCCAGTCAGGAGGACAATTTACATATTAGGCTTTTATTATATAGGATATTCAGAAAAGGTAAATCTACAGAGACAAAGCACAAATCAGTGGCTCCCTGGGGTTGGGGGTGAAAATAAGGGTTAACTACACACAGTCTAGAGAGAAATTTTGGAGGTGATAGAAATGTTCTAAAACTGGCTTGTGGTGCCCAGTCGGTATGGCTCAGTGGTTGAGCATCAACTTATTAACCAGGAGGTCATGGTTAAATTCCTAGTCAGGGCACATGCCTGGATTTTGGGCTCAATCCCTGGTGCAGGAGGCAGCCGATCAATGATTCTCTCTCATCACTTGATGTTTCTCTCTCTCTCTCTCTCTCTCCCTTCCTCTCTGAAATCAATAAAAATATATTTAAAATAAATAAATAAAACTGGCTTGTGGTCTGACACTTCCATTTACTAAAAATCACTGAATGTGCACTCAAAATAAATTAATTTTGGAATTAAATAACTCAAAAAACCTGATTTTTTAAAAATGCACATACCCAACAGAAATGAAAAAACGTTCAAATAAAAATTTGTACACAAATGTCTATAGCAGTATTCACAATAGCTAAAAAGTGGAAACTCAAAAGTTCACCAACTAATTAATAAATAACGTGGTATATCCATACAATGGAATATTACTCGGCAATAAAAGAAATGAAATGACACATGCTACAACATGGATGCACTTTGAAAACATTGTGTTAAGTGAAAGAAACCAATCACTGAAGATCACATATTGCATGATTCATTTATATAAAATGCCCAGGAACAAGCAAATACACAGAAAGTAGATCAGTGGTAACATCCCCAGGCCTATTAGGGGAAACTTGAATGTGACTGTTAAATGGGTATATGGTTTCTTTCTGGGATGAGGAAAACATTCTAAAATTGATTATGGTGACAGCTGGCAAAACTTTATAAATATATTAGAAAACACTTAACTGTCCTGGCCAGGTGGCTGTTGGTTGGAGCATTGTACCACACACCAAAAGGTTGTGGGTTCAAGTCCCTGTCAGGGCACATACCTAGGTTTCCAGTTCCATCCCTGGTCTGGGCATGAAGGAGAAGCAACTAATTGATATTTCTCCTCTCTTTATCTCTATCTCTCTTTCATTCCCCTCTCTCTAAATCAATCATATCCTCAGATAAGAATTTAAAAGAAAAAACCCACTAAACTGTACATTTTAAATTGGTGAACTAAATGGTATATGAATTATCTATAATAATAAAAGCATAATATGCTAATTAGACCGGGCAGCCGAACAACCTTCCGGATGTCCTTCTGGACAAAGTCGCAGCGGCTGGTCGAGGCAGAGGCCGTTAGGGGCAATCAGGCAGGCAGGCAGGGGCGGTTAGGGGTGATCAGCAGGCGAGTTAGGAGCAGCGGTGGGGGATTGTGAGAGGATGCAGGTGGGGCTGAGGGACCCCCGCCCCTAGCAAGAATTTCGAGCACCAGGCCTCTAGTATCTCAATAAAGCTGTTACCAAACACACACATACACACACACACACACACACACACTTGTGCAATCTGTGAGCGGGTAAAGGCCATCAACACAGTGACCAATCTATTAATTTAGGATAGAAAAATCTCAAAGTTACAAATTCTTTCCAATGAAACTCTGATTTTTTTTTTAGTATACTATTATATGTCTGAAATGAGAAGCAATGATTGATCAATTAATTAAGTCACTAAGTTTAAAAACAGGTTGACATTAAATATTCAAATTTCAGGTGCCCAAGATATTTCAACTTTCATGTGTTTGCTAGGTGACACCTCAGTAACATTCATATGAATGCACTGTGTAAACTGTTGCACTGTCTATAAACTTTCATTATTCCTAAATTCCTTTAAGCGTAACTTAACAGCTTCCAGTTTTATATAGTCTTGAAAGGAAGAAACTCTGAAACAAAAACATCCAATCTTATCTTAGTAAAGGGTACATACATTCTCCGCTGATTCTGGCACCAGAGAAAGTGCTTAATTTACCTCTCCATAGAGGCTCACTTATAGATAAAAAGGAAAGTAAATCTGATTACCAAACACACGAGCACTGTTCTCTCATCACCGGATTAAAATTTAAACCACACAGCTGAAGTACATGCTCATGATCACAGGAGAGGAGGAAAATTCTAGTTTTACAATGAAGTGTCCCCTCATTCACTTTAATGAAGTACTAAAAACTTGAAGGCTAGTCTGCAGAGAATCTAGAAAAAAAAAGGGGGGGGGGGGGCCGGGATACTGGCCCACGAGAAACAAGCCGAAACTGAGCAATCTGGATTCCTCTGGGTGTGTTAGAATATTTTCTCCGTCCTTTGCTGACATGCAATAAAATTGCCCAACTGGAGCAAGAGAGGGGGCACGGGGGCCCCCGCAGAACCCTCCCCGCGCTTCTCCCGCGGCCCCCCCAAAACGGCCCGTAGCCCGGTCCCCAAGGGCCAGCTTCGCGGAGAGAGGATCCAGAAGGCGCGCGTAGTACAGAGCCCGTTCCTGTTTTGTTTAAAAACAGATTCCAAACAGAGACAAGCCTCCCTCGCCCCGGGGAGTAGGGGAAGTGGCGGCAGGGGGCCGGCGAGGAGCCCGAGGATAAAAGAATGGCCGAGGACAACCTGCCGCGCGCGCCAGCCGCCAGGGAAGGATAGGTGAGAGGCGGCGGCCCGGCCCCGGCTCGGCTCGGCTGGGGAGGGCACTGCCCGCCAGCCCGCCACGCCACCCCGAGCCGCCCGAGCCTCCCAGGTCCCGCCCCGAGCTGGCCGCCCTGCCCAGGCGCCGGCCGCAGCCTCCCGCCCGACCGGACCCTCCCAGGACGCGCTTCCTCCGGAGCCGGACCCCCGCCCTGGCCTCCCCGCGGGGGAAGGCGGGTCAGTCCAGCCCGCTTCTCGGCAGAGGTGACTCGCGCGGAGATGTAAACACTGCGAGCCCAGCTGCGCGCGGCCCATCCCCCCCGCCGGGGTCCGTAACCTCTCCCTCCGCCCGGCCCCGCGCCCCGCACTCCCCGCGGGCTGCGCGCAGCGCGCCTTCCCCTTTCTCCGACTCCCGCTCCCCGACCGTTGCCCGAGGGCACCGGCCCCCTTCCCCCGCTCCCCGCGGGTGTCACGGCCACAGCCTCTGGAAAACCCCTCCGCAAACCCCGGAGCAAACAACACAGGCGCGGGGCGGGAGGCGCGGAGGGAGGCGGCGGCACTCGGGACAGCGAGGCTCCGTCGCCGCGCCCTCCGCGCTCCCTCCCGCAGCCTCTGCTGCTCGCGCTCTTACCTGCTCGCCGCGTCGCCCGGCAAGACGGCGGCGTCGCTTTCCCTCCCGGCAGGGCCGCGGACTCGCCGCCGCCGCCGCCGCCGTTGGCCGGGCGTCCGGAGGGAGCCGGGCCTCCCCGGCAGCCCGAGCCGCTCCGCTGGGAGAGGAGGAGACAAAACAGCGCGCGCCGCCCCGCGCAGCGCCCCCCCCCGCACCGCCCCACCGACCCCCAACCGCCGAGGCGACCACAGCGACACAGAGCCCGGCGCGGGGAGCAATGGTGGCCCCCGCCCTCGCCCCGTTCCCCTCCCTCCACCCCCCGCTCGGCTCCTCCCCCTCGGCCTCCTGCCGCCGCCACCAGGACACTTGAGTCCGCCTCCCCCACCCCGCCCGCTCCGAGCGCTCCTCCCCTCCCCGAGCGGCGGGGGGGGGGGGGCGGCACCGCCAGTCACCGCAGCGCCTGTCAAAGCGGGGCCGGCTATTTATACCCCGCGCGGCCCGCCGCCCGCGGCCCCCATCAGCCGGCCAAACCTGCCTCCGTGGCTCTCTCGGGTCTCTCCTGCCCCTGATCCCCCAACTTCTCCCTAACCCGCCTTCTCAGGTAATGACTCTCCCCACGTGTCCCGCGCCCTGCTCGGAGCTCCCCCATCCCCTTCCCGGACTGGCGCAGAGGCGGCGAGGCCGCGCGTGCACCTGCAGCGCCCGCCCGCTTCCCCCGCCGGCCGGCCCGCACGCACACACGCGCTCCACTCCGAGCGCCCTCGCGGGCCCCGGCGGGCACCCCATCCCCGGCGCTGGGCTCTCGCCCCTCTGCTCCAGGACGGCCCCGCGCTAGGGCCGTCTGACAGTTACTGGGGGCCGGGGTTGGGAGACTAGCCCGCGCCCTCCCGACTCCACTTCTCAGCCGGGCTAAGTGGAAGGTGGGGGCGCGGGCGGGGAGCGGCGCACCGCCCTCTCCGCCCCGGCCCCGCCCCGGC
This sequence comes from Myotis daubentonii, assembly GCF_963259705.1. NCBI lineage: Eukaryota > Metazoa > Chordata > Mammalia > Chiroptera > Vespertilionidae > Myotis > Myotis daubentonii. The sequence goes on along the minus strand of NC_081844.1, from coordinate 63,016,953 downwards.
CGCTGACGCCCGCAGCGCACCGCCCAGCCCGCCGCGCGCCCCTCGGCGCCGCCCGCTCCTCCTCCCTGTCCGGCTTCGTACACCCGCGGACCCCGCCCCGTTCCCAGAAATTACCACCCGCCCAACGGCCGGGCGGCGCGGCGGTTGGTGCCCGCGTTTGCTGACGGGCGGGCGGCGGGGGCTCAGCGCGCAGCTGCGGAGCGAGGCGGACAGCCCCTTGGCGCGGCTCCCGGAGCTGCAGGCGCCCGCACCGAGCCTTTGTCGCTCCTCGCTCCGTCAGCGACGGAGAAGTAACTCAAGTACGAGTATTGTTGGTGCGAGCATGCGGGAGTGTATTGGTGCGGGGGTATTTGGGTCCAAGCGCCTACAATTCGAAAACGAAAGGCCAGCAGTTAGCTGCACGCTTTTGGTTTCCCCACTTTCACACAAAGGGGAACCCTCTGAGCAAGGCACTCTCATGCGCCTTCAAGTGCACAAAGCCAATGACACGGTGCCCTGGGTTGTCCTGCGTTCGAAGCGCCTCATTAAAGACCTTTCGTATGCACAGTTACGCATGCAAACGCCTCAATCTATTCCCACCACCACCACCTTTCTCAGCCGCAGCATCTTCTCGTTCGGCATTTGTTTCTTTAACAAAGAGCTGTGCCTGCCCCGTGCGCGTGGGGACTGATTCTATTCCCCTCGGGCTCCTGCAGCTGCACTCGGGTGGACCTGGCGCGGTATCCACCAGGTTCATTTCTGGACACCAGCTGTACTCTTTTTGCTGCTCCACAACCAGTCTTGAGCGATGAAGAAACCCTGAGGAATGTGAGTGGTAGCTCTTCTTGGAAGTAACGTGGGAACCATGGAAATAACCCTAGAATGGGGCTCAAATGTCGGAGAACCACAGGCGGCCCCGCCGATTTAAGTCCCAGAAGAAGCTAGGAATTCAATTATCTTCTCTTTCTTTTTTAAAGCTAGTAATACCTCTCTTGGTTGGAGGGAGGGGTATGATTCTTCCTTTCCTATCTTAAAAAGCAAAGCTGTGGACTTTTTTCTTAATAAAGGGACTTTTACTTTTAAACAAAGGGGAAACCCAGGTAGCAAAGAGGGTTAGTAAAAAAGATCCTCTTAACTCTAATGAAGTTTTTTGGAGATTCCTGAGTTCTAAAACATGACAAGTCTTGGCACCCTTTTAAACTAAAGAATTTATAAAGCCTTTTAACATTCAAATTGTTAATACACAGTAAACAGGATACCATAAGCACAGCATCCTTTCTAGGGAAGTATTTCTATTCCCCTACTTCCTGTGAAATACCCTATCACTTGTGGCAACCATTGTCCACTTTGGTGTTTGAAGGAATTAATAATACTACTGCATCTCCATGACAAAAACATGGCATATTAAGGAGCTTGCAAGGACAAAGCCTAATTCTTAGAGTTAGGAACAGATCTCATCTGCAAGGTCAAATCATTCCTGTTGTCAAAATAGACCCAGAGACATAGAAGCATGAACAGACTGTTGAACCTCAGAGGGAAGGCAGGGGAGGGTGGGTAGGGAGAGATCAACCAATGAACTTGTATGCATATATGCATAACCCGTGGACACAGACAATGGGTGGTGAAGGGGGAGGAGTGTGCTGGAAGAGGTTAATGGGGGAAAGGAAAAGGAGGACCTATGGCATACTTTCAACAATAAATATTTTTTAAAAAACCATTCCTGTTGTCAGCCACCATTAGAAGAAATATATTTCCCCCGCTGCCAATTGGAAGTAAGCTGAAAGGTCCCAGGTGGGTAACCTTGCTAGATAACATTATTCTTCCCAATTCTTCACTGCTCCAGGCATGTGTGACCTTTGAAATGTGGCTTTATAGTTCCTCTCATTAGAGAGAGAATGTTTCTCCACCCCATTGATGTGTGGTTAGGTCATTCCACCTGCTCTTGACCAAAAGAATATGCACAGAAGTGACAATGTGACAGTTCTCAGCCTGACATTATTTAATAGGTATTGCATGTTTCCACTTGCCTCTCTCCACACCTGCCTTTCACAATGTGAAGAACATGCCTGGCCCAAGAAAAATGAGAGGCATGGAGCAGGTTTAGAACCATCCTCTAGCTTGGAGCCAGTGACCTACAGAAAAGAATTGCTGTTTTAAGCAGTATGTTTTGAGGTGGTTTGCTACCCAGAATTAGTGTTGCAGTCGTTGACTGATACAATAGGAGACAGAGGAATCTGCTCTGTTGGTATTGGCCTTGAAGTTGCCAAGCTTGATACCTCTAAGGCAGCTCTTTGATAAGCAGGTCTTAGAAAGACACATCTCTTATGGAAGCTGGCCAAGGAAGAAACCCAGAAAGTTTGCAGCATAGCATTCTAAAGTGTCAGGTTCCGTAGGAAAGGGCTGATGTGGCCAGCAGTCCTAGAAACATGCTCATATAATAGGAGGTATCTACATAACTAGATAGCTATTACTTCTGGGTTTTGTTGTGTGTGTGTTTTTTTTAAAACAAGAAGTTTATTTAAACAACAAGACACTGGACTTGAAGGGAAAACTATCTAGGATTCATTTTTTTAGAGTAATTTATCCCTACTTAAAGACAGATTGCCCTACATGTAACAGCTACGTACAAAAAAGTTACAAAATTGTCCTTGGTTTTACAATGATAAATGAAAAACATCAAAATTCTCCAATCAAACAAGGTATGCAAGAATTTTTATGTTGTTCTCTTTTTTTGTTAAACAGTAAGAACAAAATAACTTACTGGAATGTAAAGATAAGAGCTGAATGAGCATGCCACTAATGGAGTGAGGGGGTGTTTTCACAGAACCAGTATTTTTTCCCCATCCTATCTCCAATTGATGTAGATGGAAACATACCATTGGCCATTTAGTTTAAAAAAATGCAAATGCTTGTGCACATACATTAGTTACTTTATGTACCATAAAGGAATGGGGAAGGGGGAAATGAAAGAACAGAGAAAACTATACTGTAGTAGTCAGATGTGTGGAAACCAAATTGTAGTTTTCTAATTGAGAATGTCTTCTTGGTCTGGAGGAACAGAGTTCTGGAGTAAAGTAGCAGGTTCCCTTTTTAGTAGACACCTCCTGTCTGCTGCTGGAACACATCCGTTGTATCTTCATCCTCCATTTCCAACTGTGCAGGTGTGTCAGTTTCATTGATTGGCTGCCCCTCAAGTCGGAATTTGATCTGCTTCATTGACAAACCCTGTCGTTCACAATAGGCTTTCCTTAGTTTACTAAGTGGTGTGTGCCTCTTAATCTTAAACTGCACCCCAGAACCATCCTGCCCCGCCACCTTCAAATTAATATGATCGTTGTTCTCAGTCTTGACTCCTTCCTTGGGCTTTTCGTTGGCCATGGTGAGGGCCGGAGTCTCCTCAGCTGCCGCTTCACAAAAGGGGTAGCAGGTCCGCACCAAACGAGCACACCCACAGCCCCAGGAGCGGCAGAAGGAGCTGGGTTTTTTTATATTGTACAATTTATTTTAATTATACAGTGGTTCATTAATGTGCCCTTATCAATTTTCAAATAATACAAAGTAGAATTTTTTATAAACCAAGTCTCCTTCCCTTCTCTACTCTCCTGTCTACTCCTCACCCTCCATACATACCAGCCACTCCATACCGCTACTCTTTCACAGCTAACCTTAAATGATAGATGAGCACTTCAGCTTCCAGATTCTTTTCCTGTGCATTTATATACATATGCATGCATTTATAGGGACTAAATATAAATGAGATTATATAACGTGTATTAGGCAGAATGCTTTCTTTAAAAGGTTTTTGTTGATTTTAGAGAGAGGGGAAGGGAGAGGGAGAGATAGAAACATCTGTGAGAGAAACAATCCCTTTTGGGGTATTGAGCCCACAACCCAGGCATGTGCCCTGACTGGGAATTGAACCAGTGACTTCTTGGTACATGGAATGATGCGCAAACAGCTGAGCCACACCAGCTGGGCTAGGCAGAATACTTTGGTACTTCTTGATTATTTCCCCCTTTGATTTCTGTAATTATCTAAGACAAGCTTTTTAAAATTTCAGTCTGTCTTCAGTAAGATAGGCTAACCAAGGGAAGACGTTTTCCTGCTTTTATATCATATTTGAATATGTTAAAATGGGAAGAGGACCCTTTAGGGCCCATTTTAGGGATGGGAGTGATAATCAACGTGAGGAACAAGAAGACTAACTTCCCTGAGTGGTAGCCAGGGAATCATGTGCCCCTCCCAAACTGGAAATGCTCTGTCTTGGGCTCATCTTTGGAAGTTCTCAAAGTGAATAGTCCAAAAGAACAAGGGGGAGCTGTGCTACCCTTTCTGGCCTCTGGAGTCACAGCCATCACTGCGCCACATTCTGTTGGTCATGCAAATCAGTCCCAATTCCGTGAGAGGTGAGGCTGCACAAGGACATAAATACTAGTAGAAGATGAAGACCACTAGGACCCATGTTGGCAACTGACCGCCACAGGAGCATCCAAAGTAGTGAATTTCGAATAACTGACACAATCTTTAAATTTGTTAGATTCCTTCACTACAGGTGGGCAAATCCCCAGGTTACCAACAACTATGTAACTTTGTAACTTCGCAAGAGCAACCAGAAAAATCTCTTCTTTTGCCTCTCCTTAAAGAACCTGTGGTTTCAGGCAACTGCCCAATTATATTCTGGTGTTAGCTGACCTTATTTGTGAGCCACGGTATCCATCCCTCCCACTGCCCCTTTCTGGACTTCTATAAAGATGATTATTCATAACTCTCCTATACTCTGGTTAGCAAAGGAAGCTAATCCCCAAACTCACATTTGATTTTATGTATCAGATTGCCTTTTATGAATCAGAATCTCTTAAGCATTGTATATTAAGCAAGCCAGCCTTAAAGAAGGATCAAAACCAAAATAATTTAGGGGGACATGTTAAGTTCCCAGAATACAATGAAACAATTCTTAAGAATGGCATTTGTGCCATCAAATGCAATCAGATCAAATAAGCAAAAAATATGTTTTGGCCCTGGCTGGTTTGGCTCAGTGGATAGAGCGTCGGCCTGCAGACTCAAGGGTCCCAGGTTCGATTCCGGTCAAGGGCATGTACCTTGGTTGTGGGCACATCCCCAGTAGGGGGTGTGCAGGAGGCAGCTGATCGATGTTTCTCTCTCATCGATGTTTCTAGCTCTCTAGCCCTCTCCCTTCCTCTCTGTAGAAAATGAATAAAATATATTTTTAAAAAAATATATGTTTTGAATATAGAAGGGAAATTGAATCCTCATGAGTTGCATGTGTCATTTTACAGTGTAATATTTCTAGCAAAGTAAATGCTTAAAGTCGTTTCATAATTTTAGTTCTTTTTTTAAATATGTTTTATTGATTTTTTACAGAGAGGAAGGGAGAGAGAGAGTTAGAAACATCGATGAGAGAGAAACATCGATCAGCTGCCTGCTGCACACCTCCCACTGGGGATGTGCCCACAACCCAGGTACATGCCCTTGACCGGAATCGAACCTGGGACCCTTCAGTCTGCAGGCTGATGCTCTATCCACTGAGCCAAACCGGTTTCGGCATAATTTTAGTTCTTGATATATTTTTAAAGCAACCTTCCCTTTAAAATAGTACTTTAGTTGGAGGCATTTTATTAATTCTATCCACAAGTAAATTAAAGTACATTTTATTGCTTTATTAAAATACTTGAAGTGTTTAAGATGGATTACTCTTTATTCTAATTAGAATTTATAATTTTTTCAATGTTAAAACTAATTTTTGTCAGCAGAATTTGCCTCCTTTATTATAAAGTTAAAAGTCCAAATGAAATGTACAAGAAGACATTTTATTAGTGATTTAAGACTGTATTAATCTTTAAAGTTTCCGAATAAATTTGATTCCTTAATAAAATTCAGGACAAATGCTATAGTAGTTAATTAAAACACAAAGATAAATATCTTTCATGGGGAAAGATCTGAAATAAATTTTCTTATTTGTTAGTTGACTAGTTTTCAAGGGCATTTAGCTCTGTTTCTTCCAAGCTACCAAGTTAAAATGAGTTAATAGAATTTTAAATTGTATTTCCTAGATCGCCTTAAAGATTAGAAAAAAACAAACCAAAGACTTGTTTTCCCCAATATTTATCTGCTTTCTTTTCAGGAGGTTTTTCTTATGGGCGAGCTAATCAGAGTGGGTGGCATTGTTTCAATTAAAGTAAATAATAACAGCCATAAAAACAATAATACTGGCCACTATAAGTACACTACTAGATACTAATTAATTCTGTTCATTAATCTTATGAGTTCCATATAATTATCTCCATCTTTATATTGAAGTTCATGTTGATGGTAAAAGACAAGGAACTTTTTTAAAGTTACACAGTAGACAGTGGAGTTTAAGATTGAATCCTTTGTCAGCGCCTGTGCTCTTAACCACTAGTACTTTCTAAATGCAGCCTTGTTTTAACTGTTCTTGTCCAAACATCGGGGATGAGAAGTATTGCTTTCTGCAACAGGCTTGACACCAGCCTCAGGTCCTAGTCCCCCAGATTCATAGGTCACTGCTGCCACTTTGCAACCCTAGTCACCTCTGTTTGGCATCCCTGTTCTGCCTAGCATAGCAGGCACCACCCAGATGGTTGATGTCTCTGGCCATGTTCCCTATCTCCCTCTTTCCAGACCCTCTCTTCTTCCCTGGTTATCAACATATTCCCTCTACCCCAGCCTGTGGCTCCTGCATCCTGTTCTTCTTGTCTGCCTCACCATATCTGAGTATACTTTCCATATCTGCTGATGACAGACTGCTAAGCAAAAAGAGAGAGAAATTTAAGGCCAGGATAAGAAAGCCAATCAATATGGAGGATAAAAAGGCCACAGGAAGACCATAATTAAAATGTTAATTCCAGGCAGAAAAAGATGAGCTGAGAGTATTAAAATACTGTGAATCTACATTGCTAGCTACATGAAAGACTGTTAACTTCCCAAATGTAAAGAACAGGGAGGGGTTGGGGGAGGAAGTTCCATGGTTAAAATTAATATTCAAGCCCTAACCGGTTTGGCTCAGTGGCTAGAGCGTCAGCCTGTGTACTCAAGGGTCTCAGGTTCTATTCCAGTCAAGGGCATGTACCTTAGTTGAGGGCACATCCCCAGCAGGGGGTGTGCAGGAGGCAGCTGATCAATGTTTCTCTCTCACTGATGTTTCTAACTCTCTATCCCTCTCCCTTCCTCTCTGTAAAAAAATCAATAAAATATATTTTTTAAAAAATTAATATTCAAGAGTCCATGAAGAGGTATAGTAATATAGTACAGGTATACCTGTATTTATGTTACATGTCGTCAGAGGCCTAAGTATCAACAACATGCTTTTGAAATTTAGCATCATCTTAAACAGTGTTGATTGAATGTATACTTTCTTTTTACCTTTTCTTTTAATCCCCATAATAACCTGTGAACAAAAAGGGGCCACATGCTAACCTGACTAGCTCAGGGAAGGCCTGCGTGGCGGGCGGCCTTGCAAACTCAGAGACCTAAAGTAACCACAAAGGATGGTCTGAAATGAAAACTTTTTAACTAAAAGCAGTTTACTAGTAGGGTGGGTACTCATGTCCTAGGCTGGTATCTTCCCTGACAAAGGTCAGTCTTTACCTTAACTGAGCCTGTCTATTGTCTTTTTGCATCAATGATAACACATCATTGGTATGTCAAAGCAATTTTTCTTTTTCCGCACTCCTCAAAGCACAGGCACCACTCTGCGGAGACCACAAACCCCCTCATTCTCACTGAGTTAATTGTTGACTGTTAACTGTCCTATGCCCACCTATGTAAAAGAAGTAGATGTTCATCATTTTACTTTTTATCCAATCTCAGAGGTTTCCCTGCTTTGCTTCCTAATGTGTCACCAATGGGTTTCATGTAACCCACTTACATCGACAGTTTTGGCTCAAATAAACTCACACAAACTCTTCACAGGTTTGAATGTTTCCAACATTGAAAAACCCAGTCAGGAAGGTATTGTCATTGCTAGCTCCAGACTGTGCTCTTCACAGGCTGCTCGGCTTCCTGCTGCTCCTTCTCACTGTGGCCTCCAGGGTTGACGTTTTCAGGCTTTAATATTTTTAATTTGCCATTAGCCCAAAGAGCCCTTCAGTCGAGATAAGACTTGTGCAGTGAGGCCTCCCTGCCCTGTACTCTCCTCAGGAATAGGTCAATACCTTTGACATGAGATCTAGGGTAAGTGAAGGAGCCCAGTCACAACTCAACAAGCCTGAGAGAGGCTTCGATTCTGCTACTAGAGAATTTCAGCGCACACTTACGAGGTCTGTATTTTCATTTGCTTACATGGGTAGAGGAAGAAATTAATATGTTAATGATTAATTCTTAACATATTAATTATGACTGAGTCCAGAGTAGGTCCTTTTGTGATCCGTACAAACTAGAGAAGTAAGCTTCCGCAGATGGAAGAGGCAAGGTTGGAGTCCCCACCCTCCAGCTTTTAGTCCCTTAGAACTGTCAGGAATATTTATATTTACTGTAACCTAATCATCCTACAGTTGAGGACACTGAGGCCTACATAATTAAGAAACTTGCTCTTGTTAATACAATTAAACAGTTGGAATTTGAATCCAAATTTTTCTTATTTTTAGAAGCTCCCTTTTTGAGGTCACTGAGGTAAGAGCTGTAGAAGAGGAAGGTCTTTGGAAATGTTAATGCCCTTGGGCCTAGTGGAGGGAGCGCAGCGGCCACAAGCTCCCTTTAACTGAATAGACAGCTCCCCAACCCCCACCCGCCCCGCAAGGGAGGGAGGGACTGAGTGAGATGGTGGAGGGCAGAAAACCAGGTATAGAATCACAGAAACAGGCTTGGATCTAGTGAGCAGGCCAAGTAGAGAAATCAGGGAGCTTAGGCAAATCATAGAAAAAGCTAAAATTGGTTAGCCAAACTGTGGACTCAAATGGAGACTTGACAATTTTGTTTATGGCAGCGGTTCTCAACCTGTGGGTCGAGACCCCTTTGGGGGTCTAACGACCCTTTCACAGGGGTCGCCTAAGACCATCGGAAAACACATATATAATTACATATTGTTTTTGTGATTCATCACTATGCTTTAATTATGTTCAATTTGTAACAATGGAATTGGGGGTCACCACAACATGAGGAACTGTATTAAAGGGTCGCGGCATTATGAAGGTTGAGAACCACTGGTCTATAGCTAACCATACCCATATGTTCAAAATTATTTTGGTTTTCAGTTTTTCCTGTGAATGTCCTGTATATTTTTATAAGGTGATTTACATTTAATATAAGTCAACTTTGGCATTTTTCCAACACATATGATGGAAAACTTAATTATTTTTATGTTATTCTATTGACGTTTTCAGTCTTTAATATTTTTCATTTGCCATTAGCCCAAAGAGCCCTTCAATCATTAAGATAACACTTGTGCAGTTAGGCAGGAAATAGATACTAGAGCAAAGGCACTATATCCTGCCTCTCAAGCCCTAAAGTACTAAACTTCCAAATGATAGCATGCTGAGACCAGCAAGGGACAGATTTGTATTAAAGTTGCACTTCTGGTTACCAGACCAACTGGGTAGCACTGAGTCTTTTTGAGTGCAAAGTTTCAAATGGCAATTGTAGATTTTTCTATAAATGGTCTATATATCTTCAAAGGAGATTAATGACTAATTCATGTAGTGTATATGACTAGCTCTGTGGAACCCTTTTCCCACAAAAATGTCTTAGGTGGGATCCTGTTTTCCAGTAGCAGGTTTTTGGGGTGAGATAAGTGAATGGGTTAAAGGAATGAAAAAATAAGGTAAGAAAGCAAGTCTTTTGTGCACTGGAAGTATGCTAGCTATGTCTGTTCTAGAGGGAAAATATTTCAAAGATCTTATCTAAGAAAAAAAAAGAAGACAATCTTGGTAAATTTACATATATTTACCAGGGCCTAAGGCCATTTAGTATTCTAGGTAACAAAATTTTTGAAAAAATTTTAGAACTTACAAATTGAACATCAGTCTAAAATGGTAGTATTAAGAAGTTAGCATATGAAAAATATTCTTAAATACTAGAGGCCCAGTGCACAAAATTCGTGCGCTTGGGGCAGCAGGGGGCGGGGGTCCCTCAGCCCAGCCTGCACAGTCCAGGAGCCCACAGGGGATTCCAACTGCCACAGAGGCGGGCGAGGCTACCACCACTGTGCTTGCCAGCTGTGAGCCCGGCTTCTGGCTGAGCGGTGCTCCCACTGTGGGAGCACACTAACCACCAGGGGGCAGCTCCTTGTTGAGTGTCTGCCCCCTAGTGCTCAGTGTGTGTCATAGCAACCAGTTGTTCCTGGTCCTTCCAATTTGGTCAATTTGCATATTAGGCTTTTATTATATAGGATTCTTGATGAGCTATAAAGAAGTAAAATGTGTTTTTTTTTTTAAATAAAATCTTTATTGTTCAGATTATTACAGTTGTTCCTCTTTTTTCCCCCATAGCTCCCCTCCACCCGGTTCTCACCGCCTCCTCTGCCCTAACCGCCCCCCCACTGTCCTCATTCATAGGTGCACAATTTTTGTCCAGTCTCTTCCCACATCCTCCACACCCCTTTCCCCGCCCCCAGAATAGTCAGTCCACTCCCTTTCTATGCCCCTGATTCCATTATATTCACCAGTTTATTCTGTTTATCAGATTATTTATACACTTGATTTTTAGATTCACTTGTTGATAGATGTGTATTTGTTGTTCATAATTTGTATCTTTACCTTTTTCTTCTTCTTCTTCTTCCTCTTCTTTAAGGATACCTTTCAGCATTTCATATAATACTGGTTTGGTGGTGATGAAATCCTTTAGCTTTTCCTTATCTGTGAAGCTCTTTATCTGACCTTCAGTTCTGAATGATAGCTTTGCTGGATAAAGTAATCTTGGTTGTAGGTTCTTGGCATTCATCACTTTGAATATTTCTTGCCACTCTCTTCTGGCCTGCAAAGTTTCTGTTGAGAAATCAGCTGACAGTCGTATGGGTACTCCCTTGTAGGTAACTGACTGTCTTTCTCTTGCTGCTTTTAAGATTCTCTCTTTGTCTTTTGCTCTTGGCATTTTAATTATGATGTGTCTTGGTGTGGTCCTCTTTGGATTCCTTTTGTTTGGGGTTCTCTGCGCTTCCTGGACTTGTAAGTCTATTTCTTTCACCAGGTGGGGGAAGTTTTCTGTCATTATTTCTTCAAATAGGTTTTCAATATTTTGCTCTCTCTCTTCTTCTGGCACCCCTATAATTCAGATGTTGGTACGCTTGAAGCTGTCCCAGAGGCTCCTTAGACTATCTTCGTATTTTCGGATTCTTTTTTCATTTTGCTTTTCCGGTTGGGTGTTTTTTGCTTCTTCATATTTCAAATCTTTGACTTGATTCTTGCGATTCTCTAGTCTGCTGTTGGAACTCTGTGTAATATCCTTTATTTCAGTCAGTGTAGGCTTAACTTCTAGTTGGTCCTTTTTCATAACCTCGAGGATCTCACTAGATTTCTTGAGGGTCTCACTACATTTATCGACAGTCTCACCAGTCTTTTTGAGAGTCTTACCAAATTTATCAGCAGTTTCTAGAAAGTTCTTGAAAAACCTTAAAAGTGTGATTTTGAACTCTATATCCAGTCGTTTGCTTTCCTCCATTTCTGTCATTTGTGATCTGTTTCTTTGTCTCTGCATTTTTTATGCTTCCCTGTGTTGATAGAGTGGCTTTCTGTGCTAGGTGTCCTATAGGGCCCAGTGACTCAGCCTCCCCAATTACCTGAGGTGGACACTCTTGGTGCACCCCTTTGTGGGCTTTGTGCACAGTCTTGTTGTAGTTAAGCCTTGATTGTTGTAGGTATCACTGGGAGGAATTGACCTCCAGGCCTATTGGCTGTGAGAATCAGCTGTGTCTGCAGTGAGAGAACTTCTGTGCTGGAGAAACCCTTATGAGGCAAGACTTGCTTCAGTGGAGCTTTGGTGCTCACTGAGTCTGCCCCCTGAGTGTTTCCCTTATGGATCTGAGGAGTTGTAATCTGAATGGTCCCACTCTGACCACTGGGTACACTGGCTCTTGGATCTAAGGAGGTGCTAATTTAGCCTCTGCCTGAGGTTACCCAGCAGGGGCTATGAGGAGATCTGCAGACTCCCCTTCCTTGTTTGGGGTTTGGAGGTACCCAAATGAGGCCCAACTGTGAAGCAATGCAAGCTGCTGTGGGGCCTTGGGCCTTCTCTTGGAAGTTCTGGGTCTGTCTGGCCCAGCTGCAGTTTGTTAGGTAATTTTCAGGTTGTGAAGGGCCAGGGCATTCATATGCAAAAGCCTCTGCCACAACTTGAGTGGGGCGGGGTCTCAGGGAATCAACAGCGTGGAGCAAGCAGCTATGGCTGATCCTCAGCCCTGCCCTAAGGGGCCCCGCGTCTCAGTGTCCAGTAATTGCTGCAAGCACCTCTGAGGGAAAGCCACCCTCAAGTTCCGAGTTCTGCCTGCTGCCAGACAGTCCAGTTTCTCCCAGTATGAGTCTAGGTCCCCAGAGACTCACCCAGAACTGGAGTTCAGAGCATTCAGGGGCTTGTGACTCCCTCCTGATTCAAAAAGACAGCCGCATCCTCAGTTGCCAGCCCTTGCCACGTGCGCCTCCATACCTCTGCACTTCTGCACCTCCTCTGAGTCTCAGTGTGTTTTTCTCTTTCCTTCTAGTTGTAGAATTTCCACTCAGCCAGCCTTCCTGTGGTTCTGGATGATGTCCGTTTTGTCTTTTAGTTGTATTTTGGAATTTGTTGTGGGAGGCAGCAATTTCCAGTGTTTACCTATGCCACCATCTTGGTTTTTTTCAAAATGTTTCTTTAAAAATATCCTTATAGCCCAGCCAGTGTGGCTCAGAGGTTGAGCACTGACCTATGAACCAGGAGGTCACGGTTCTATTCCTGGTCAGGGCACATACCTGAGTTGCAGACTCAACCCTCTCTTGCATGGGAGACATGCAAGAGGCAGCTGATGGATGATTCTCTCTCATCATTGATGTTTCTATCTCTCTTTCCCTCTCCTTTTCTCTCTCTGGAATGAATAAAAACATATTTAAAAATAATTAAAATATCCTTACAGTATATATGAGCAGTGTTATTTCTTATGTGCTATACAAATAGTTGAAGGTTAATTAAGGTTAATTAGCAGTGTAACTAAATAGTAATGCTGCCAGTCTCCTTCAGACAAACAAACAAAAAACAATAAATAATAAATATCCTCACAGATAACAAATGAGCTTTGAAATATTATCAGGGAAATGGCCTCCCTTAATCAAATATATCAAAGCCTCCAAGGATTAGCACAAGAAAGAGAATTTCCTGATTAGGAGGAGCAACTGATTTACATGCTACAGCTCTGAGAACTTAGTCTTCCCTTATGACTCTCTCTTTGATTATCACTTTCATTCCGATATTGAGCCATAAAGGGTTTGCCTCCCATTTAACATTCTTGTTTTCCTCCCCTCTCTGATTTCACCAGTTGTGGAGCTCTCTAGCTTTTCCTTCTGTTCTGGTACACTTTCATTCCTACTCAGCACCCCTCTAGTTCAACCCTGATAGGAGCCAACCCTATTCTCTGACAACCAGGCACTGTCTGGTTCTGCCCCAGCAGCCATGCTCATGCCATGTGATTTTGTTCTCTTTGGCTATTACTGACTGATTGAACCAGCAAGGTACACCTTGTATAAATGGGCCTATCATAGTTGATCTCTCAGGAATTTGGAATTGGGACCAATAGTCTATCTACAGTCTCTTAAAGTGCCTGTAGCCTAGCATATGTGTGTTGGTGGTTGTGGGGGAGCCATATGCAAACTGAGAGCAGGGAAAACCCTTCAGCTGTGGCTCAGCCCCAGGGAGGAGCAAACAATAGAGCAAGAGAAAAGTGTCTGCGTTCCTGGTAGCTTCTGGATCCCATCCATTCCAAGCCTTTATAGGACCTGACACTTATACAATGTGAGGGCCCTCCATTTAAAAAATAGATAATTATTTATACAAAATTAGGTATGAATATGCATATTTAGAATGGTAAATAAATCACAAAATTACAGATTTTTAAAAACTGATCATTACTTCAAATATTATAAAACCCAGAAAAATAAAATATATTATACTTTTTTGTTAATCAACTCTCTGACATACCTCTAAAATAATTTTCCTACATTCATTGGCTACATATTATCAATTATTTCTTTTTTTATCTTTATTGTTGAAAGTATTACAGATGTCACCTTTTTTTCCCTATTGACCGTCTCCACTCCACTCCCTGCCCGCCCCCCCCAGGCCTTCACCACTCTATTGCCCTATGAACTATGAGCTATGCATATAAGTATATAAGTTCTTTGGTTTATTTCTCATCTCCCCACCCCCACATCAAGGTATGTCAGTCTCTTCCATGGCAACATGCTTTGGGTCTTATTTTGTTGGTCAATTCATTTTGCTCATTAGATTCCATAAATAAGGGAGAATATGTAATATTTGTCTTTCTCAGGTTGGCTTATTTCACTTAGCATAGTAGTCTCTAAGTCTGTCCATGCTGTCCCAAAGGGTAAAAGATCCCTCTTTTTTAAACCTACAGTATTCCTTTGTGTAAATGTCCCACAGCTTTTTTATCTATTCACTAGAGGCCCAATGCATGAAATTCATGCATGGGTAGTGTCCCTAGGCCTGGCCGATGATCAGGGCTGATCTGTGGGGCAACCAGTGGGGCAATTTAGGGGGGGAGGGATGCCACTGGCACTTGCCTTGGCTGGTCTGAGGCCTGTGGGCTGGGGGCAGCTCCTACACTGAGCATCTGCCCCCTGGTGGTCAGTGCACGTCATAGCAACTGGTCATTCCATTGTTTGGTCAATTTGCATATTAGGCTTTTATTATATAGGATATACTGATGGGCACTTGGGCTGTTTCCAAATCTTAGCTATTGTTAATAACATTGCTGCCCTAGCTGGTTTGGCTCAGTGGATAGAGCGTCAGCCTGCAAACCTAAGGGTCCCAAGTTTGATTCCAGTCAAGGGCACATACGTCGGTTGCAGGTTCCTCCCCGTGCAGGGGGCAGCCAATTGATGTGTTTCTCTCACATAGATATTTTTCTCTGTCTTTCCCTCTCTCTTCACTCTCTCTAAAAAAATCAATGGAAAAATATTCTCGGGTGAGGATTAAAAAAAAAACACGCTGCTATGAACATAAGGGTGCATATAATCTTCCTGACTGGTGTTTCAGGGTTTTAAGGATAAAATCCAGATATATTCCCAGAAGTGGGATCCCTGGGTCAAATGGCAGTTCCATTTTTAACTTTTGGGGGAAACTCCATACTGTTTTCCACAGTGGCTGCACCAGTCCGCATACCCATCAGCAGTGCACGAGTGTTCTCTTTTCTCCACATCCTCACCAGCACTTGTTGTTTGTTGATTTTTTGATGATAGCCATCTGACAGGTGTGAGGTGATATCTCATTGTGGTTTTAATTTGCATTTCTCTGATGATTAGTGACTTTGAGCATTTTTTCATGTCTTTTGGCCATTTGTATGTCCTCTTTGGAGAAGTGTCTATTCAGGTCTTCTGTTCATTTTTAATTGGATTGTTTGTCTTCCTTTTGTTGAGTTGTATAAGTACTTTATATAATATTTTGAAGATTAACCCCTTATCAGATGTTTCATTGGCAAATATGTTCTCCCCTACATTGGTTTCCCTTTTCAGTTTGATGGTGGTTTCTTTTGCTGTGCAGAAGCTTTTTATTTTGATGTAGTCTCGTGTCTTTATTTTTTCCTTTGTTTCTCTTGTATCAGCAAAAATTCTGCTACGTGAGATGTCTGAGATTTTATTGCCTATGTTTTCTTCTTGGATTTTTATGGTTTCATGGCTTACATTTAAGTCTTTAATCCACTTTGAGTTTATTATTGTGTATGGTGTAAGTTGGTGGTCTAGTTTCCTCTTTTTCCTCCCTTATGAAGGCCTGTGTAAAGTGGCCCAGTGCCTATCTTTCCAGGCTTACTTTCCACCACTTTTCTCAATAGAGTCCTGGCACTAGCTACAACTGACTCCTCCCTGAGCTTTCCCACCCGTGTCCCTCCCGGCTCAGGAACCTCCTCCTACACATAATGTCCTCTCTCTGGCTTTCAGGGCTACCTACCCTTCAGAATCTATCTCAAATAGCCTCTCCTCCATGAAGTTTCTCCTGATTTCCCAAAGAACCTCCCATCCCCCACACTAAGTGATTTTTGCTCTCCTTTGACTCCTCATGGCTTTTGGTTCTTACTTTGAAAGTGACGCTATATTTTGCCTTATGTTATATTAGTTGTATACACCTTGCACAGAGGTTAGGCCCCAAAGTCAGAGAACAAATAAAAAAAAGTTATACTCCAAAAAATTCCTGGAAATTTCTTAAGAAGGTGCCAAATTAGAGAGCAACTTACTGCTCTCCCTAGATCAACTACACTGTCCTCCAGCATTAAAAGACCTCACTGCTGACCCCAGATGACGTGAATGGTGGACACGATAAGTACTACAAAGCTGCAGTCCCTCTCGGCTTGAGGAAATGCCCACACCCTGAGAGTCACAGGAACTGAGCAAGACAGTTCCCCACCATAACGTGTTCCCTCCAAAGCATGTGCCAACTGAGTAGCATGAGCAGAAGACCTGCCTTATCCATTTAAGTTCTCTCAGTTTCTCAGTACATATGGCTGAATTCATGTAAATTAAATGTACATAGAATGGGATTTTATAGTAGAGGAAGTACATTTAAGAGTGGTTAAGATACAGACTCTAGCATTAGACTAGGTGTGTTTGATTCCTGGCTCCATCACTTATTAAATGTGTAACCATGGCCGAGTTATTTAATCACTTACTTTCTCTACATCTCAGTTTCCATCTGCAAAAAGGAATGCTAATAAGGCCTAATTAATAAGCTTGTTGTAAGGATTAATATAGTTAATCTGTAAAATAATATTACATAGCTTCTAGGCTTTCAATGAAAATTAAATGATCTAATATATATAAAGCACTTAGACTAGGTCTGACATGTAATAGTACTCAGTAAATATTAGCTATAGTCTCACTTTCTTCATATGCTTGTAAAAGACTAAATGAGAGACACTTAGAATGGTGCCTATAAAATAGAGTGAGTACTATTGTGTCCACCCTAGTACTTGGGGACAGGGGCCGGGATACACAACTTTGTATCTTTGCAGTGACTCAAATAGTGCTGGTACATATGAGTCACTCAAAATATAATGGTAGCCCTAGCTGGTTTGGCTCAATGGATAGAGTATTGGCCTGAGGACTGGAGGGTCTGGGTTCGATTCCAGTCAAGGGCACATGTTCAGGTTGTGGGCTTGATCTACAGAAGGGGGTGTGCAGGAGGCAGCCAATCAGTGATTCTCTCTCATCATTGATGTTTTTATCTCCTTCTCCCTTCCTCCCTGAAATCAGTTGAAAAATTTTTTTAATTCTTTAAATGTTTCTCCCCAAAATATTGAATTACATTGATTTTAATTTTTACAAGTTCATAAAGTTTGATAAAAGAAATGTAAATTCATGAATACTTGAATAACTTTCCTACCTTCTTAAGCTGTCTTTACCATGTACTGCAAAATTCTTCATTGCAAGAACTCCCCCAGGTGGTGCTGAATAACTCCCTGAACAAAGAGTTATTCAAGTACCAGAGTTAGACTGTAAGTTATTTGGGATTAATGTTGACTTTGGTTGGCTTCCCTGACTTTTACTAGGGACATTTTCATTATAGAAACTGGTCTTTAAAACTAGTAATTCATGACCTGTGATTTGAAGGCACCTTGGAAAGGATGCCAGGGCACCCAGAAATATATAATCCTAGATTTGTGACTGACCACAAAACTTTCTGTATCTTTTCTAGCTTTTAAATAAATAACAACAACTGAACTCAAATATCCGGTGACAAGTAGTGACACAATTCTTAGGATGTTAATATGACTACAGCCTATTAGTTAAAAGATTCCATTGTCAGAGATGACATTTTTTCCCATGCATATACTTATTTAGGAAGGTTTTCCTGTTCCACAGCTCCCATTGTCCGAATGGACCACATGGAGAGATAGAAAACGGGAGACTCTCAGCACCACTTAAACCTTTCTGATCAGTGGGATGATCAGTTAACCCAGGTAGATGTCAAGTACTTCTCTTAACAAACCGGGGAAACGTTATTCTCCTGGCAACTGGTGTTATCATTTCTCTTAAGAATGAGACCCAACTTTGTTGGGAAAATGCCATGATTCGCCTGCTTGGAAGCTGGGACCTACGTGTGAAGAACTACCCAGCCCAGAGTAAAGAGAGGAATGTGTTGAATGCACTGGAGAGACAGAGGGTGGAGGTGCAGCCGCTGGGATGACAGAAAGCTGGCTGTGCCCTGTGAGGTGCTTCCATCCAGCAGCCCCACGAATCCTCGGCAAAAATATTAATCTCACAAAGTGCTTGGCAGGCATGGCATTCTAGTGGAAAGCAGTGCAGACATCTTGTGCCGCTAATGTCCATCTTGGCCTAAGGCAGAAACACAGGGCGTCCTGAGGAAACTAACTTCGAGGAATCATCAGAAATCTCCAAGCAGAATCTGGGCTCTCATAGTCCCCAAAATCAATAGGTGCTGGCACCAAGTTTTCCTAAATCTCTGAAGGGTGGGGAGGTCCCAGTTCTGTCTGGTTTAACTAGTAGTAGTATTAGGATGAAAGTAGCTTGTCAGAATTATGAACATTTAAATTAATGGGGGAAAATAAAAAATAAACTTTTTTTTTTTAATAAACTACCAACTTCATTTCAAGATTTTAGAAAAATGTATATGAAAATAGACATGGGTATTCCTGGTTATAAAAATCATATTAAAAAGAAATAAACATTTTTATTTTATTTTATTTTTTTTTAAATATATTTTATTGATTTTTTACAGAGAGGAAGGGAGAGAGATAGAGAGTTAGAAACATCGATGAGAGAGAAACATCGATCAGCTGCCCCCTGCACATCTCCCACTGGGGATATGCCCGCAACCCAGGCACATGCCCCCGACCGGAATCGAACCCGGGACCCTTCAGTCCACAGGCCGACGCTCTATCCACTGAGCCAAACCGGTTTCGACATAAACATTTTTAAACAGTAGAACATTTTGCCTTCAAAACCAGGCAGACCATTTTCACTATCCAAATAGAAATTATAAGAAGGAAACTTCCTTGCTATGTTAAGAATTTTGAGCAAAAAAGTGGGAAAGTACTTTAAAACAGAGATTGCTTTACTGTATTGTAACCCCTACCTACAGCCTATGTTAAGGCCCTCAAACAGAAATATGAATTTTATCATTTTCTATCTGAAGATTCAATCTTTTTAGAATAAGGTTCGCCTTTTTTTCTTACCTAAAAAAGTAGCAGATGGCCATTTTGGAGAAGTTTTAAGATATGAGAGAGTAAATCAACGCCTTTTAAATGATAAAGTAGATTTATCTCTAGCCTCCCTGAAATGCAAAAATCATTCTCAGTAGCATCCCTGGTGTGAATAGCATATGCTGAGTGCAGATTAGTGGTGAGGGTTATAGAATTGTCATTGTCCCTTTAGAAAAAAGAAAAAAAAAAGAGTAAAAGAACAAAGAACTTTGGACTTCATCCACTGAATTATCAGGACTCTTGGAGGCACATGACAAAAACTGACTTGAGCCAGCAAATACTGTGATCAATTACTGGCTCACATAGTCTAACCTTTGGGCAGGCAAGGACAATTGACAAAACCATTCATTTTCAGGATGCTCCCTCTCCATCTTTCTTCTTTGCTTCTCTTGGCAGTTTGGGTTTAGTCTCTTAAGTCAGCTTGCTGCATGAGCCGCTGTCAGGGAGAGGGACTACCCTTCTTGAGTTCTTGTGGCTACTAATAAAATTGGCACAAGTCATAATAATAACAGGAGAAAATCCCAAGTTTTGTTTTGTATGCACAAGAGAATTAAAAGAATAATTCTCTGTGAGAGAAATGGAACAGTCCATTTATATATCTTTTACTTAAAGAAACATTAAATGTGTAGGGATTTGACAAGACAAAGGAGCATACAATTGGAGTTGTGTAGTCAGAAAGGATTGACATGGAATGGAGGTATAGGGCAGTAAATTAGTAATATTAATGGGTTTGTTTCTAGAGGTTTTCCAACTCTGGATCCTCTATCTCTGGTGCTAAAGCTGTCTCTTCCTTAGACTGTTTGCTTGTTAGCCCTTTTATAGGACTGACTCTGCCGAATCAACTCGTAGAAGGTCCACCTCCACCAAACTTGGACTTTATTTCATTCATCTCTCCTTCGCTTGGAATAATGCTGTGATTACTCTATCATTGCTTTGGATAATTTATTTTTAAATATATTTTTATTGGTTTCAGAGAGAAAGGGAGAGGGAGAGAGAGAAATAGAAACATCAATGATGAGAGAGAGAATCATTGATCGGCTGCCTCCTGCACACCCCACACTGGGGATGGAGCCCGCAACCCGGTATGTGCCCTGACCAAGAATTGAACCTCGACCTCCTGGTTCATAGGTCGGTGCTCAATCACTGAGCCACACCAGCCTGGCTGGAGTACTTATTTCTTTGTTGGCTTATTAAGAGATATTATCCTATATGCTTTTGGCTTGTGAAATATTATTTATTATAAATAATAATTCCAACAGTGAACTTGTGTTAAATAAATTATTGGCAAAGGCAATCTCAGTCTCTGGGCATAATTTGCCCAGAAAC
Organism: Myotis daubentonii; assembly: GCF_963259705.1. Taxonomy (NCBI): domain Eukaryota; kingdom Metazoa; phylum Chordata; class Mammalia; order Chiroptera; family Vespertilionidae; genus Myotis; species Myotis daubentonii. The sequence goes on along the minus strand of NC_081844.1, from coordinate 62,996,264 downwards.
TAACTCTCTCTCTCTCTCTTCCTCTCTCCTTTGGTAGGAGTGGGGTTTGACGCTCTGACATACTGCCCTCTTCTGTTTAAAACTTTCAATACACATCCAGGCAAATTTCCTTGTTCTCAAGCAGCCTTAAAGAGTTCAAACTGTTGGGAGCAAAGCTAGTACGTTTGTACACAGGACAAAAATTATATAAATGCAAGTTTCTGAGAAATGTGGGGGAAACAAGGAATTCTAAAGGCCGTGGTTTCATTATCTCCACAACAGGACATCTGAAAGTTAGATTTGTCTCACTTTCCTTTTGCAAAACTATGCCTAATACCTTTTAAATTTCTGGGAGCATTTGAGATCTTGCTTCCTGGCATGCGTTGTCAGTTTGGCTCAAATGAACTATAAAAATTCTCAAATAAATAAATAAATAAGTTTTCCACATTTCTGATTTCGTGAACATCAACACTCTTTTATAGGTCAACAAAACCAAGTGTGCTTGCATTCTCTTTAGAGAGGATGTGTTCATATCTCATTGCATGAATGTTATACATTTTTAAAGTTGTTCTGAAAAAAAAAATGTTTGTTTAAATGTATACCATGTCCATGATGACAGTCCCATTGTCTTCTGAGATGGAGGGGGACAGAGGACAGCATTCTCCATTCTAATCTGATTATAACTGGGGGTGGGGGAGGAGAAAAAATGTCAGTTCAAAACTATTTAAGACAGAGACACTCAGAGAATAGAGAATGGAGCACCATAAAGGTCACCCTGTGAATGGCCACTCAGGGTTCCTTCCCCTGAGCATGACCTCCGACTTCACCCCTGTGCTCTATGACCTAAAATCAAACGGACAAAGCCCAGACTCCCAGAACTAACCTTCTGCACTGTGAGAAGTGAGGGTAAATTAGCTATAACTTTACAAAGGTTTGAGTTTGTAAAGTGTCATTGACCTTGACTGCAATGAAATCAGGTTACCACCGGTGGAACCAGGTGTCTTGGTGATATCTCATGGTCTAAAAAAAATGATAATTCCCGATATGATTCTTATGGTTGAGATTAATTTACTTCCTCATGAAACTGTGACTTTTGGCAAAATATAAACTTTAAGGTTGCTAAAATGAATGTTAACCAGTTATTTTGTTGAAGATGAAAGGAACACACACAGGTCACCTTCAGTGATGAGACGTGTTAAAGGATGTGTGGGAAGTTGGGGTAACAAGTGCCTCATGCAGCTGCTCAAACTTCAGGAGATTGTGTAAAAGGTACCACAAGAATCAAGGCTTTTATTCATGGTAGCAGTCTTAGCTGAAAGGACTCACCTTTTCTTTGGTACATCTAGCATTTGTAGCCCCCAGGAGATACTTGCGTTGGTTTAACACCATTTATTATCCTAAGGCAGAAAGTGGTTATCTCTCCCCTCCCATAGGATCTGGAAATGTGAGCATTTCCCCCCTCATCCTCTTCCCGGTCTCACATGAGATTGTGTTCAGAATTTGGGGTCTATATTGTTGCTATTTTTGTTATTGTTTTTTTTTTAAGTGTTTTTATTTTTTAAAAATATTTATTGATTTGAGAGAGAAAAAGAGAGAAGAACATCGATCTGTTGGTCCACTTATTTATGCATTCATTGGTTGATTCTTGTATGTGCCCTGACCAGGGATCAAACCTGCAACCTCGGTGTAACAGGACCATGCTCTAATCAACCGCACTACCCAGCCAGGGCTACAAAACATTACTTTTCAGCAGAAACAAAAAAATTCTGGTTCGTGTTTTTAAAATACTTGGGTTGCTAAGTAACAATGTGCTGTAGGGTTGAAGCAGGGTGACTGACCAGAAGACAGTAACAATGGTCTCCATTATGACCAGCGCACAATGGTGTCTTGAACTAGAGAGCCAATACTGGAGATGGAAGTAAGTGGGATGAGCTGGTAGAGTAAAGTAGAGGAAATTACAAAGGGAGAAAGAGGAGAAAATTAACAATGCAAGTCCTTAGGAAGAAGTAGGGGAGGGGATAACAGCAGAGCCAGGGAAGGGCCAGCTTTGGCATTTATTGTACAGTGGGGCCTTGACTTACGAGTGTCCCGACTAAGGAGTTTTTCGAGATACGAGCCGTCTCTCGGCCGATTTTTTGCTTTGAATTGCGAGCTAAAATTCGGGTTACGAGCCAGCTTCAGATACCCCACCGCTAGTTGGCGCAGCGAACATCACAGTGAACGCCACAACATCAGCCCAGCATTCAGTGTCTCACTCGTTCACTTTAAGATTTGACATATGAGTAATCTGAGTTAGGAGCTCTGTCACGGAATGAATTAAATTCGTAAGTCAAGGCCCCACTGTAGTAGGAATGAAGGCAGGCAATGCAACACAGAGGATACATAACTCATTCAACTCCTACTACGTGCCAGGACTGTTCTAAGGAGATCTGCTCACCTTAATTCACTCAGCCCCCCCCCCCCCCCCCACAGCAGCCCCATGAGACAGGTCTTAGTATCATCCTCATCATACAGAAGAAGAAACTCAGACATTGAGTGGGTAACTTGCCCTACATCCCACTAGCAAGAGGCAGAGTTGAGATTTGAACTTGGGCAGTTGGATACGCGCCTTGAGCTCTTAACACCATGTTAATCCTGCCACATGAGGAGGCTAGTAAATTTGATGATGGGAAGAATCGCAGAAAATGATAATTATGCCTTCCGGGAAATTTGTTATATAAAGGGCCTCCAATAAACAAAAAGGAAACATCTCTCCTATGAAATTCCCAAATGTAATATGCCTACCAGTTAGGAGCTTTTGAAGAATCTGGCATGCGTTCTGACTAACAAACGTACATCCTTTTTTTCGTTCTGGCCACTAGAGGGAAGAGTGGAATGTCAAAAACTTAGACGTCTGCCACAGTTCTCAATGGCTAATAATTGCTGTGAGTTTTTTCCCTAACGTTAGCAATACTTAAAACTTCTTTGTAGTTCTTACTTGTGAGGGCTTATTTTCAAAGAAAACTCATTAAGCATCCACAGACATTTTCCTGCACTTTCTAAGAATAAATGTACCGGTATTATGCTAAATGAAGTAGACACAGGGACCACATAGTATATAATACCATTTATATGAAGTGTCCAGAAAAGGCAAAGCTCTAATGACAAAAAGTAGATAGTATTTGCCCTGTGTAAGGGCTCAGGGCATGGGGCTTGACAGTAAATGTGCATGATCTTTTATATATATATATATATTTTATTGATTCAGAGAGGGAGAGAGAGATAAAAAAAATCAATAACGAAAGAGAATCATTGGTCAGCTGCCTCCTGCATGCCCCCCACGGGCTCACAGGTTGATACTGAACCACTGAGCCACACTGGCCGGGCTACAAGAGGGATCTTGCTGAATGGTGAGAATGTTCTAAACTCATATATGATGATAGTTGTGCATGTAAAACAGTAAACATCCACATCCACATACACAAACTGTACTAGAAATCATTGAATTGGTCCTGGCCAATGTGGCTTAGTTGGTTGGGCACTGTCCCATGCACCAAGAGGTCACTGGTTCAATTCCCAGTCAGGGCACATGCCCAAGTTGCGGGCCTGATCCCCAGTTGGGGGCGTGCAGGAGGCAGCTGATCAATGGTTCTCTCTCATCCATGTTTCTCCCTACCTTTCTCTCTAAAATAAATAAAAACATATTTATTATATCATTGAACTGTATACTTGAAATGAGTGAATTATGTGATGCATAAAATATGCCTGAACGAAGTGGTTGAAAAAAAAAAGTAGCATTTTATAAATCAAACCAAAACCTGCCTATGGATTAAAAAAGAATGAAAACATAAGTTTATATATGCAAAAAAATGTCTAGGAGGACAGTTAATACCAATGATTAACTCTCAGAAATGCAATTGAAGGGGAAAACTAGGAACTTTTTTATACTCTGTCTTTCTGTATGATGGGGGGGCAATATAATTAAATTCTTAATTAAAATGTTTTTGAGAGATTGGAAGTTAAAATGTATAAAAAGCAATGGAATTACAAGTATCATTATCACTGGATAGTGGACTATGGCTTATATTTTTGTTTTTCTATATTCATTGTCTAATTTAAAAATGATTATATATTACTTTTTACAATAAAAACTGGAAAGAGCTTAATTTAAAATAAAAATCCAGAAAATATTCAGGTAGCTTTTTAAAAACTAACATTTATGCTCTAGCTGGTTTGGCTCAGTGGATAGAGCGTCGGCCTGCGAACTGAAGGATCCCGGGTTTGATTCTGGTCAAGGGCACATGCCCAAGTTTCAGGTTCAATCCTCAGTAGGGGGCATGCAGGAGGCAGCCGATCAATGATTCTCTCTCATCATTGATATTTCTTTCTCTCTCTCCTTCTCCCTTCCTCTCTGAAATCAATAAAAACACATTTAAAAAATAAAAACTCACCTTTTTTCACAATGTTGATTGTATTTCATTTATAATAGGATATTTTTTTAGCTCAATGGCGACCTGAGACTCAGACATTTAGATGAAAAAAGGTAGCCATTCATTGGCATTTGAGCTTGGATGCTATCTAGTGAAGCTGAAAGGTACTCTATTCCCACTTTTATTTGCATCCTCAAATTAATATAGGGATGGGGGAAAACCTTTGTGTATTAGAAATTGGGATATAGATCCCTTTTTCAAAGGTTCACGTTTATTAGTTCATGTCTGATGGCAAAGCTGGCTGTGGAGAGCCTGGCAGGAATCAGATGGTTAAAATAGCAATGGGAGGGAAACATCCTTTAGAGGGAATTTACTATAGGGAAGGAACAAGCTGCACTGATACCTCCCAACCCTCCACCCCAGACCTTTCTGCAGGATCTGAATCCTGGGAGGCAGATGTTGACTTGGGGCCCAGTGTGTAGTTGAGGCAGGAATTTCTCCCTGCCTAGGTACTAGGGCAGTGATGGCGAACCTTTTGAGCTCGGCATGTCAGCATTTTGAAAAACCCTAACTTAACTCTGGTGCCGTGTCACGTATAGAAATCTTTTGATATTTGCAACCATAGTAAAACAAAGACTTATATTTTTGACATTTATTTTATATATTTAAATGCCATTTAACAAAGAAAAATGAACCCAAAAAATGAGTTCGCGTGTCACCTCTGACACGCGTGTCATAGGTTCGCCATCACCGTACTAGGGCATGCCTTGTAAACACATCTGCATGTAATGAACTGGAAGAGCTGTACTGAGAATGATATTCTAAGAGTGGCACTGAAGCAAAGTGCCTGGAAGGCACGTTGGGCCCCAGCCACACCAGCAGAGACCGTGGAAACGGAGAGCAGGGCACCAGGCAACATAAATGCACCTTAGAACATAAGTCCCTTGTCGGTGTTGAAGGTGTCGAAGCGAGCACGTGGTGGGGCCTCCAGTGCGAAATTTCGGATTTTCCTGAGCCTTTTGGTGGGAGTAGCAATCACCTGTGCTGACGGCACAGGAGCCAAAACTCTGGATATCTTCTCTGTGAAGGGGATCAAGGGGCGACCAGACTTCCTGTGGCTGGTGTGTAAGACATGGGGATGGCCACAGTCATAAGAGGCAAAGCAGAGCTCAGAGGAAGGTACATGCAGCGGCGGTAATTCCACAACGAAAGTCATATGGAGGGTCCTAGCCCGTTTGTGGCCCAGGCTTGCACCGATGCTGGCAGCATTGCATGATGCTCTGGTGATTTGTAAAGAAAAAGAAAACATTAAAAATTATTTCCTAAAACAAAAACAAAAACAGAATATAAGCCTCTTGAAGACCAGGATTTTTGTCTGTCTTGGTGTCTGCTTAGAGCAGTGTCTGACATGTAGTAGGCACCCCATAACTACTCATGGAAGGAAGGAAGGAAGGCCTCTAGCGCATCTGGGTTTCAGCAGCACAACAGTTGGCTGGGTGGGAGGCGTGGGCCTGGAATCCCCAGGGAAGGGCAAGAGAGGGCTGGGAGCCAGGGATCAAGGAGTCAAGCTTGAGTCACATGTAAAAGGAAAACATATTACTAGTTCACTCTAGAAAGTGGAGAGTGAGGGTGCTGTCATAGGCTTGGTGACCAGGAGTGATATAGCTGAACCTCCTGGAGCTGTGACTGGCATCACGACCTTTGGGCCTACAGCACAGAGGGGGTTCTAGACAGAGATATGCCAAATTTCAGAATAGAAACGATCGTTTTGTTGGTTCAGAAACGCAGCTGTAATCTTGTGTATAGTTTTGGTGTTTTTTTGCAGGATGGGAAAGTAGGAAGTATGTCAGGAAATAGCCTTTAAAATGATGGTATTTTTAAAAATTCTCTTTTAAATGGGTCATATTTAGAATTTAATGGTTAGGCTGTAGATGTATGCATTATTCTTCCTGAAAAATGAAGGCTTAAATTTAAAAAGCCTAGTAAAATGCCTTATTATATCTTCCTGTCTTCCAAACAAAGAAAATGCCAAACAATGTCATAAACAATAAACAATGTTTTATTGCCTTAAAAACAAGGGAACCTTTTCATGATTGAAAAGTAGTACGGTGGAATCCAGATGGGTTAGCCAAGACAAAGATAGTCAATAAAATTCTTGACTAATGGCAAAATGAATTGCCTCTAGGTATTGGCGTTCTGATTATATAACATCCACATTTTCTAAAAAATTAGTTCACATGAAAGCATGGAAGTACATTAGGCATGCAGACAGCAGGGACTGTGTGAAAGGACCAGAAAGGCAACGGTCCTGTCCAAACATGTGCCTACTCTGTGATTATTAGGGTTCTATTCCAACACGTTAGAGCTCCAGGTAGCACTGGAATGCATCCGGCATACACGGGGACACACACTAGTTAAAACAGTAGCAGCGTCTACACAGGAATCAACTGTGAACCCCAACCGTCTTAGACTCTGAATGGCCACTCTGACCCCTCCCTTTACCTGGGATGCCTACTTACCCAAGTCCCCACTTCTTCTTCTGGCTATCCCTACTCATCCTTCAAAACTCAGGTGAGACATTATCTTCACCAGGAAACCCTCTGTGACCATGACTCACTTCTAGAGGCTTCCATAGCTACTTTCACATTTCTGTGTACCAACATATTTTATAGGATTTTGTTTATTTTCTTTCTCCCCAACTAGAATGTAAGCTTTTTTCAGTCTATCCACACTAGTACAATGACAGTACCATAGTAGGCAGTTCAATAAATACCCATGAATAAATGTGATTCAGAGCTGTGAATAGTAGTGAATTGATTTGACCAAATAAAAGAAGTTACTTAGAGAACTCTGTTAACAAGACTTGATGCTACAAAGTTTTTCAGGGGTCATAAAAATAAAAAAAGAATGGAGAAGCATGGTTCAGTTTTCTTTCAGTTTCTTCTCTCTAAGAGAACATTAAGAAATCACTTTGGCTCTCTTTTCATGCAAAGAAAAGTCTAAGAATAAGGATAATCACCTTTCTTTCCATTTTCAGCAAGGGTTTTGCTGTGTGGCAGAGGAAATGACTGGCAGGAAATTATAACCAGGTACTATTCTGGAGATCTGAGCTCTTTCTCTTCCAAGTTCAGTATTCCCAGTTCCCTCTTGAGCACAAAACTATGAGAATCTGATCTCAAATCTGCTACACCTGTGGCTAAGGAGAAAACTTGTTCTTAAATAGCCATTTGACACAAAAATATATATGCAGCCCAGCATAACCACAGGTCTTTGATCACTCAGACAATCACAGAACCTGAAACAGATACCAGAAAGGAATCACAGGGGAGTTTTTATCCCGTAGCCTCAGCAACCTCAAAATGGAAGTTTTTTCCATACTAACTGTAAGGCAATCAAGTGACAGATTTGTATGTTTTTAGTCCCATCTTTTTAAACCAATTATAGAAGATGGCAAGACTGTACTTCTCTTGGGATACTTTTGATTTGGCCTTATATAAGGATTATTTGTCCTAAAGTCTGGTAGATCTTTCTTTATCCCCATCCCACATTTAACATTTTTAAAGCTAAAGCAGGAAATTACTTCAAGAAAATGCCTGGAAGAAAATTAAATATTTTTAAACCATTCAGAGAAAAAGAATTTTTTTTTAATTAAAACTTGCCAAAGGGGAAAAAAGCAAGTAAGGTCTCAATTCTTAAAATTCCAAAGAGGGAAAAAGACCCCAACAATAACTGTTACCCGTCTACCTGTGCTAACATAACCAGACACCCCTCTCATTGAGTTATTTATCATTCACATCTGGGATACACTAGGACCCTCTCTGTCCTCCCAGGTCCCGCAGGCCAAAGGAGGGGGAGAGGCAGCTCCTCGTCTGTGTTTTCTGGCCACAGAAAACACTTTGGCAATCACTTGTAGCTCTGCCTCCAAGTCTGCAGTGACTGCAGAGATGCCTAGCTGTTTTTATCTTTTCTTAGCATGGAGGCTGCAATAGGGAACCAGAAATGCCTTCCCAAAAATGCCAGTTATTTGTGTTTTCTGGGTCTCCTACAGGGTTCTCTGGGATTCATGCAAGGAGGCAGAGAAAGGATTCTCTGTATGACTTTCACTAGGTCCTAAGATTTTGAGATGTAGTAAGATTCATTCTCATTATAATTGAATGAATTTCCATAACTGTATTTCTTTTGCATGGTAAGGAAATAGAATATTCATGCTCCTTTAAAAGTAAAATTACAGCTGAAGTCAGTGTAGTGAGTGGCTAATTTTGAGTGGAAGGTTTAAGGTGTTAGAAGAGCTTATATTTAACTAGAGGCCTGGTGCACAAAATTCATGCACCGGTAGGGTCCCTAGACCTGGCCAGTGATCAGGGCCAATCAGGGCCTTCCAGCTGCTGGCCAGGGCCTTCCTTCATTCCGGGCCACCCCCTGGTGGTCAGCCCACATCATAGCAAGTGATCGAACTCCCAGTCTCCCGGTAGAACTCCAGAGGGGACACTTTGCAATTAGCCTTTTATATATACATAAGTTACTCATGAATCTATAATTATTGCCTCTTTGTTCTGCCTGTTTTCTTTTTTTTTTTTTAATATATTTTATTGATTTTCCACAGAGAGAAAGGGAGAGAGACAGAGAGTCAGAAACATTGATGAGAGAGAAACATCGATCAGCCGCCTCCTACACATCCCCCACTGGGGATGTGCCCCCAACCCAGGCACATGCCCTTGACCGGAATCAAACCTGGGACCCTTCAGTCCGCAGGCCGACGCTACATCCACTGAGCCAAACTGGCTTTGGCTCTGCCTGTTTTCATATTTGCCTATATTAATTTTCACAGAGTATGACTGTGACTTATTGTAAGTTATTATAAATACCATTTGAAATTCAGAAAGGTACATATTGTAAGTAAATAACAAATGTAAAATTACACTTCCTCAATCATCACTAACTGACTTGGAGCACATGCCTCTCCTGGCACTTGTCTGTATGTTGTGGAGCCTGGCTAACGAGCATTTTGTATTCTTATGCAGATGGAGGGGTCCTGCCTTTTCCTGAAATCAAAGAAGTATTTTCTTCCAAAACTTCAGAATTTTTCTTCTCACTTTTAAATTGTGAATCCATTTGGAATTTTGTATGTATACATTGTGAAGTAAGGGGCTGATTTTATTTATTTTTCCATGTGGATACCAAATAATCCCTATACCATTTACTAAGTTCATCATTTCTTCACTGATTTCTAATCAGTCATAATGTTCCTTTCTATATACTTGGGGACTTTTTCAGCCCCCTATTCTTTTCTTTTTTTAAAATATATTTTATTGCCGAAACCGGCTTGGCTCAGTGGATGGAGCGTCGGCCTGCTGACTGAAGGGTCCCAGGTTCGATTCCGGTCAAGGGCATGTACCTGGGTTGTGGGCATATCCCCAGTGGGAGATGTGCAGGAGGCAGCTGATCGATGTTTCTCTCTCATCGATGTTTCTAACTCTCTATCTCTCTCCCTTCCTCTCTGTAAAAAATCAATAAAATATATATTTAAAAATATATATATATATATATTTTATTGACTTTTTACAGAGAGGAAGGGAGAGAGATAGAGAGTTAGAAACATCGATGAGAGAGAAACATCGATCAGCTGCCTCCTGCACGCCCCCTAGTGGGGATGTGTCCACAACCAAGGTACATGCCCTTGACTGGAATCAAACCTGGGACCCTTCAGTCCACAGGCCGCTGCTCTAGCCACAAAGCTAAACCGGTTAGGACCCCCTATTCTTTTCCATTGGCTATTTATCTATCCACCAACTATCTTTTTTTAAAAATATTTTTTTATTGATTTCAGAGAGGAAGGGAGAGGGAGAGAGAGAGAGACATCAATGATGAGAGAGAATCATCCATTGGCTGCCTCCTACGTGCCGCCTATTGGGGATCAAGTCTGCAACCTAAGAATGTGCCCTGACGGGAAGTTGAACTGGTGACCTCTTGGTTCCTGGGCTGATGCTCAACTGGCTGGGCTTAATCTCTATAGCTTTATAAGTCTTTCTACCTAGTAGGGTAAGTTCCCCCCCTACACACACACACACACACACACACACACACACACACACATTCCTTCATTTTTAAGCATATATTTTCAAGCCAGATGTTTATATTAGACTGCAAACTATGGGAACTTGACTAGACAAAACTCAACCACACAAAGATATTCCACATAGTCCAGATGACGGCCAACTCTGTATGCTGGCAAGAATATGAGAATTCTGCTTCCAGTTAGTACTGAGTTATGAGGAAACAGGAAATTGACTTTTAAAGAAAAGCAGAAAATATTGCTATAACCAAAATAGCGAATAGGTCCAACAGAATTAAGATGAAATCCTGCTTTATTACCGTTGCTTTCATGGGTAAATCTTTCTGAGTTATTGTCAGACAAGAAATGTCTTTGCAAGAACTTATATAAGCTCTCATTTCAACTTTATTATATTGACTTGAGTTTTGAAAGAGTGTTGAGGAATAATATGAAGACATTTCTGTTGATCTTTCAGCTTGGGAGAAAGCCAGTCACTGTCATGAAAAGTCATGTGTAAATATACTTGGGAAACAAGCTCTTCGGGAACAGTGAAGCGACAGTAATGGGAGGTGGCAAGTGTCATTGCACTGGAATCTGCCCGCAGCGACACTTCTCATGGAAATTGATTAGCGTGGTGATGCTAAAGCTGAAAAGGCTTCCCAGAGCATTGTTGAACCAAAACCCTATGCTTATCCTCCCTGTGGTCGGCTAACTGCGGCCGGCGAGCCACATGCGGCTCTTTGGCCCCTTGAGGGTGGCTCTTCCTAAGCCTTAGGAGTACCCTAATTAAGTTAATAACAATGTACCTACCTATATAGTTTAAGTTTAAAAAATTTGGCTCTCAGAAGAAATTTTAATCGTTGTACTGTTGGTATTTGGCTCTGTTGACGAATGAGTTCGCCGACCACTGTCTAGGCCAGTGGTTCTCAACCTTGGCTGCACATTAGAATCACCTGGGAATCTTTTTAAAATCCTGATTTCTGCCCTAACTGGTTTGGCTCAGTGGATACAGCGTTGGCCTGTGGACTAAAGGGTCCCAGGTTCGGTTCCGATCAAGGGCACATGCCTGGTTGTGAGCTTGATCCCCAGTAGCGGGTGTGCGGAAGGTGGCTGATCAGTGATTCTTTCTCATTAGTGATTTTTCTTTTTTTTTTTTTTTTTTTTTTTTTTTTTTTTAAATATATTTTATTGATTTTTTACAGAGAGGAAGGGAGAGAGATAGAGAGTTAGAAACATCGATGAGAGAGAAACATCGATCAGCTGCCTCCTGCACATCTCCTACTGGGGATATGCCCGCAACCCAGGTACATGCCCTTGACCGGAATCGAACCTGGGACCCTTCAGTCCACAGGCTGACGCTCCATCCACTGAGCCAAACCGGTTTCGGCTCATTAGTGATTTTTCTATCTTTCTCTCTCCCTTCCTCTCTGAAATCAATAAAAATATTTTTTAAATAAATAAATAAATAAAATCCTGATTTCTGGGCCGCATCCTCCGGAAATTGTTTCTTTGTTATGGGGCGTGGCCAAAACATTAGTAACAAAGAAACAGAATTTCTGGAGGATGAGACCCAGAAATCAGGATTTTAAAAAGATTCCTAGGTGATTCTAATGTGCAGCCAAGGTTGAGAACCACTGAACCACTGTCCTATTAACAAAGATTTGAGAGGAAAGCATCCAGATAGAGACCCAAGGAAGATATCTGTAAATGTATGTAAAAAAAAAAAAAAAGTACATAAAGTAATCATAGGAGAGCTTTTTCCTGTAGTCTCGGCAACCTCAAAATGGAGCTGGAAGCTCTTTCTTTTTAATTGTAAGGCAATCAAGTGACAGAAAAAATTCCATTCAGAATAACAGGTGGGCTTTGTACAAAGAGAAGAAAACTATAGGCTGATTTTTTAAAAATATATTTTAATTGACTTCAGAGAGGAAGAGAGAGGGGGGAGAGATAGAAACATCAATGATGAGAGAGAATCATTGATCAGCTGCCTCCTGTACGCTCCATACTGGGGATCGAGCCCACAACCTGGGCATGTGCCCTGACCAGAAATCAAACTGTGACCTCCTGGTTTATAGGTCGATGCTCAACCACTGAGCCATGCTGGCAGGAGTAGGCTGATTTCTTTATGGGGAAAAAATTTTATATTTGGGAATTTCTTCAGCTGAATTTCCATACAATCTGAGAAGATTCTGGGTTTGCATTAGAAGTTATAATTATTTTGCCCTGACCGGTTTGACTCGGTGGATAGAGCGTCGGTCTGCGGACTGAAGGGTCACAGGTTCAATTCCGGTCAGGGGCATGTACCTTGGTTGCGGGCACATCCCCAGTAGAGGGTATGCAGGAGGCAGCTGATCAATGTTTCTCTCTCATTGATGTTCCTAACTCTCTATCCCACTCCCTTCCTCTCTTTAAAAAAATCAATAAAATATATTTTTTTTAAAAAAGAAGTTATAATTATTTTAGTAAAGTTAACAATCTGAACTCTTCTCAGGATTTACCTCTTGGGATATATTTAGGTTGAATCCTATGGAATTCCTATCTCTGTAGGTCAAAAATGGCTGCATAACAGCAGTTTCATAGAGGTCAACTCTAGAAAACAGAGCATAATTCCATGAGCCTTATAATATTATTCAGCAAGCATTTATTGAGGGCCCTACTACAGTGTTTCTTCTCAAGCAATTCCTATTCTATTCAGAAAGTCTAAAATATAAACAAATAAATGAAAAACAGAATGATAAATGCAATAATAGAGAGTAACACACAGGAAGGTATGACAGACTTAGCTCAGTTAGGTGAGGAAAGGTGTTGCAAAGCAGATGTTGTTTGAGCTGAGTAGTTAGAAGTTGAGCCAGCTGAGGGATTAGGAGTGTCTTTTCAGGTAGAGTGAACAGCATGTACAAGATCCTTGAGGCATAATATGAACAGGGTGACAAGTTCAAGTAATGATGCTGTTAAATCATTTAGACTGTCTGGTTCATGGGGAAGGGAGGGTGGCTGGAGGCTGCAGCAAAGTAGAATAAGGGCAGAACATAAGACTGGGGTGAGATTGGACAGGTGTGTTTTGACTGTCATACTATAGAATAAGAATTTTGACTGTAAAGTAATAACAAACTTAAATGTCCTCAATTGGGTATTGCTGGATTAGTGAAAAGTTTTACACTAGGAGATAACAGGACCAACTTGCCATCTATATATACAAAAGGCTAATATGCTAAGTGTCCAACCATTCGACTGTTCAACTGGTAGCTATGATGCACACTCACCACCAGGGGGCAAACGCTCAACACACAGGCATGGAAACATGGAACAGACTGATGAATCTCAGAGGGAAGCAGGGAGGGCAGGAAGAGATTAACCAATGATCTTATATGCATACTAGAGGCCCGGTGCACAAATTCACGTGCCAGTGGGGTCCCTCAGCCTGGCCTGTGCCCTCTCACAATCCAGGACTCCTTGGGGGATGTCTAACTGCCAGTTTGGGCCCGATCCCCACAGGCCAGGGACCCCACCAGTGCACGAATTTGCACACCCGGCCTCTAGTTTTAGAAGAATTGACAAATAGTAGGAAGACTTGCTAAGCAGCTACAGGTGTGAGGTATTGAACCAAGGTAACAGTTGGAGAGAGTTTGGAGATGGAGAGGACTGGAAGGAGGGAGAGTTGTGATGGTAGTAAATTCAAAAGAGCTTGGTTCCAGAATGTTTTGCTACTATTTGAGGTCTTTTCAAAAATGTACTATTTTCCTTATTGAAAGTTCTATATGACTAAAATAACTGATTTGTTTCTTTGTAAAACCTGTTGTTTTAAATATCTTAATCGAATAAAATCACTGCATGATAAATCAATTACTATCTAATCTAAAGATAAATTTAAAAATCAGTCTAATTGGTGATTCTAGTTGAGACAAAATAGGTATAACCACAGTCTACATAGAATGTTCCCCTCCAAAGGGGATTCTTTCCATAGTCTGAGTGAGAGCATTTCTGCTGTGGGAGGAGAGATTCCCATTCTTAAAGGGGGAGTAGGGAGGGGGGCAGGGAATAATGCCCACAATTTTCTCATCTTCATGTCATGTGATGAAGGAAAAAAGAAACAAATTTTCTCTTTATTCTATCCCTCTACCCCAGAAATCCATAAGAAATAATCTCAGAAAAATAAAAGTTAAGTTTTTATATTAGTTTAATCATTAATTTGGTCAATGATTACTTAAAAGTATATATCCATGCGAAAAATTCAAATACTAATATTTACCTTTCCAAATTCCTTCAACTTATTCACTAAAAACTTAGCCAAAATGATAAATAAAATAAAATACTTTTCTGGAAAATTTTAGAGGAATATTTAACTAGGGAAAACATTATATAATATGCTTGATTATAATGGACAGTGCTGCTTCTGGTCAACAGATGCTATCTGACAGGACAAATACTTGGCACAGAAATTACTAACACATTCAGAAACTAATCTTTCCTGAATCCAGCTGCAACTCTCAAAAGCTCGCTTGAAATACACTGTCCTTTGTGATAGAAAATTTAGACTGTTTTTAAAAAAGACTGGGTAGTTATCTCAGATGTATTGTTCATGACTGTGTCATACATTTCTTTCAAGAATTAAAATAATAGAAATTTGTAGTAATATTTGTATTTATTTTTAAATTTAAATTAATATTTAAATGTCAGTGTCTCATTAGAATGGGTGTTTCATTTTTCTAAACTTAAGTCTTCCTTTATGTCTGTCTTCATCATGGTTATCTGATTCTGCTGCCAGTTTTTAGCTTTTACTATAGACTTCACATTCTGAGCCCCACACTCTATCCCACTTTGACTTTTTAAAATATATATTTTATTGATTTCAGAGAGGAAGGGAGAGGGAGAGAGAGAGAAACATCAACAATAAGAGAGAATCATTGATCTGCTGCTTCCTGCATGCCCCCCACTGGGGATGATGGAGCTTGCAACTCAGGCATGTGCCCTACTGGGAATCAAACCCTGACCTCCTGATTCACAGGTCAATGCTCAACCACTGAGCCATGCTGGCCAGGCCCACTTGGATTTTTTTAACATGTTTTTGTGTGTGTGTGTGTGTGGGGGGGGTTGTTGTTGTTGTTTTTAATCTTCACCCGAGGATATTTTTTCATTGATTTTTAGAGAGTAGAAGGGAGAGAGAGAGGCAGAGAGATCGATTGGTTGCCTCCCTTAGGCACCCCAACCAGGGCTGGGAATCGAGCTGCAACCAAGGTATGTGCCCTTGACCCGAATAAAACCTGGACCTTTCAGTCTGTGGGCCAATGCTCTATCCACTGAGCCAAACCAGCTAGGGTCATGTATTTTTTTTTATTTTATTAAAATCAGTTAATGGTCTGATAATGAAAGTGCTTTCTATGGACTACTGTTGTTAAACTTGCATTACATTGCTTGTTAAATTTGAAAAAGGTTCATAAACTATAGGTTGCTTTTGGACTTGATAGCTGCTGCTTCAAGAGAACTCTCAGTCACTTGCACAGCATTAAATAAATATTGACTTTTAAAAGGGAAAAAATCCCTCAGTATGCAGTCGCATTTAGTTGTTCTAAAAAAGATTTCAGAAAAGGCAACAATTGGCCTAGACTCGGTTCAGCCAAACAAATTTGGGATCTGCTGGGCACAGCTAGTTCTTTCTTCGTCCCTGGTGAGGAATGTGAAATGCAGTAATACAAAGCAAGTCTGTATCAAATTCCAAGTTAAGTTTCATGTCCTAACTATTTTAAGTACATATCACTGCTTAAACTACCTCATTTTCATGGCTTAATACACAGCTATCTTATTTGCTCACAATTATGTGGCTCAGCAGTTTGGTCTGTGTTCAGCTGGGTGGTCCTTATCTGATCTTGCCAGGGCTCACTCAGACAACTGCGGTCCTCCAGCATCAACGCGGGAGCTGGATGGTCTAGGATGGCCTCACTCATAGCTGGGGTTAGCGCTAGTTGTAGGTGGGGCCTCTCTCTCCATATGGTCTCATTCTCATGGAGGATAGCCCAGGTTTCTTCACATGGTGGTCTCAGGGTTCCAGGCGTATGGGTGCTTCCACAATCACTTTCACAGCATACTATCAAATCAGAGTACAAGGCAAACCAAATTCAGGGGGGTGGAAAAACAGTCTGCATTTCTCTTAAAAAAAATAAAATAAATATATATATATTTATATAAACTACACTAATATATATAATCAGAAATGTGCCCTGGCCCAGAATCAAACCGTGTCCTCCTGGTTCATAGGTCAACATTCAACCACTGAGCAACGCTGGCTGAGCCAGTCTGCATTTTTTGATGGGAAGATATATAAAGTCACACTTCACAAAATTGTGTATACAAGGGAAAAATTTGTGACTATTTTTTATCCAAATTCACTACACTAACAATGGCTCAAAATTCAGAAACAACACAGCAATTTGATTACCTAGAATTTAAAAATCTCTTGTACTAAAAAAATACCATAATTAAGAAGGTGAATGACACATTGGAAAAATATTTATAATTGATATCATAGACAAAAGCTTACCATCTCTAGTACATAAATAGTTTCTAAAAAAAAAAAAATAGAATAGGTAAGTACTGACAACACCAAAAAATTCACTGGAGAAATGAACAGGTAATTTGCAGAAAAATATAAATGTACATGGATCTTAACCAAAGGGAAAAATGTTCAACCTCATTCTTTTTTTTTTTTTAATATATTTTATTGATTTTTTACAGAGAGGAAGGGAGAGAGATAGAGAGTCAGAAACATCGATGAGAGAGAAACATCGATCAGCCGCCTCCCGCACATCTCCCACTGGGGATATGCCCGCAACCCAGGTACATGCCCCTGACCGGAATCGAACCCGGGACCCTTCAGTCCACAGGCCGACGCTCTATCCACTGAGCCAAACCGGTCTCAGCTCAACCTCATTCTTAATAAAGGAAATGCAAATTAAAACTACACTAAGATATAATTTCTCACCTATCACATGAGAAAAAATCTAAATGCTTGACAATACACTTTGACAGAAAGCAGGCACTGCATACATTGCTATTTCTCAACAGAAACTATGCAGGCCAGAAGGGAGTGTCAAGAAATATTCAAAGTGATGAATAGCAAGAACCTACAACCAAGGTTACTCTACCCAGCAAAGCTATCATTTAGAATTGAAGGTCAGGTAAAGAGCTTCACAGGCCGTAGTTCTTACTGCCAGTAGGGACTTTTTCCCCCAGCTCTGGAACCCTGGGCTGGGGGTCTGGTATGGGGCTGGGACCGCTCACTCCTCCAGGCGGCCTCTGCAGAGGCAATCTCCCTTCCAATTAAAAAAGCGGCACATCGGGTGTGGACCAGCCCACTCCGCACCTCCGCACCTCCTACCAGTCTCAGTGTGCTCTCTTCTTTACCTCTCTAGTTGTAGGACTTCCACTCAGCCAGCTTTCCCGCGGTTCTGGATGATAGTTGTTCTGTATTCTAGTTGTAATTTTGATGTGGTTGTGGGAGGCAGCAAACACAGGCGGTTACCTATGCCCCCATCTTGGTTCTCAAGACCAAACATTCTTGATAGCAGAACAGAATGATAGAAACAGCTTGGTTCTTGAAGAGTGAACCACAGAATAAGCCAACCCTGGGGCTGCCCGACCTCTGGGTAGCTAGTTACATGGTCATAACTATCTTCCTGTTGTTTGGTCCATTTTGAGGTGGCTTCTGTTATTTGCAAGAGATTTACTAAAGGGTGCTCTCAGGAGAATAAGAGGAGGACAACTGGATAAGACTGGAGAAAAGCTAAGCAAGGATCTAATGTTGGCTGGAAACCAGCTTCAGCCTGAGCCCCAGGAGGCTCTGGAGCATGAGTTGGCCTCACCTGTTGTACCACTCCGGCAGTTAGTCCTTGTGAGCTGCCTCTGAGGGGAGGTGTGTGTACCAGCGGCTGAGAGTAAATGTGCTGGCCCAGTTAAGGGGATCTAGGCAGAGCATCCACAACCACCACAACTCGCCAACCTCTTCCAAGTATAGCCCAAATCTTTTTTTTTTTTAAATATATTTTATTGACCTTCCACAGAGAGGAAGGGAGAGAGACAGAGAGCTAGAAACATCGATGAGAGAGAAACATCGATCAGCTGCCTCCTGCACATCTCCTACTGGTGATATGCCCGCAACCCAGGTACATGCCCTTGACCGGAATCGAACCTGGGACCTTTCAGTCCACAGGCCGACGCTCTATCCACTGAGCCAAACCGGTTTCGGCTATAGCCCAAATCTTACCAGGCCCTGTGCGATCTAGCCCATCCCTACAGAATCAGTCTCTTTCTCTCTGAATCATCTCCAACTATTGTCCCTCTTTTTCACTCCACTTTAGTCACAACTGGGCACCTTGCAATTCTCTCTGCTTCAAATCCTTTGCACTTCTCATCTGGAATGATTCTCCCCTGCCCACCACGCATGTCCTCATGACTTGGTCCCTTATATAACCTTCAGGTTTTACTCACAAGACAGCTTCTTAGTAAGGCTGTCTCTGGCTGCCCTATCTAAAATGATGACAACTTCCACCCCTAACAAACACATATAACCCCTTCACTTGCATTACTTTTCTTTTAAACACTTATCAGTATTTAATATACTATGTAGTTTTCTTATTTATTTTGTTTATTGTTTGATCATACTTTAGAACAGCGGTTCTCAACCTGTGGGTTGAGACCCCTTTGGGGGTCGAACGACCCTTTCACAGGGGTCACCTAAGACCATCGGAAAACACATATATAATTACATATTGTTTTTGTGACTAATCACTATGCTTTAATTATGTTCAATTTGTAACAATGAAAATACATCCTGTATATCAGATATTTACATTACGATTCATAACAGTAGCAAAATTACAGTTATGAAGTAGCAATGAAAATAATTTTATGGTTGGGGTCACCACAACATGAGGAACTGTATTAAAGGGTCGCGGCATTAGGAAGCTTGAGAACCACTGCTCTAGAATATAAACTGGAAAGGGTAGGGCTTTTCATCTTTTTCAAAAATTCTCACCACATAAAACTGGTAGGTTGCAGATGGTCAGTTAATATTTGTTGAGTGAATGAATGATTCCTGGCATAAAGTGTAAGTCCTCAGTATACATCGATTAAACCGAATTAAATTGAAATGGAAAATATGAGCACAGCCCTATTGTAATATAGATGGGAGAAAGGACACATATGTTGCTATATGCAGAGTCCTCCTTAGATTACATGATTTCTTGGGTAATATTGCAATGTTCATGTGATGTTATGTGTTAATATATATTGTATTATTTATACATATATTGGTGAATAAAAATAGAAGCACTAAATACTTTTAAATTTTATTTAAATGAGTTCAAATCAAAACTTGAGAATCTACATTTACACACATTACAGTAATGTAAGGGCACAGCAAAGTAAAAGTGAATGCAGGCTGTATAGAAAGCTCAATTCCTATGACATAAAACTTAAATCCAAAGATGAAATCTTGACCCTATCTACTGCAGTGTCAGAGTCTGACCTCAGAGACTAGAAGACTTCAGACACGTGTAATCTCAGATGTCTCAACCCTGAAACCTATCAGCGGATACCAAACACCTTCAAGGCACATTAAAGTTTTCTAGGAAAGGAGCCTTTTAAAAAAAACCTAAAACTAAGGTGACTAAAACTACAAAAGCACCTATCAGACTTGCGATGGCGTTTATGCCGGGTGTGAATCTGCAGGGTTAGCCTGAGTCGCGGCCTCCGCACCGACTCCGGCTTCTTCCTGTAAACCATCCCCAGCAGGGAGTTCTGGCTCAACCGGAGAATTCTCTTCTTCCAGTTCAGCGTACGCATCAGCGCTTTCGTTCTCGGCTGTACCTGTATCGTTACTGATGGCAACGGCTTCCTCCGGAGCTGCACTGGCGACCTCCGAGGTCGCTCCGGTGCTGACTTGGGCGCTTTCGCAGGGGGTGGCGTTTGGAACCTCCGGCCCCGGTTCAGCACCGCCCGCGGCGATCTCCACCCGAGCAGCCTCCGCAGCGTCGGGACAGGCTGAAGCCGCCTCTGCCCTGCCTGCAGCGGCAGCAACGGAGCTTTCCTCAGCATCCACCACCTGCGCTTCCTCCGAAGGTACTTCAGGGGCCTCTGACCTTGCTTTCTCCGCTCCCTCCAGGTTCTCTTTTCCACCTGTAAGATTTAGCCCATTAAGCGAAGAATTAATCGAAAGAGCATGGAAGACAGAAGAACACTGTGCGGTCACTTTAAACAATGAGACATCGATATGTACTGATATGTAATGGTCTTCATCGTAGACTGTGAAGTGGGAAAAGAGCAATGTATACAGTTTGGTACTGGTTGTATTAGGACAGGAGGAGGGTAAGTTATATGCATAGATAGTTATATTTGCAAAGACTCTCCTCAGGATTCAGAGAAATTGATATTGGTTGCCCCTGGGAAGAGAAAATGGGGGATCTGCTTTTCTATAAACGCTTTGAACATGTTGAACTTAAAAAAATTAGTTTATATATATATTATTTATTCAAATACAAAGAACAGGAAAATAAACAGCCAACCCATCACGAGACAGCGTGGAAATGTAGCCAACTTACCAGGCATTGACTCTGAGGAATCACTAATTTATTCTCAACCTCAGTTTTGTCATCTGTAAAATGTCATCTATCTCACAGAACTTTTGTGAGGACTGATTAAAATGTTGTGTATAAAAAGGGGTTTAAAACCACTAAAATGCTATGGAAATGCATTTTATTATTATTACAATCTGCCTTCTTATGATTATACTAGGGGCCCGGTGCACGAAATTCGTGCACTGGGTGTGTGTGGGGGGGCAGTGTCCCTCAGCCCAGCCTGCCCCCTCTCACATACTGGGAGCCCTCAGGCGTTGACCCCCATCACCCTCCAATCGCAGGATCGGCCCCTTGCCCAGGCCTGACGCCTCTGGCCTAGGCGTCTGGCCCGGGCAGCGGGGACCTGCAGTGGCAGCGGGGGGGGGGGGGGGGGGGGGCGCCGCGATCGTGCGGGCTCCGCCCCTGCCCCTGCAGGATGCCTCTGGCTGAGGTGTCTGGCCCAGGCGGCGGGGACCCACAGCTGCAGCAGCCCCGCGATCGTGGGCTTCGCTTTAGTCCCAGGCAAGGGACCCCTAGCTCCTGGGACTGCCAGCTTCGACCATGCCCAGCTCCCATCACTGGCTCCACCCCTACTTCCTGCTATCACTGGCCAGGGCGGAAAAGGCACCTGATTCTCCGATCATGGCTGGGGGGCCATGCCTTTGCCCTGCCCCCCAGCTCTTAGCTCCCCCCTGGGTTTCCTATCACTGTCAGTGGCAGGGGGCTTCTTCCTGCTTTCCCTTTTGCCTCCCTGCATTGTGCCTACATATGCAAATTAACCACCATCTTGTTGGCAGTTAACTGCCAATCTTAGTTGCCAGTTAACTGCCAATCTTAGTTGCCAGTTAACTGCCAATCTTAGTTGGCAGTTAATTTGCATATAGCCCTGATTAGCCAATGAAAAGGGTAGCTCGTACGCCAATTACCATTTTTCTCTTTTATTAGTGTTGATTAAGTAACGTTCACTAATACATTGTTTCTTATTGTCATGACTAAAGGTTAAAACTGGTTCATGAACAGCTATTATCTGTCACCAAATAGTGATCATAGTAATTGATAATAATAGCATTATAGCTGAAAATGGAAGAAAGTATGGTTCAAGCAAGCAGTTTAAGGCAAGAAACATTTACTTGGGTGAAAATGTAATGTATTGTTCCTGTAGTTGCCATTTTATTAATCAGATCAACTGAGGGACTCAACAAACATGACTGATTATACTAATGTCAAGTGTACTTTGGGCAAAGATACTAGATGGTCTCAATCAAAACTGAAACAAAATTTAGTTTTATGATTTAAAAAAAAAAAGAATGAGGGAAATGAAAGGTCAAGCTGCTGAGAGGCAGATACTAAAATTATGCTGCATGAATGGGAGCCTGAGTAGGAGAAAAGTAATATTACCGCACAAAGAAGTCAAAACTGCTGGTCAGTGGTATAAATGCAAAACGTTTTCATTTATTAAATGCACTCATCCAAAATGTATAACAATATTCTCTAGGTTTTGGGTGGCTTTTCCTTTTTGAATGAACTCCTACCCAGAGTCATTCTGGATTAAGTCAGTAAAGAAGCCAAAAGAAAATAGTGTTCATTGCTAGGCTAGGGTGATGAAAATCAGAGTTTTAAGGAAAATAATACTAATAAATTCACTTTACCTTGAAGTGGCTGTAACTCCGCTTCGTTTTTTTCTTTCAAATTTTTTATATGTCCAGTGTGTTTGACTTGCTCTGATGTTATTCTCCTGTAAGTCTGAAAGCAAATGTGTACTTATTATTCGCAAGCATTTTTTCAACGTGATTTATATTCATCATGCCAAACTCAAAGGTGTATGCAATTCAAAGAAGAGAAGACAATGTATATCATCTACTCTTTTTATTGTTGTTAATCCTCACTGGAGGATATTTTTTGTATTGATTTTTAGAGAGAGTGGAAGGAAGGGAGGGAGGGAGGGAGGGAGAGAGAGAGAGAGAGAGAGAGAGAGAGAGAGAGAGAGAGAGAGAGAACTACATTGGCCAGGGCCCTATCATTTACTCTTGAATTTCCTATTTGGAAACCTTTGTCATTAAGTAGGAAAGAAGGAAAGAAACAATGCTGTAACTGGGGTCAAGGATAACTGAAAACCGAGTAGAAAGACAAAGACAAATTAGGACCAATATGCTGAGTCAGCACCCTCAGTTCTCAGCACACCAATGCTGACGGAACCTGTGTAGAAGTTCACATACCTGAACTGACCAGCAGCAACATCCTAAGGGACATTAGTCTTATTGTTCAAGGGGCTAGAACACGAGGTAAGAAAAAAACTACTTAAAGCAGAATGGAATAACTTACACTCACGTGTGGCCCAGAGAACCTCGCTTTTCCAAAATAACATAGTCAAACACAGAAGAGTGTTTCCATCAGGCCTCAAATTTATTATTTATTAAACAAATGATATTATTTATTAAACATAAGCATTTAAAATATACCACAACTTGCCCTAGCTGGTTTGGCTCAGTAGAGAGAGTGTGGGCCTGCAGACTGAAAGGTCCTGGGTTTGATTCTGGTCAAGGTCAGATGCCTGGGGTTTCAGGCTCAATCCCAATAGGGGACATGCAGGAGGCATCCAATCAATGATTCTCTCTCATCACTGATGTTTCTCTCTTCCTCTCCCTTCCTCTCTCTCTAAAAATCAATAAACATATTTTTAAAAATGTATACCAAAACTTTAATAAATCAGTATGGCATTATGTTTTTTAATATACCCAGACCTTCAAATAATTGAAATGACCTAGGCCTTTCTCAGATTCTAAGAGGCCCTCATAATAGATTTTACTTGGAAATGAAAAACTGCTCTTGGCTACCGTGGATTCAATTCAGATAAATCTAATATAGAACTTATTTTAGTACAGGACAAGGAAGGGGAGGAGAAGACTAGAATTCAGGTTTTTAAATACCTCACATTCTGTATCTCCTCCTGAAAGTAGCCTAACATTCTTGGGAATTAACACTTCCAAGATTTAGGATTAAAACTATATATAATATTAGAGGTGGAAGGGGACTTAGAAATCATTACCTGTCCAACTTCATTCCCATTGTGAGACAATAAGGCCAGAAAGGGCTCTCAGGAGTCGTCAGTTTATAACTTCCAGTTTAAAATAGCTTTTGTAAAGAAAGATTTAGTAGACAGCAGAGGTTCATGTCTAGCACTAGTAAACCTAATTAGGGATATAGTGATGCCCAGGTGAAATTAAGTCTTCTGGCCCCCACAAAATCATATGGCTTAGTCCAATATCTACAATTGTATCCAACTGTAGTAGCCCTGGGCAGTAGATTCAGCATTATGCAATAGAATGATAGTAGAAGCGAAGGAATCTGGGTATGAGTGAAAGCTGGTAGGTTAGTAGAGGACAATAATATAAATGACAAGTTTGAAGTTTCCTGGCTTCTTGAGGCTCTCAAAATACTGAAGATTAGAAGATGTATTTAGATTTGGCTATCTACATAGTTCTACAAACTGCTCCTAGTTATGACTAAAAATCTGTCTATACTAATAAAAGGGTAATATGCTAATTAGACCGGGAGACCTTCCGGACAAAGCCATGGTGGCGGGGCCAAGGCAGAGGCAGTTAGGGACGATCAGGCCAGGAGGGGAGGGCAGTTGGGGGTGATCAGGCTGGTGGGGGGGGGCAGTTGGAGGCGAGTAGGCCAGCAGGGGGGCCAGATGGGGCAATCAGGCCAGCTGAGGGGGCAGTAGGGGGCGAGCAGGCCGGCAGGGGGGGCGTCAGTAGGCAGTGAGCAGGTCAGCAGGGGGGGGCAGTTGGGGGCCATCAGGCCAGCAGAGGGGCGAAAGTTGGAGGCGAGAAGGCCGGTGGGGGCAGGGGGACAGTTGGGGGCAAGCAGGCAAGCATGCAGAGTGGTTAGGGGCAATCAGGCAGGCAGGCAGGTGAGCAGTTAGGAGCCAGCGGTCCCGGATTGCGAGAGGGATATCTGACTGCCGGTTTAGGCCCAATTCCTGTGGGATTGGGCCTATACCGGCAGTCGGACATCCCCTGAGGGGTCCCAGATTGTAGAGGGTGCAGGCCAGGCTGAGGGACACCCTCCCCCGTGCATGAATTTCATGCACTGGGCCACTAGTTTATGCATATTTCTGTAGTGTCGAGCCAAAATGCAGTGACTGTTTATTCCTATGGTTTCCAAAGGATTTATACTTATTCTACTTTTATTCATAATGAAGAGTAGATTTCAATTTAGAAAGTTTATGACAGAATGGGGAAAGATGAAATAGGCTTATCTTATTTGATTCACAAATGTTCCATTGTTTTAGCTCCAAGATCATATTATTAAAAGCTTTGTTTTACTGTGATTATATAGGGGGGACTGGATAAGGGGACCAAGGAGGAAAGCATTATTTTAATTTTATATATGTCTATTTTGAATTTTTAAAATTTATGGATAAATATTACTTTTTAAAAATAATAAGAGTATATATAAAGATATAAAGCTAATAAAAACTATGGAGATAGTTAAAAGATTGGGGGAGGGAGAAATGAATAGAGCACAAGGGATTTTTAGGGTAGTGAAAATACTCTGTATAATACTGTAATGGTGGATGCATATCATTATACATTTGTCAAAACCCCTATAATGAACAAAGAGTGAAGTCTAATGTAAACTATGGACTTTAGTTAGTAGTAATGTATCAATATTGATTCATCAGTTGTAACAAACATGCCACACTAAAGCACGGTTACTGATAGGGAAAAGCTGAAACAGGGGTGAGAGGAAATACATGGGAACTGTCTGCATTTTCTGTTCATTTTTTTGTAAACCCACAACTGCTCTAAGAAATAACTTTTTTTAAAAATTAATCTTCCAAAACAATTCCTGTTAAATGTTAATAATGGTATCTACCTTATAGAATTGTTGTAATTATTAAATGAGCCCTAGACTGTCACATGACATTCAAATGTCAGCTATTACTATTAATATTTATGATAACACTAGAGGCCCGATGCACGAAATCCATGCAAAGAGCTTGGCCCTCGCAGCTGCGGTGGCTTGCCTCGGCCCTCGCAGCCCCGGCTTAGTCCGGAGGGTCATTCGACTGTCCGGTCTAATTAGCATATTACACTTTTATTATTATAGATTGTTTTTACTGAAAGTCATCCATTCTTAGAGGTATTAAGAAATACTGAGTTTGTACTTTAAAAAGCTTCATAATCTTGTTATTTGATCTCATGTCCTGATCTTAACATTGCTTTGAGTTTTACCACAGGTTGTAAAATATCAGAATTCCTGCACACTGCGGTTAAACACTTACATAGTATCCACCAGCACTGACTGTGACACCGACAACCAGATAGTAGATCATATTTGATCCAGATGATCCAGGAGACTTGTTAGATGACATCCAGCGAAGAGATGCTAGGAAAACAAGTTTAAACACGGTTAGCCCCACTGCTTAAGCAAAAGCATTTTAAATAATTATTTCTTTGAAAATATTTCTGCTCAGTGCACCTAGAATCTATTAACATCAAGTGACTTTAGCTTAAGGGAATATGGCATTCTGAGCTAACGGTAATAATTCCACTTGACATTTTCCCAATATAATTTGACAAGTACTTATGAAACCTGTCATTTTGATGCTAAGCACCAAGCTTTCCTTGGAAGGGGTGTGGGCATGGGTAAGGAGAAATGACAAAAGCACTAAACAATTTCAACTGTCCAACAAGATGCATACAAGCAAAAGAAATCCATTGCTGTATGTACTCCATCTTTTAGTCAAAAAGATGACTTTTCCAAAAAATTAATTAAATATATTTGTAGTTGAAATTTATGTTGAATAAAACATTTCTGTTGAAATCTAACACACTTCTATAAATCTGTAATACAAATGCATATATATCTATTTCTAATATAAAGCCTTTAAAGATGAGCAGTGAGAAGCTTTTCTAAGACAAATGTTGCAACAAGATCATATCTGAAACAGAAGTACAATTCTGCACAAACTAATAGAAAAGATGAAAGTGCTGTGTTCTCATATTTAAATATGTTTACTCTGCAGTGCTAGAGCTTGTATATACACCATATTCCCTGGAATTGAATTTTTATAATAGACTCAAACCTAGAAGCAGTTTAAAGTTCACATAGCTCAAATTCTTTATTTTACAGATAAAAATGAGGAAACATTTATTTATCCATTGACAAACACAGTTGAGCACCTGTTACCTGTTTGTCATTCTTAGAAGCATTAGTCTATAACTGTAAACAAGACACACGAGGTTACTGGCCTCAAGTAGCTCACAGTTTAGAAAGAAGGAACAGATGTCAGACAAATAACTACAAACAATCATTTCAATGCAGTATGACAAAGGCTGTCATAGATAGTGGAAGCTTCAACAACAGCATGAAAACACAGTGAGGAAACTCAGCTAGTTGCCTCAAAGCAGCTGTCACTATTCAAAGACATGATCTGAGTTTTAAAGGAAAGTAGGAGTTTGTCAGATAAGTAAATGAAAGGAAAATTGCACTAGGGGCAGAAGATACAGCATGAGGCATGAGTTGAGTGACTTGGAAAGAATAAAGGAATTTGATTTGGTGGGGGACTAGTAAGAAGCTATGTTTTACAGAGGGCACATCTTTAAAAAAATTGCACTGATTACGAATCTTTGTAGTAGTCAAATTGGAAAAAAATCCACATATATGTTCTTAATTTGAATATAAATAATCATCTCTTAGAAAAAAATATTTTCCCTACAAATGTGCCCCAGCAGGCCGTGGTAGAAGGTTATGGCATTGACTTGTAGTGGGGCTTTTGTTGGTTTAAAAATACATTTGCTATTACATGGGGAATATGTCAGTTTTATAGTTGTCAACCAGACATAAGTATCAAAAAGATTTTTTAAATACGAAGAAATAAATAAAATTATAAGAGATTTAAGTAAAGACAAATACAATTATGGCAAAGATATTTAAAAGAACATGAAATGGGAAATAAATATTCAATAAGGATTAATTAAATTTTAGCATATTCATACAATGGGAAACAAATAGCCATTAGAACTTTGCCAGAAGAATATTTACTTACTTGAGGAAATATTTACAATATGTTAAGTGAAAGGTTATACAGGAATATCCCAGATTTGTGGAAGCAATATGCATAAGGAAAAAATATGCATGAGGTAAAAAAAAGGTCTGAAACATTAAAATAAACTAAAATGTAAATAATGGTATTCACTGAGTAGTAAAATTACAGGTGACTACTATTTTGCCTTTCTGTGTGTTTTTTAAATAATGTATTATAAGCCTAAATTATTTATTCATTAAAAAGATGCATTTTAAAAGAAAAACTAGAGAACAAAATTTGATGAGGCAGTTACAATTTTATCCTTCAATAAAACTGAAACAATTTTTTCTTTCGTCAAAGTGGAATCAATAAAAGGTTAATTGATATCCATGACTGAAGCCAAATATCTAGTCAATAATAATTCTTCAAATTCACGAAAAAATCAGCGCTACAAAAAAGTAATTAGGTGAAAGAGAAAGACCAATACTGCTACAACCAGTATTGCTAACTACCTATTTATAATTTTTAAACCACTTTTCTTTTGCCCCCAATTGGAGAGAAAATTATTTGAAATGTATGAAGCTAAAAAAAAAAAAAAATGCGTAATGACCATGGGGGAAGCAGACGGATAACCAGAGCGCAAAAGGCCAGGTCAACGGTCTCATCTTTCTCACTCCCGCCTCTGCTCCCCATCACACAGCCTTTTAACTTCAGAAGTTTAAGATGAATGGCTTCTCCCATTTCATCAGTGGAAAAAAAAAATTGCTTTATTTCACTCGGTTTTAAAGATCAGAGAAAACGAAGACGCCTTATTTCCGTTGCTTGTAAGGGAACTTCTTCCCACCAGCATTTTAAGAGAAAAATAAATCTAGTTGGACAGACCTTTCTTCCCTCCCACCATTATCACCAGCACAGGCCTAATCGAAGTGAAAAAATATTGGCCCATGGAATTTTCGCAAGTCTTTCTCTATCTCACTCCGTCTCAAAAGCACAAACTGGGCTAAAGCTACCTGGCAAGCCTTAGGAAGTGAGGCGACGTGAAGAAAGAACTGAGAAAACTGAGAACTTTTGACGAAGTGGTCTAGGAGCAGCCCCCCCATCCTCACCCCCATCCCCACCATCAGGTCATGGAAAACGGAGGGGAAACAGATGAGGAGTCAGAAAGAGCTGGCTGGGGCAGAATCGCACTCGAGCACGAACCTGGTGGCCTGGCAAATACCGCCACGCTCACACTTAAGCACCTACGTGTCCCAGGCACTGTGCTAGTCCCACTCGTACTTGTCAATTAATAAGCTACCCGCTCACAGCGCACCTTTCCCTGTAGGAAATTTTTGAAGATGCTCTCTTCCCCCATGAATTCGCACCTCCAAAGGTGTTAAATACAAGGACGATGGAGGCAAACCCCTGGACAGCTCCAGGTCTGTTTGCAGCCGCCAAGAAAAATGCTTCCGAAGGCCACGTCCTTGCGGGAG
This sequence comes from Myotis daubentonii, assembly GCF_963259705.1. NCBI lineage: Eukaryota > Metazoa > Chordata > Mammalia > Chiroptera > Vespertilionidae > Myotis > Myotis daubentonii. The sequence continues at coordinate 62,966,706 of NC_081844.1, read as the reverse complement.
GGCGTGGGGAATGCCCCGGCCCAGGCTCAGGGGTCGAGGCTGCCGCGCCGGCCAAGCCTTGAGTTTACTCAAGAGCCTTAACCGGCTCCCGCTGGGCTAGCACTCTGGCCGCAGCCTGCCCGGCTCACTGGGCAGTGCCTATCTTCCCCACAGCCCGGTGCCTCCGCTTCTCCATGAACCTGGAGAGCGCACTGGTCCCTACAGCAATAAAAATGGTCAGCCCAGCGTGTGTTAGCCGGGCTCTGTTCTCAGCGCGTTAACTACACGCTAACCCATTGAAACGCAACTATTACAGTCCCCATTTACAAATGGGGAAACTGAGGTTAAAGCACTTGCCCAACATCAAGATTTGAACCCGGAAAGTCAAGTCGCGTTTCAGAAGCCCCGCTGGGACAGGTTCCCTACTTTCAAAATCTCCAAGAACTTCGGGGCATCTAACCCTGCGACCCTCCCCCATTGCTTCCCCCCACACCCCACCCACCCACAAGGCAGGCTTGTTGCGGCTCGGGGTGGGGTTGGCCCACCCGGGGCAGACAGGCACAGAGGGACGCCCGCGGGATCCACGCACGAAGCTCCCGTGCTCTTCGGGGCCAGCGCCTGGCACTCACCGTCCTTCCGCAGCCGCGCGGGGCTGGGGGGCGCCCTGAGCGGCAGCGCCAGGGTCCTGGAGACCGCCCTGCGGAGGGACATCGCGCCCGCCCGCCCGCCCGCCGCAGCCTCTGCAGCCCCGCGCGCCGCGGGGCACGGTGAGCCCGGGCCAGCCCCGCCCCGGGGAGGGGCGCGGACCCCGGCCCCGCTCCGCCCGGGCGGCCGCTGCGGGTGGGTGGGGTGAGTCGTTGGCACCTTCCCCTCTCCACCCCAGTCTGCAGGCTCTGCTGCTCTTTCCGAAGCCCAAGAGGCTGACGGAGGCATCTCAGGAGAAGGACAGGGAATCACCGGCCTGCCGGTACTGTTTGCTAAGTGGAATTCCTCAGTGAAGGCTGGAGGTGTTTCAGGGTCCGCATCCGGAGTAAGACACTTCGGTTCCCAGGCCGGATGAAATATGAACCCACTTACCTCACGCAAGGAAACAGTATGTCCAACTTATCTCACGCACTCTCCTTGCTCTCTCCTGGGAGTGGAAGGGGAGCGGGGAGAGGGGGGTAGCCTTCAGTGTCGTGTTCAGAGTCGCGAAATCCCCAGGCAATGGCTGGCTCTCAGCAATTCACTGTTAGGATGACTTTATTTTAATTTATTAATTTGAGGGGGAGAGGGGAGGGGAGGGGAGGAGAGAGAGAGAGAGAGAGAGAGAGAGAGAGAGAGAGAGAGAGAGAGTCATGATGGAACCGCAACCTTGGCGTATGGGGAGGACACTAACCAACTGAGCTACCCGCCAGGGCCTCAATGACTTTAAATATAACCCCTCAAATGCTGTATATTCCTCTACCTCTATGAGGTGCGATACTAGCATTTCCACATCAACTAAAAATGCTAAATTATTAGTTTCTCCCCCCAGATTTCAATCACTTGCCTCATTGTGGCTACAATTTGTCAGGGTTTGAATATGAACACCAATCATTTATGCTTATAACATTTTCTAAAGGACTAATCTATGGTAGGGACCGTGTCCTACTATAATCCCTTATGTGTGTTTGGCACTTGACAGTTTCTAAAGCACTTGCACATACTATCTCCTTTAATTCTCATTTCAACCTCTGAGGGAGGTGGCAATTATTCCTTTTAGCAAGCGACAGGATGGTGGGGAGGAATGTCTAGGAGCTAATGGTTTTGTGTGGTTTTTTGTTTTTTTTTTTTGTATATGAACAAAGTTTTTCTAGTTCCAAGTTCTCTAAGGCATGTTACAAACAAAATATTTGTTTATTTGCTACTTGGCAACTAAACGTTCTTTGGAGATTCTAGTTCTGAATGCAGTTCTAATAATATTTTTAAAATATATTTTATTGATTTTTTACAGAGAGGAAGGGAGAGAGATAGAGAGTTAGAAACATTGATGAGAGAGAAACATCGATCAGCTGCCTTCTGCACACCTCCTACTGGGGATGTGCCCGCAACCCAGGTACATGCCCTTCACCTGAATCCAACCTGGGATCTTTCAGTCTGCAGGCCGACGCTCTATCCACTGAGCCAAACCGGTTACGGCAGCAGTTCTAATAATATTTAACATATTCTCATTTGAAGAGTACAAACCAATGGTCAGAAATGGGTGTTGTTGTTGTTGGTTTTTTGTTTGTTTGTTTTTTGTTTGGATACAGTAGCTAGCTATTCCTAGGGATTAAACACTGAACAAGAGCAATTGGGTAATCTGCAGTTAAGGAGAGGTCAAATTTAGACCTGAAGCAGCACAAGAAAGGGTAGACCCCAGGCCCTCCACCAAGAAGTTAATCAGTCATGAAAGTAACAAAATGAAGATTAGTAAACTTGCTACCTTTGACCAGCATCAGGTACACATCTTCCTGCAACTAGTGATGAGCTATCTCACTGGTAGTGTAGAATGTTTAATGAACTGCTAGTGCCTAGGACAGATTGACAAATAAAACCAAATCTGTCCAGAGTACTTCTAACCACCCCAGTTTGGTGTGATCCTATTTGAAATTTAAAAAGACAAGAAAAAAAAATCTGTCTACTACCACAGCTCATTCTTTCCTTAGGGCTGAATTTTGATTTAGTTGCCAGGAAGAGGAATAGTCAAAGGTGGCAAATGCATTATAGGTATTTAATGTGTTGGAAGCTTCCCTAAAAATAATTCTTTCTGAGAGAACATTTATATATAACGATGGTTCTCAGGACCATTTCAGGCTCCTCTTCAGAACTCAGTGTAGACTTGGGGTCTGGGTGTAGTCTGAGGTCTTCCGGATCATACCCAGGTTCCATCAAACTGTCTATAAGTATCTGTCAAAATGCCTACCATACGCTGGGACCTTGCTAGATGCCGGGGATTGGTTATAATCGATTTCACAAACATTTATTGAGGATAATGTGCTAGGCACTGTTTCAGGGCATTCTTTAATGAGCAAGATATGATTTCTGCTGTCACTCACAGAGGTTAAAATATCAGGTTAAAGAGACACTGAAACAAGCCTACCATCAATGGGGTCAATGATCACAAAGAAGTCTCTGGCCAGCCCTAGCCGGTTTGGCTCAGTGGAGAGAGCATTGGCCTTGCACATGCCTGGGTTGCAGGCCCGATCCCCAGTGGGGGGCATGCAGGAGGCAGCTGATCAATGATTCTCTCTTATCATTGATGTTTCTATCTCTCTCTCCCTTCCTTTCTGAAATCAATAAAAATATATTTTAACTTTAAGCAAATATATATATATATATATATATACATATACATATATATATATATATATATATATATATATATATATATATATATAATTTTAAATCTCTGGCCCTGGCTGCTTTGGCTCAGTGGATGGAGCGTCGGCCTGCGGACTGAAGGGTCCCAGGTTCGATTCCAGTCAAGGGCATGTACCTTGGTTGCGGGCACATCCCCAGTTGGGGGTGTGTAGGAGGCAGCTGATTGATGTTTCTCTCTCATTGATGTTTCTAACTCTCTATCCCTCTCCCATCCTCTCTGTAAAAAAATCAATAAAATATATTTTAAAAAAAAATCTCTGGCCAGATATCAGTCATAAATGTAATCTAAGGCCTTTGGTTACAACTAAACTGGTTTTAAAAATGCAAAAATAAAACACAGGTTATATAGGACTTTAAAAACTTTCTCCAGAGTATTGTCACACCTATTTTTGTAGTTCATCTTCAACACCCCTAAAGAGTAGGTAGGGGAATGTTGATTATCACTGTTACATATGAAAAATATCAAGGTAGTATAATAGTGTGGTTAGGAGCATGAGTTTGGGAGTCAGATTTACTGGTCTGAGTAAAATGTAGATAATTTTTATTCACAGGGTTGTTGTAAGCTGTAAAGCACATTAGGTGTGTAACATGCTCAGCTAATTGGCGGAGGTGGTACTAGATTCTACTTCCAGCCTAAGCCAAAATTCAAGGCTCCCTTACTATGACCTGCTGCCTTTCAGTGTACATATGACAGGATCCATTCAATCCCCGCATCTTATCTGATACATGGTGGAGTCCAGTGGGGGCTTTATGGTATCCTCTAGATTAGATGGGGCCATCCCAGCTGGGAAAGGCAAAACTGAGAGAAATAGTGTCACTTCTCCACATCCCTTTCATCTTAGTGAAAAGCTCATGACTCTTTGATGGGAGGGAATTGTCTACCTACTCCACTGCTCCTGGAGGGTATGTGGCTTTGCAGTCTGATGGCACACTGTCCCCACATCTTGAAACATTTCTCACGAGAGGACATGCGTGTGGGTTGTCAGATTCACTCTGTGGCAAGCTGCTTCTCACAAACCCTAGAGAATTTTAACATTCGGTCTTTGCTGTGGACGCCTCTGTGAGGCTTGGGCAATAGTTCCCCAGCTGTTAGGCACACTGTTTGCAATGCTGCCCTTGAGCACATCCTTGACATTTTTCTTGGTCTTGTTGGAAAAACAAGAATCTAGGGTCAGAGATAACTTGGCTTATCTAAGATGACCTCCACCTAATTGTGACTGTTGACAAAGATACTAGTTTTGAAAACATGATGCATAATGTGAGGTCCTCTACTGGCAATATTAATCACACTTATTCAAGGCTTAAGTGCTATATAATTAAAAGCAATTCTCAAAGACTGGGTGATTTCCTAAACTCCACAGAAAGGTAGAAACAGCTTTGTTTTTCTTAGCACTAAATTCTTAGGCCATGACCATATGTTTTCAACAGGTCAATATAAAGTGAAACAATTTATTTTTTTAATCCTCACAAGAGGGTATGTTTTAATGGTTTTTAGAGAGGAAGGGAAAGAGAAACATCAATGTGAGAAAGGAACATTGATCCGTTTCGCCTCATGTAGGCACACTGGGGATCAAACATGCCCTGGAATCGAACCCACAATCTTTTGGAGAATGGGATGATGCTCCAACCAACTGAGCCACACAGCCAGGGCTAAAGTGAAATAATTTAGAAGCGTATCTAGGAAGACAAATTAGCAAGCAACTAAGAAAGTCCTGATAAGCACCCTCTTGATGGACTAAAATATTTAGATACAATGAAGGGGGAAGTGCAATCAAGATGGTAAATTCTAAAACTATTCTTGGAGGTCACTCAGTCTCTCTTCCCTCCCCATCTACTCACTTTCTCTTCTGTAGCAAAATAAATATGATATTCCAAACACTTCTGCATTATTTTCCTAAAGCTACCATAACAAATTACTACAGACTTGGGTGGCTTAAAATAGAAATCTATTCTCTCACAATTCTAGAGGCCAGAAGTCTGAAATTAAGGTGTTTTCAGGGCCATGCCCCATCTGAAACCTGTATGGGAGAGTCCTTCCTTGCCTCTTCTAGTTTCTGTTTGCTAGTAATCCTTGGCTTGTAGATGCATCATTTCAATCTCTGCTTCCATCATTACATGATTGTCTTCTCCCTATGTGTCTGTCTTTTTTTATAAATGCATCAGTCATATTGGATTAGTATGAACTCACCTTAATCACATCTGCAATGGCCCTACTTCCCCAATTCCGAGATGCTGGGGATTAGGACTTCCATATATCTTTTTGGGGGGCACAATTCAACCCATAACAACTCCTTATACTTGAAATTGAGTTTGTATAGCTTGTTTTTTCCCCCATGGCAACTTAAAATAATATAAATGACTTCTTCACAGACATTAAATGTGAAAAAAGGTCTACCTGATTTTGATCTAATAAAAAACTTGACTGCATTTGACATATGACTACATTTTGTCTGCATCCTCTTTTTCATGGCAAGTCTTTCATGTTATTACCAAAGGAACCATCATTTGACCACAGTTCCTCTTGGGAATTTAGAATCAGAATGATTCCTTTCCAGTCCAGTTACTCTCTTGAACTGAAGTGTAGACCCAGGAACTATTGATTGTGGCCTTTTTACAATGTGGATTGGGGAAGAGGTCTGCATGCAGAGGCTGTACATAGACAGCAGAGCCAAGAGCAAAAGTATTAATGACATTTGAGTCCCAGGCCCCAATTATTTCTGAGTCCAGGTGTATTCCTATTCTTGGGTTCTGTGAGTCATTCTGTATCTTCATAACCCTTTTCTTTTTTTTTTTAAATATGTTTTATTGATTTTTTACAGAGAGGAAGGGAGAGGGATAGAGAGTTAGAAACATCGATGAGAGAGGAACATCGATCAGCTGCCTCCTGCACACTCCCCACCAGGAATGTGGTCGCAACCAAGGTACATGCCCTTGACCGGAATCGAACCCGGGACCCCTGAGTCCGCAGGCCGATGCTCTATCCACTGAGCCAAACCGGTCAGGGCTTCATAACCCTTTTCTAGTTTAAAGTAATTTGAGTCCTGTTTCAATATTTAATTTAGAAAGCTTTTCTTTCTTTTGTATTAACCAGTGTTACTATGTAGCACAACTCTGTGAGGTGTTTACTCAGAGCATAATCTATTTCTGTGCTAACCAGCCACCAGCCCCTTGTGGCTACTTGAATTAATTCAAGTTAAATATGAAAAACTCAGTCACATTAATCACATTCCAAATGCTCAGTCGCCACATGGGAGTAGTGGCTGCTGTACTGAAGCACAGACAGAACAGTTCCATCTCTGCAGAACGTTTTCTTGGACAGCCCAGGTCTTCATGACAGCTCCCCCTGGAGTTGTACAGGCACCATCAGGATGGAAGTCCACACAGGGTAACTTTTCTCAAGGCCAGACCTACAGTAGTGTCATTGTAGTTATATTTTATTTCCAACTGAGGCTATCAGTTTCCAGAATTTCAAGTGTCTTAGTTTTCCCTTCCCTTTAGAAGTAGGATTTTTAAGTGTTTTAGTGGAAAGTGCCTTGACTTGGGAATTGATAGCTGACTTCTTGGTCTCTATTGCAATGTGAAAATAGTAGCTTCCTACTGCTACTATAACAAACTCAGTCTTTAAAACTCAAAAGATTTATTATCTTATGGTTTTTGTAGGTGAGAAATCCTACACGGGGCTCAGTGAGCTAAAATCAAGGTGACAACAGGGCTGTGAGACTGACTTTTCTACTCCTGGGCTCTTGGCCCCATTCCATCTTCAAAGGTAGCAATGGCCAGTTGAGTCTTTCTCACATCGCTCCATACTCACACACACTTGTGTATCCCTCTCCCATTTGTAAGGACCCTGTGATTACAATGGGCCCAACCAGCTAATTCAGGATAATCTCTCCCATCTCAATTCCAGCTGATTAGTAAACTTAATTCCCCTTTGCCATATAACATAACATGGACAGATTCCAGAGAGTAGGACATGGCCATCTTTGGGGGTCCATTATTCTACCTACCACAGTGATTCTGGGCAAACTCACCTCTGGTTTTGCATTTGTAAAATTATGAGCTTGGTCTACATCACCTCTAAGGTCCTTTCAGCTCTTATCAGCTGGGACTCCAAATTGGCAACAGTTAATAGTTACTGCTATGTCTGGTCTTTCACTGAATTTGGATTACATAATTATTCCAAAGTAAGTAACTCTGAATTTATATTCAGAAGTGACTTCCCAAGTTATTGTCATGAATCTCCCACAATAAGTGTTGGCCAGAGCCCAAAACACACATAAAGCTAATCACAAGGCAATAAACTTTCCATTTAACATCAGAATGGAGAGACAATGAATTTTTATTTTTTTTAATTTTTAAATGTATGGTAAACTAAGTTTTTAAATTACAAGTTAACAAAGTTTTAATTGATTACAAGAAAGGGTTTTGATGAGGAATAAATGAAGTGTATGTTATTTTATTTTTTTGTTAATTCTTACCTGAGGGTATTTTTTCCACTGATTTTTAGAGAGTGGGAAGGAGGGAGGGACAGAGAGAGAGAGAGACAGAGAGAGAAACATCGATGTAAGAGAGACATATCAATTGGTTGCCTCTGCAAGTGCCCTGACCAGCCCAGGACTGAACCCACAACCCAGGTGTGTGCCAGAAATTTAATCCCAGACCCTTCAGTGTACAAGCCAACACTCTAACCACTGAGACACCAGCCAGGGCAAAATGAAGTGTATTTTAATTGTGTCTATCAACTCCAGGGGTCCTTAAACTACTGCCCGCGGCCACATGCGGCCTGCCGAAAACATTTATCCGGCCCGCTGGGCGTTTTTGCTACCGCTGCCTGTTGCTTAGCAGCCGACTAGTTTTTTTTTAAACTATAGTCCGGCCCTCCAACGGTCTGAGGGACAGTGAACTGGCCCCCTGTTTAAAAAGTTTGAGGACCCCTGATCAACTCTTTCCCTTCTCCACTCCTTTTTGAAACAGTTAAGAGCTTGCTAATCATTGAATGAAAGTAATATTAGCAAAAAGGGACAATAAACTTTGCGTTACCATAATCAGTAATCCAAGTGAAAATCATTCAAATTCAAAGAAATGGAGTGAGAAGGAACTCTGATAACAGGATTCAACATTACTTTCTTACTTAACCAAAATGACGCTGCTAGAAGAAAAGAGCATTTGGGTTCTTTTGTATATTGAGTAATAAAGTAGCTCTATCTCTGTGACACACTAAAGAATAAATGCTTTCACTAGAAATTAAAAGTTAATATAAGGAATAAATCCTTCAACAGAGATTTTAAGTCTATCTTCTTAACAAATTTTCTTACCAATGGGCCCTTCATTACTACTGACTCTGTTATCAGAAGGTTACCTTCCACAATGAAATACTTCTAATAATATACCTTAGAATTGATATTTTCTACACATTGTCACAACATACACAATCTGAAGAATACAGATGTATTTTTATTTTTTCATTTAATGATGCAAAACACAAATGCTGATTACATAGATTCACATATAACTTTTCTCTCTCGCTTACAACTCAACATATTGGAGCTGCTTTCAACTCTATATGGAGCATACCTATAATGAAGAGAAAAGAAATTAAAACTACAGCATTAACATACAGAAATATTAAAATTAGACCATTCTGAATAATTAACCCTAGAGCATCAAGAAAGTCTAGAAAACAAATCCACAAAGAGCACCAACGCCTCATTTTAAGTTTTAGCAAAAAATAATTTAATTGAACTACAAAAGATTAGTAAAAGCATCTGATTTTGATTTAAATGTCTATTTCATTTTTATCTCTTGATTGGCTGAAGTAGTGATATGGGCAAGTTGATATTAATATTTTTTAAAAAAGCAAATATTTGGATAATCAAACTCTAAAGAGCTGAGACTGAGAGTTAAATATGGAAAAGTGTACATTAGTGATTACTATTTTACTCAGCAGAAATAAGTTATCTACTTTAATCAACCTAATCTATCTATATGTATATATAGTATACATAAACTCACTATCTTTTAAATCACAGAATCACATGCCAAACCGGTTTGGCTCAGTGGATAGAGCGTCCGCCTGCGGACTGAAAGGTCCCAGGTTCGATTCTGGTCAAGGGCATGTACCTTGGTTGCAGGCACATCCCCAGTGGGGGGTGTGCAGGAGGCAGCTGGTCGATGTTTCTCTCTCATCGATATTTCTAACTCTCTGTCCCTCTCCCTTCCTCTCTGTAAAGAATCAATAAAATATATTTAAAAAATAAATAGCCCTAACCGGTTTGGCTCAGTGGATAGAGCGTCGGCCTGCGGACTGAAGGGTCCCAGGTTTGATTCCCGTCAAGGGCATGTACTGTGGTTGCGGGCACATCCCCAAAGGGGGGTGTGCAGGAGGCAGCTGATCGATGTTTCTCATCGATGTGTCTGACTCTCTGCCCTCTCCCTTCCTCTCTGTAAAAAAATCAATAAAATATATTTTAAAAAATAAATAAATAAATCACAGAATCACAGACCATACAGAGATCATACATGTTATTTTGTTCACAGCTATGTTTTACCAGGAATTGTTCAGTTGTAGTACCAATCATACTGAAATGGTCACACAGTGAAAAATTAACAATCTATTGCCTGCCCTTATACATTCATCTATCCAACAAATATGAAACTCCTAGTAGGATCAGACACTGAGCAAGTTGCTGACTACATGGTGATTAATAAAGCAGACAGGGTTCCTGTTCACATGGAATTTACACTCAAGTGTGGGATATGACAAGTAGATATTAAGAACCAAATACAGCCCCAACTGGTTTGGCTCAGTGGATAGAGCATCGGCCTGCGGACCGAAGGGTCCCAGGTTCGATTCCGGTCAAGGGCATGTACCTTGGTTGCGGGTACATCCCCAGTAGGGGGTGTGCAGGAGGCAGCTGATCAATGTTTCTCTCTCATCTATGTTTCTATCTCTATCCCTTTCCCTTCCTCTCTCTCTAAAAGTCAATCAATAAAAATAGTTTAATTATCTTGCATAATCTATTAATCCTATAAAATTGCATACTTACAGTATTAGTATTTAAAAAGTTTATTCCAACCCATTTCTTCTTTTATATTCTAAAACATCTTCATTATGTTGTTTGATGAGCTAGAAGGAGGTAACAGTTAAAATTAGAAATGCAATATTCCTGGCAAATTAAAGAGGAGGAGACTAATATTTAAAATTCAACTTTTGCCAAATAAATTACTTCATTCAGTGGGCAGTTAATGGAATTCCTCACCACAGAGGGGCTAAACCACACAACAAAGCAGGACTCGGATATTAAATGGGGTCCAGGGGTAGGTGTGTATTATATTTCTAACCTTAGAAGTTTGATACTGTGAGTGAATGAACAACCTCACCCCAAAATATATGTGTATGAATTAGATATCAGGAGGACAACCACTTTCTTAGAACCACTCTCTGACAAAATATTCAAGTGGGACAATGGTTGATATAGGGCAGTGATGGTGAACCTATGACACGCGTGTCAGAGGTGACACGTGAACTCATTTTTTTGGTTCATTTTTCTTTGTTAAATGGCATTTAAATATATACAATAAATATAAAAAATACAAGTCTTTGTTTTACTATGGTTGCAAATATCAAAAAATTTCTATATGTGACACGGCACCAGAGTTAAGTTAGGGTTTTTCAAAATGCTGACACGCCGAGCTCAAAAGGTTCGCCATCACTGATAAAGGGTGACATTCGCTGAAATCAAAGATTTAATTTTAATCAGAGCCCTCAAGCAGCAATAAAGCTCCATTTCAGGAAAACTTTAAATTAAGAATGTAAATGCCCTAACCGGTTTGGCTCAGTGGATAGAGCGTCGGCCTGCGGACTGAAGGGTCCCAGGTTCAATTCCGGTCAGGGGCATGTGCCTTGGTTGCGGGCACATCCCCAGTGGGGAGTGTGCAGGAGGCAGCTGAATCGATGTTTCTAACTCTCTATCCCTCTCCCTTCCTCTCTGTAAAAAATCAATAAAATATATTTTAAAAAAAGAATGTAAAAAATTTCATTATAACATTATTTAAAAAGGATTATTTACTGTTGTTAGGTTGTAAGTGACTTTCAACACTTCTTACTCATTTCAGTTTGAAAGAACTGAATCACTTTAATGAGAAAATCCAAAATAAGAGACCTAAAGAGATGGAGTTAGGGGTAGTGGAGGAAGCCCAACCCCATTAGGTACAAAACAAAAATTTTAAATACTAATGTAGCACATATACTTTGAGTTAACTTTTAAAACTCTTATCCATAAGGAAGCAGTATTTCAGATTGGTCTACAGTGTAGCTAGCTCTGAAGTTAGGAGAAGCAGATTCAGCAAACTAATTTCTCCAAGTGTTTTCTGCATCTGTTAAAGTTCAACAATAACAGTACCTACATAGTGTTGTTGAGAATATTAAATGAGTATTTTTAAAAAATTTTTTTTATTGATTTCAGAGAAGGGAGAGGGAGAGAGATAGAAACATCAATGATGAGAGAGAATCATTGAACGGCTGCCTCCTGCACACCCTACATTGAGATTGAATCCACAGACCTGGCATATGCCCTGACCCGAAATTGAACTGTGCCCTCCTGGTTCATAGGTTGATGTTCAATCATGGAGCCAAGCCAGCTGGGCTAAATTAATTTTTATATATAAAGCATTTGGCATACTGAAAGACCAAAAAAAAAAGAAGAAGAAAGGCTGCTAAACCTACACAGGAAGTATAATTTCCAACAATGTATTTATACAAACCAATGACTAAATCTTATGTTTTGGCCAGGTAGCTCAGTTGGTTAGAGCATCCTCCAGATGTACCAAGGTTTCTGGCAGGGTACATACATGAAGCAACCAATGAATGCATAAATAAGCAGAACACTAAACTGATGTTTTCTCTCCCTCTCTCTCCTTCCCGCCCAAATCAATTCTTTAAAATCCTATATTTTGGGAAATCTAATGTGATTTAACTTATATACCTGTTCATTGATGGTTTGTCTCTATGACAGCTGAGAAAAGTGCCTTCATAAAACCCCAACCAGCCTCCATCCTCCTTAAGAAATTACTAGTAGATACAGCCCAGCCAGCGTGACTTGGTGGTTGAGCATCGACCTAGGAACCAGGAGGTCACGGTTCGATTCCCAGTCAGGGCAAAAGCCAGGATTGTGGGCTCCATCCCCAGTGTGGGGCGTGCAAGAGGCAGCCGATCAATGATTCTCTCTCATCACTGATGTTTCTCTCTCTCTCTCCCTCTCCCGTTTTCTCTCAAATCAATAAATACATATTTTTTTAAAAAAGAAATTAGATATAGGATAATAAGTAGTAACACCACCACTCATGACAAACCCATGCTAAGTAACAATGAATGACACATTTCAGCTTCACCCTATCTTCTCAATGCCCCTAAAACCTTAATACTTCCAATCCTTGGCATTTCCTTCACGGAGAAATATGTTACCAGCAAATACATAGCTATCCTATTGCACTGGGAGTGAGACTTACATAGGCCCACAGGAAGACGGTGGTGCCCAAGGTCAGCCCCACTTTCAGCCAATCAGGCCTGTCGTGTAGCGGCTCCCGAACATAGAACTTGGACCGCGCGGACGCTGCAAGGGACGGAGAGTCTGTAACTGGTCTCCTTGTCGGAAACAACGTGTATAATCGCATTTAATTCCCCCCCCCACCCCCCCCCCGGCCCCTGCAAGGGAACAGAGGTTCAGAGGTCAAGCGGCTCGCCCTGGGCCACCGGAGGGCGGGGGCGGGGGTGGGGGAGGCGCGGCCGGGAGGGTCTCCCCTTCTGCAAAGAGGGGGCAGGAGGAACCCAAGGTCCGTTCGCACGAAGAGGGGGCGGGTGATAGGGAACCCAGAGTCAGGGGTGCGGACAGGCGTGGGCGCGGGCCGCGGGCCGGCGAAGGTCACAGCGGGCCGGGGCCGGGCCGCCGCCACCCCCCGCCCCGCCGGCCGGGTTCACCCTGGGAAGGGCAGGCTGGGAGGCCGGCTCTGCCTGCACGAGGAGGGACACTCACAGCCGCTCGGGAGCCTGGCCGGGGCCAGCAGCCGGGAGAAGGGCCGCAGGAACGCGGACGGCGCCATCTTGCCGGGCGGGCTCCGCCTCCCGAGCCGGTCCCTCCGGGTCGGCGCCGGCCCCCGGAGCGCCCCCTGGCGGCGGGACCCGCGGGCTCCGCAGCCGGCCGCGCCGAGTCACGGCCAGGTACTCACGCGGCTGGTGGTCTCCAGTCTGCGCGGTTAGGGAGGAAAGGATTCACGTGCGTGGTGTGGGGGAGGAGGAGGTGGCTTGTCCCTGCCTTGTCGTCCTCCTCGTCCTCGGAGAGTTTATTTCAGACCCCTTCCCTAGGGATACCTACCCTTAGATCCACTGCAATCCGCCGTCAGGAACCAGAAAACTGGAAATGAAGTGTCGTGTTAACAGCATGTTGATTAAATTCTGTGTTCCAGCCACTGTGCATGAATGCATCATGTGGTTCACATGCATCCTCTCATTTCATCTTCACGACAGACTGCGTGGCATGCCGTGATTATCATCTTCAATTTACAGACGAAGCTCAAAGAAGACAAGCTATTTATTCATCCAAGGTGACATAGTGCTCCTGATATTTGGAAAGACCTCTTACGGTTTCTAAAGTCTGTTTGCTCGCACTGCCTTAGGAAAGCCTCACAACCCTGTGAGGAAAAGAGAGTCCCCGCATTTTAAAATAAATGCCCTGACCCGCTCACGAGCACACACGTGGGGGAGGCGGGCTTCAGACTGAGGTCTTCTGACCCCAGATTTAGTGATCCTCCCTTTTTAGTGACCCTCCTTAGCCCCCCTAACAGGCTTGGACAGGCCCCTGAGGCCATGAGCTGAAGGGCAGGGTTCAAAGTGCTAAGTTCCAAAGTGCCATTCCTGCGCACACCTTTTTATCTGCATCAATTTTAGGCAAATTACTTAACCTCTGTATGCTCCATTTTAAATCTGTAACATAAAGCCTATGTATAGGGTCGTTGGGACACTTAGTTTGTAAACAACTTGGTTTTGCCTGTTAAAAACATTGTACTGATCAGTAGGCTTTGTCTTTCGCAGTTGAACCAGATTTATGTAAATTCAATTCTCAATTTGATCTGATGTGTAAAGACCTTGTAAAAATAGGTACGTATAGGTAAAAGAGATAATAAGTTTTAATAATTTAATCCTTTGAATCTTATGCCATTTAGTTTCGTTTTAAACGCAAAATAAATGTTAGCAAACCTCTTTTCCTTCTATATTTTCTTTTTTTGTTAATCCTCACCCAATGATATAGTAGAGTATATATATATATATATATATATATATATATATATATATATATTAGAGTAAATATACAAATAAAATATATTTCCATGGATTTCAGAGACGAAGGGAGAGGGAGAGATAGAAACATCAGTGATAAGAGAGAATCATTGATCAGCTGCCTCCTGCACGCCCCCTACTGGGGATTGAGCCTGCAACCCAGACATGTGACCTTGGCTGGAATTGAACCCAGGACCCTTCAGTCCTCAGGCCAATGCTCTATCCACTGAGCCAAACCAGCTAGGGCATGGTATTTTCTTCCATTGATATTTAGGGAGAGGAAGGGGGGGGGACAGAGAGAGAGAGAGAGAGAGAGAGAGAGAGAGAGAGAGAAACATTGATATGAGAGAGATACATCTATCAGTTGCTTCCTGCAAGTGCCCCACTGGGGTCCTGGATCAAACCCACAACCCAGGTACATGCCCTTGACTGGGAATCGAACCCCTGACCAACACTGCCGGCCAACACTCCCACCACAGAGCTGCACCAGGCAGGGCCCTTCTATGTTTTCTTTAGCTGTGTTATTAAAATTTTTTAAACTAAAAATTATTAACTAAAGAGTAAAAAATAATTGTTTATGCGTTCTGGTTCACTTTTACTAGTACATGTAATGGATGGCTAAACAGATTGCTAAGATGTGAGTCACTTTATAGTTTCTAACCTAGTTTGAGTCTCTTGCGCTCATGCTCAAGTAAGCAAACCACTCAGCTAATATGCTGACTGAGTTGTTGGTTCTCACCTTCTTCTCTTCTGGTCCACTCAGCACCCAGTCAGTTGTATATCCTTTCTACATCATCCCTTGGAAGCTTGTCCTGACACAGCTCTTGCTATTATCCAACAAGTTGGAACAGAAACCTGACTTAGAGCATACAGAGCCAGTAAGCCAATTGCCCATTTCAGTACTGCTGCTGGAAAAGGCTGTTTTGTTCTTTTGGCCCCTTTTACTGGTGTATATTTTGGGAGAGTGATAAAGTATAAGCACATTTCTCTCAGTGTGTTATAGCTGATGGAACCCTACACTTGGAGTAGGCAGCTGTAGGTGAAACCACATCTTGAAAAGAATCCCGGTGAAGCAATTCCTGCCAGGAGCTAATAGCTGTGATGTTTTGGTAGAAGTTGCTATGTGACATTCATTTAAGCATTTCCAGAATTTGAGTGCTAAAACTTTCTTTATGACCCAGGCAAAGGGAAAGGAGATTTGAATAGCAGCTAGGAAACCAGACTTTTTAGTCCCTGATTTTCCTGCTGGGAAACTTCTTACTCAACTTATACCTCCTAAGGAGGGTTAATGAAGAGCAAGACTTGAAACAGTATAAAATGTAAATTAGATATATGTTTATTGATTTATGATTCACAAGAAAAATATACATAAAATTCAGGATCTGGAGAGAGATGAAGTGCCTGATGTATCTTTAAGTTTTTATTTAACTTACTGAAGTGATCACAAAATGTTAACATTTGTTAAATCTGGGTGGCAAATACATATTTCTTTTCTGTTGTATTTGTATAAAATTTAAGTACTTAATAATTAAGGCATAAAAGAGTCAATAGAGAACATCTTACATATGTGAAGATGAATGAATTTAACTCTACATAACCCTTTTTGTAGAATTAAAGTTTGCCAGGTAAATTATTTATTTACTAGAGGCCTGATAAACGGATTCATGCACTGGTGGGGTCCCTTGGCCTGGCCTGTGGGGATCGGGCCGAAACTACAGTCTGACATCCCCTGAGGGGGTCCTGGATTGCAAGAGGGTGCAGGTCAGGCAGAGGGACCCCACCGGTGCACAATTGGGGCTGGGGAGGGATCTTGGGAGGGTTCTAGGGCGTGTCTGGCGTGTCTCACTCAGTCCCAATGGACCCCACCCCAGCAGCAAGCTAACCTACCAGTCGGAGCTTCTGCTCCCTGGTGGTCAGTGCATGTCACAGAGACTGTTCGAATTGTCCAATGGTTGGACACTTAGCATATTAGGCTTTTATTATATAGGATTTTTGGTTAAGATTTTTAGGGATGAGGCATTTTGACAATAGTCATATGCAAATATTTGGGGTAAGGTGAACTACCCACCACCACCATCATCGTCACTGTCACCATCTAGCCTTGGCTATGTTAACTTCTTGGAAAGCTATCATTAACGGTATAAGTGGGATCTTTATCTGTTAAAAAGTGGTGATCTACCAGAGTACATATTTTATTGTTGAGTTCAGGCTATGAAGTCTGTGACTATGTGGTTCAACTGTTACCTGTATCTGTAGGTCCATTTTAATGAGGATATGACTCAGATAAATGTTGACTCAATTAGTATTCACTGAATCTTAAAAATTGGTATTTATTTGTTATCAGCCAACAAGAATGTAACATTACCAAAGCATATTGCTGGCTCATCTATTTAGGTGCTTAGCTTCTGTTGGAAACTACTGCTTGTTTTGAAAGACAAGAAATGCTCTTCCCCCAAGGGGAAAACAGTATATTATTTACAGGATACATTTAGAAAATCATAGCAAATAATATTGCTATAGGGACTTTTGGCTATGAAGCCATCCTAACCCTAAACATAAACCTAACCCTAAGCTGAATCCTAACTCAAAACCTAAACATAACTAAATCTAAACCTAACCCTAAAATTAACTTAACTCTAACCCTAAACCAAACCCTAATCCTAAACCTAACCTTAAAGCTAACCCTACCATAACCCTAAACTTAACCCCTACCACTAACCATAACCTAACTTTAATCCTAAATATAATCTTAATCCCAACACTAACCCTAACTTTAACTTTAAACATAATCTTAAAGAAAACCCTAAACCTGAAGTTAGACAATTTTTCTATCTTTTTATAGTTCAGATAGTTAAAAGAAAGACCTTTTGAAAGGGGGCAGTGAAGTTCAAATGTTACTACAAATTAACAGATGTTTTTATGAATTCTATGTTTGTTCTGTTGTGTTTTTTTTTAAGTTATGATAAAACTGGCCATATTCCAAAACTCAAACTCAGTTTCCTATAGATAAAATTTTCTTTTTTAAAAATATATTTTTATTGATTTCAGATAGGAAGGGAGAAGGATAGATAGAAAGAAACATCAATGATGAGAGAGAATCATTGATTGGCTGCCCCATGCACGCCTTCTACTGGGGATTGAGCCCACAACCTGGGCATGTGCCCTTGGTCGGAATTGAACCCGGGACCCTTCAGTCCACAGACCAACACTGTATCCACTGGGCCAAACCAGCTAGGGCAGTAAAATTTTCTTAATGAAATTTTTGGAGATCACAGAAATTGAGGAGATTTCAGGATTTGACTACTAAAACCTTATTTATGACCCAGGCAAAAGGAGAGGGCATTTGAGATAGCAAAAAGCCCAAGCATTAGTCCCAGACTTTTCCACTGGGAAACTTTCCAGAGAAAGTTAAGGAAGAAGAAGCTGAAACCAGGAAAATACCTGAATAAATAAATTTAATATTTTTTAAAAAATTGATTTCAGAGAGAGGAAGAGAGAGGGGGAGAGGGATAGAAATATCATTAATCGACTGCCTTGCACGCCCCCTACTGGGGATTGAGCCAGAAACCTGGGCTAGTACCCTGACTGGGAATCCAACATGACCTCCTGGTAACCAGGGTTCATGGGTGGATGCTCAACCATTGAGCCACACCGGTGGGGCTGGGTCAATAAATTTAAAAGGGCAATGTTACATATTACATGATTCATGATGCAGAAAATGCTATGAATCAAATTCAGGCTCTGGAGAAAGATCATAAAAAATAATCAAGGGGCCCTGGCTGGTGTTTTCAGTGGTTAGAGCAGATCAGGTGGAAGGAAACCAGTCCATGTGTCTCTCTCTCTTCCCCTCCCATCCTTCCTCCCTTCCACTTCTCTCTGAAAAGCAATGGAAAAAATATCCTCAGGTGAGGATTTTAAAAAAGTAATCAAGGGTAAAAATGGCTCATATGATATGAAAAACTGTAGATTATCAGTGGAATGCCACTTTTAAAACTTAGTTTTACTGTGATTGTTAATGAAATGACATATATGTAGAAGATGCCCTAGCGGGTATGTAGTCTGACCTTGCCTACTGCAACAGTTTTCTGGTATCCTTGCCAGATCTTCTTAGGCTTCTAAGATTTGAGGATTTCTGGAGATGGGGAATTTAACAAGTCACACTGTAAAGCACTAGCTTGAAGCTAGCTCCAGGGAAGTCAGTGTCCCTAATGCCACTACCCAAGGTGACTCAGCCACTCGTCAACCCGGCAGTGCATGGCCTTCGCCATGAAATAAAAACACACGCTTGAACTTTCAGATGCTTCTCTGGCAAGTGCAAAATGACACACTGGGTCTGGCCGACCACCTTCACAGGCTGGTCCTAAGGAATAAACGGAGTCGCCAGTACCCCAGCCAAGTCCATTTAATTGCTCAAGCTCTTCCGTGCTTTTTAGACTCCATTAAGCCCTCTCCTCTCCATGTCTGTTTACAAGTCCCCACTGGCGTGAAGCTTTTTTCTCTCCGCCTCTGCTACTGAATTCGGCACTTTGTCCAGGATCAAACACAGCGCTTCTTGAACGCCTGCATTTAAGCACTTCACGCTCAAGCTGCGATCAGTCTGGGAGAGTCGATCCAATGAATGAAAGGCCAGCGTAGCAGTAGGAAGGCTGCTGTTTTTAACGCAGAGGCGGTCGGAGCCAGAGAGGCCGACACAGTCCGCGCTCCCTCGGTGCCTCCGCGATTCTCAGCGGCGAACGGGTGGGCGGGGCCTCTGCGACCCTCTCTGCCCTGGCCCCTGGGCCGGCCTCCAGGTTTCCCAGCAAGCTCCGGGGCAGAGGAGGTGGGGAAAGGAGGTCATCGCGCCTGCGCGCTCGGCGGCATGACCCGGGTGGGAAAGCCCTTCGCGTCCGCCATTTTGGCTGCCTCTGTCGGTCCGTTCAGTTACCACGTGAACCGCCGACGGAGACCCGTGGTGGGTGGGGGGGAAGCGGCGGCCGCGTAAAGTGAGAAAGGGAAAAAGACAACGAAGGGGGAAGGGGTGTCGCGGCTGGGCGACGCGGTGACACCCGAGGCCCAGTCGCGGCGGTGGATCGGGGCGTTCAGGGCTGAAGCCGCCAGGGAACGGCGGCGGTCGGACAAACACACTGACCGAGCCGGGCGGTGGCGGGAGCAGCGGGAGGAGCCGGAACGATGCCGGCCG
The DNA here is from genome assembly GCF_963259705.1 of Myotis daubentonii. NCBI lineage: Eukaryota > Metazoa > Chordata > Mammalia > Chiroptera > Vespertilionidae > Myotis > Myotis daubentonii. Next base: position 62,946,832 of record NC_081844.1, on the reverse strand, counting down.
TGAGCCTCCCGCCCAAGGAGAACGCGCTCTTCAAGCGGATCTTGGTAAGTGTGAGGCTCCGGGTCAGCCGTGGGCAAGATCCAGCCGGTCCCCGGGCCTGTCACCCGTAACCTCGGCCCGACGGGCTCCGAGCCACCCTCGCCCGGGACCCCGCCTTCGTTACTTGTCGTCTGGTGGCGGAATGAACTCTGTCGCCCCCTCCCTCTGGCTCCCGCTTCGGCCCGTGCGCCGGGGACCCGCGGCTTCCTCCTCCGGTCCCCTCGCTTCAGAGGCCGTGGTCCCTGACTAGGCCCTGTCCTCCCCGCTTCTCGTTTGCCGGTGTCCACATCCCTCCCTGAGCGACGGGAGGAGAGATAGGGCCTGGAGGAGGTTAGCCGGCACCAGGGGCCGGAGCCGCGGCCTGGGCTGTGCCGGAGCCCTGCCGGCCGGCCGGGGCGGTACCCTGGGGAGGAACAGGTGGGACGGACGCGGGGCGGCTCATTCATTGCCCGAGCGCGGCTCTCCCTGCGGCGGCGGTCCCTCCCTCCTCCTCGCCTCTCGGGACCCACCTGTCCCCGCCCGGCCCCGATTCGCTTCGGGACCTGAGAGGCTGGAAGGGAGGAAGGAGTTTAGAGGAGAAAAGGAAGCTTTTCGACGACGACTTCCTCTTGGGTAGTGGCATACTTGGGTCTTCAGCATCTTGGTCTCTCTCTCTCTCTCGCTCGCTCTCGCTCGCTCTCGCTCGCTCTCTCTCTCTCTCTCTCAGGGACGGGACATTTATTTCTTGGTTTCTGAGCGGGAAACAGCCCCACCCCATCCCTCTCTTCGGGAGGTGGGGCGCACTGCGTGGGGGCGGCCGGTCGGAAGTGAAAAGTTACAGGCTTTCGGTTGGGGCGTCCTAGACCAGGATTTTCGCCGACACTGAAGCGCATTAACACCAGTGGAAAAATTTAGCAACAGAGAATATACGAACTTTTGAGATGGATCCTTTGACATTGGCTCAAACCCACTTATTCTCTACATTTCGAATGTGTGCAGTTGGCTTTTTTTTCTTTCTTCATTGTCATAAGTGCAATGATGTTTGGAGGGACTGTTTACCCTGTAAAATATGTTTTGTCGCCTTGGCGCTATAATTAACAACATTATAGCACATTTTTTTGTTTGTTTGGCATTTATGTGTGGGTTGCCCCTTTCATGCAAACATTTCTTTGTGAAAGGATTAACTGTATTTGCCAAACTAAAGACTTTAAAGTTTGGGGTGTGTGTATGAAAGCGTTTGCTTTCTCTCTTGCAGTTTAAGTTTATTTCACTTGTTTGAAAAGTAGAACAACTCTGGGGATCCAGTTTTTCTAGAAATAAGAAAGAGAATTCCATGTTGAAATGACTTTGATTTTGCAAAAATATTCATATGTAGTACACACATTTAGTCGATGCATGTTGAAAAACATCAGAAAGTCATATCCAATACCATGTAACATGTAACTCTTAGTTTCCTTGAAATTCTTATTGCTATTTTTGTTTTGTTTTAGGACGAATTGGAGTGTCAGTGGGACTATAATATAGTTTTGCCAGAACAATTTATTTATTTTTAAACCTTTTAAAAGAATAATTGGTTTGTAGGTTTGACTATAACACAGTTTTAGATGAGCAAATTGTCTTTAATCTCCCACAATTCTTTATTTTGAAAATTCAAGCTGAAAAGTTGAGAGAAGAATACAAGGAGCACTTATAAACCCTTTACATAGATTTAATACTTTGCTATATTTGTTATCTCGCTCCCCATACTTACAAGAGTTAAAAGTAAGTTGCAGACATAATAGTTCATTCCTAAATGCTTCAGCAAGCATCTCCTAAGAATAAGGCCATTGTTCTATAAAACCATAATACCATTATAAATTATCAATCATTCCCTAATATTGTCTAATACCCAGTTCATATTCAGTTTCTCCCAATTGGTAGGGGTAGCACTTAAAAAAAAAAAAATCAAACTTCAGGGTCACATGTAGTTTTAGCAAATAATACGTTGAGATGCCTTGTACCCATTACCTCGTTTCCCTAATGCTAATGCCTTGTAAAACTGTAGTTCAGTATCATAACACTGATATAATCTACCACTTATTCATATTTTTCTATTTTACTTGTACTGATTTGTGTATTTAGTTCTGTGCAATCTTATCACGTGTAGATTATATAACTATCACAACAGTCAATATACAGAACAGTTCCATTAGAACCACACCTCCTTCCCTCCCATCCTCTCTACCCCCCAAACTCTGGCAACCACTACTAATCTTTCTATAGTTTTGGCATTTCAAGAATGTTTACTAAAAAGTACTGTACATAACTTTTAGGATTGGCCCTTTTTATGCAACATAAAAGATTCATCCAAGTTGTTGGGTGTATCAATAGTTGTTCCTTGTTATTGCTGACGAATTTTGTGATATGGATGTACCACAGTTTAATTATTCCATAGGATAACAATTTTTTTTAATTCATTTTATTTTTATTTATTTATTTTTTTAAATATATTTTATTGATTTTTTACAGAGAGGAAGGGAGAGAGATAGAGAGTTAGAAACATCGATGAGAGAGAAACATCGATCAGCTGCCTCCTGCACATCTCCCACTGGGGATATGCCCGCAACCCAGGTACATGCCCTTGACCGGAATCGAACCTGGGACCTTTTAGTCCACAGGCCGACGCTCTATCCACTGAGCCAAACCGGTTTCGGCAGGATAACAATTTTTGATTAAGCATCAAACAGTTTTTTTTGGTGGTGATAGTGGAGTGAACATTTAAGTTCATTGCTAAAGTTAAATTGCTAAAGGATTTTTTGGATAGGTACATGCAGAAGAAAATTGAAAATCACTAACTGAAAGAAAAGGGGACATAATGTCCTTATTCTCTTACATTGGAATAATGAAAATATTACTAACTAAAAGTATAATTAGTATTTGTTTTTTCAAAATTGTTTCTGCTTCCTCAGTTGTAGTTAGCTCTTTTGACTGTAAGTTTTCCCCCCAAGTAAGATAAAGGAAAAGTTGGGCATACTCTAATGCCTTGTAATCAAGTGGTGCTTAGGTTAGTAACTTAAATCATTCCAGTGGCATTCAGCTTTTGAGCTACTACTTTCTTAGTTGTACCATACTTATTTGTAGTAAAGTGTGTAGGAAATGAAATTAATTTGTGTTTTACAATTTCAAAATAAAGTATGTGTTTGCCTTAATTTGTCAAAGGAAACCTGGTTTACACATCAGTTTACAAAAAATTTCAGCTTTTTTGTAGTGGATTTGCCTGCCTTGTTTTAGTCGACTTGATATCTAAAATTTAATTTTGTTGCATATTTGGTCCATCTTTTTTCCCACATTACTGTTTTCTGACTATAAAACATTGTCATAAATTGGTCATAATTTCTGCAAAAAGTGTCTTGTATATAATTTGTCTAATGAAAGGGTGGGAATATGAGTTTAATGTGCTATATATTATGTAGGAGTTTAGTTTAAAGAAGAGATATTTGTTTTTGCCAGAAGTGTTTTTTGTTGTTGTAATTACACTCTATTGTAACAATGTGAAAAACTAAGTCATTAAAAAATGATGGCTTTGCATACTCCTGATGCTATTTTTCACCACTTTCTTAGGATATAGGTGAATGGAAAGAGAAATGAGGTTGTCAGGGTAAAACAAAATCCACACTTTTGTAGATTTAGCCCACTTGGAAAAGTTGGACATACTCTGTTGCCTTGCAGTCAAGTGTTGCTAGGTTGGTGACTGTTGCTGCTTTCTTCTCTCTTCTCTCTATGTTAATATGAGTTGTAAGAAAAAACATCTAACTTAGGAGTACTTAAAATATTGTACATCGTTAATCTATTTTTGGATTTTTGCCTGAATGATTTATGGTGTTAGTTAAAAGTCTGAAGGACAGAATTTTTCTTCTTAGAAAAGTGGTAAGAGAAGTTAGCATAGTGATAATATTTGTGATTTACTGAAAACTTACAATTTGTACTATAGAATACAACTTTCTGTGGAGATGGAAATGCTAGACATAGAACCATTAGCTACATGTGGCTGTTGTACACTTGAAATATGGCTAATGGGATTGAGGAACTGAATTTTTAATTTTTTTTAAGGTTTTTTTTTGGTTTATTTAAAAATATATTTTATTGATTTTTTACAGAGAGGAAGGGAGAGGGATAGAGAGTTAGAAACATCGATGAGAGAGAAACATCAATCAGCTGCCTCCTGCACCCCCCACCGGGGATGTGCTCAAAACCAACGTACATGCCCTTGACTGGAATCGAACCCGGGACCCTTCAGTCCGCAGGCCGACGCTCTATCCACTGAGCCAAACCGGTCAGGGCATGAATTTTTAATTTTAATGAATTTAAATTCAAATAGCCACATGTGAAGGGTTATCATTTTGGACAGTTAAAAGACAGTACCCACAGAAGTAGACATGGTGCCCTGTACGATTGCAGGGCTGGAAAGCTACTGGCCAACTGGGCTTAACTGAAGGGATTTCTTTGCTTAGTCTGCATTCTTACTCCTTTTAATAATTCTGCTTCTGATAATGTAGTTCTTTCAGAGCATTGACTTAAATATATCTTTGTTCATAAAAGTGTTTTTGGACATAAAAGACTAGGTCATATAAGGGATCACATGCAAAGGGCTGTTTGTTCAAAATTTTTTCTCCTCAATATTTGCATGGCTCATTTTTTCTCTTATTTCTTTTGGAATTCTGCTCAGATGTCATCTAAATGTTATATAGAGGCCTTCCTTGACCAGGAGAAGTCCTCCTCAGTCAACCTTATTTTCTTTCTTGCTTTTTTTTGCTGACAAGTTATTTACCACATGCCTTGCACAATTAAAATGTAGGTTTTATGAGGATAGAGACTTTGTTCTGTTCATTGCTCTACTCGTTAGAATAATGTACCAATATAGATATTTAAGAAATATTTGTTACATGAAATGAGTTTTAAATCAATGACTACAGGGCAAGAAAGAAAGAGCTTTGGATTGTGTGCTTGCACAGAGATTTTTGTAGAAGGTAGTTAAGCTGAGCCTTGGCTTTGTAGAATACATTACTATATGAGGTAATTGTAGGACATCAGGCAGAACCTGTATTACCTGGTAAGAACTTGGATGTTTCATTTATGAATGAATCATAGTATTTGTTTACATGGCCCTTGTCCCATCACAAGAGCATAAGAGAAAATTTGATTTTTTTTTTTTTTAAGCATTGGAAAAAAAATGACATCTGGATTAAATGATGTGAGGAGCTTGCTGAATCATAGTAAGGCTCAGTCATCTGTAGTTTCATAAAGCTATACAACTGATTCTGACACAGGGGTGAGGACCTCTGCATATGCTCTTATGAATATAAAATGTTAGAAGGGGAAATTTTTTTTTTTTTTTTAGTTTAGAATTCCTTTGTGAGTTATTTTCAGGAAATTAAATAACCAAGTTGAATTCTTGGAATTTGGAAAGGTATGCTGGAAGCTGGAGTGTCAGAGCAAGCCTTTTAACCATCAGTGAGCCTAGCCAACCGTCAGTGTTCACTTCTAAATACATACAACTTTGCTGCCTATTCATAGGCAGTAACCATATTGAAAAAAGAAAAACTTCAAATTCTTAGTGAAAATTGTTTTGAGAAGAATGTCATTTGCCAGTGCTGATGGCAGAAGAGCAAGTGAAGAAGTTTAAAGAGTGGTGGTTCTTAGTATAAGAATTAGGATGTGGAGAGGAGGGAATTTTATGCTGTGATTGTATTCTTGACTTTTAGGAATTTCCCTGGTATATCTGTACTGTTTTGTGATGCATGCTGTACAAAGCTATATTTAAGTTGTAACTTTAAAAAAAACACCAGTTTAACTTGTTGCATATGGATTGTCCTCTTAGGTAAGCTATGAATTATATTGTTCACTACTTAATTTGTAATTAAAATAATTTCTTAAAATTTCAATTTAATAAAAGCAATCTTTTTTTGGCTATTTTAAAGTAAAATAAAAATTCTACCGTAGAAATAAATGAATGAGAGGTTAATTTTTTGTTCTTGACATATGCTCTATTCCACTGAGATTTTCTTTGGTTAATAAAATCGGAACAGCCCTAGCTGGTTCAGCTTAGTGGATAGAGCGTCGACTTGCAGACTGAGGGGTCCTGGGTTTGATTCTGGTCAAGGACACATGCCCAGGTTGTGGGTTCGATCCCCAGTAGGGGACGTGCAAGAGGCAGACAAACAATGATTCTCTCTCATCATTGATGTTTCTATCCCTCTCCCTTCCTCTCTCAAATCAATAAAATTATATTTTAAATAAATAAATAAAATAGGAACAGATTTTCAGTTGATATAGTTTGAAATTTCTACTAAAACCTACTGGGGAAATTGTAATCTTATTTTTTTTAATTGAATTTACTGGGGTGACATCCTATCTAATAAAAGAGAAAAATGGTAATTGGCGTAGGACGATACCCTTTTCATTGGCTAATCAGGGCTATATGCAAATTAACTGCCAACTATGATTGGCAGTTAACTGCCAACTAAGATTGGCAGTTAACTGCCAACAAGATGGCGGTTAATTTGCATATGTAGGCACAATGCAGGGAGGCGAAAGGGAAAGCAGGAAGAAGCCCCCTGCCACTGACAGTGATCGGAAACCCAGGGGGGAGCTAAGAGCTGGGGGGCAGGGCAAAGGCGGCCCCGGGGCCGCCTTTGCCCTGCCCCCCAGCCATGATCGGAGAATCAGGCGCCTTTGCCACCCTGGCCAGTGATAGCAGGAAGTAGGGGTGGAGCCAGCGATGGGAGCTGGGCACAGTCAAAGCTGGCAGTCCCGGGAGCTAGGGGTCCCTTGCCTGGGCCTAAAGCGGAGCCCGCGATCATGGGGCCGCTGCAGCTGCGAGTCCCCGCTGCCCGGGCCGGACACCTCTGCCGGAGGCCTCAGGCCTGGTCAAGGGGCCGATCAGGTGATTGGTGATCGGAGGGTGATGAGGGTCAACTCCTCTGGCCGAGGCATCAGGCCTGGGTGGGGGGCGGAACCGGGGATTGGGGGGATATGATGGTCCCCTTGCCCAGGCCTGAAGCCTGGGTCAGAGGCGTCAGGCTTGGGCGGGGGGTGGAGCAAGCGATCAGAGGGAGATGGGGGTCCCCTGACCAAGCCTGACACCTCTGGCAGAGGCGTCAGGCCTGGGCAAGGGGCCGATCAGGCGAACGGAGGGTGATGGGGGTCTACGCCTCTGGCCAAGGCATCAGGCCTGGGCAAGGGGCTGATCCTGCGATTGGAGGGTGATGGGGGTCAACGCCTGAGGGCTCCCAGTATGTGAGAGGGGGCAGGCTGGGCTGAGGGACACTCCCCTCCCCACACACACCTAGTGCACGAATTTCGTGCACCGGGCCCCTAGTTGGTTACTAAAATTACATAGGTTTCAGTGTGCAATTCTGTAATACATCATCTGTATATTGTATTGTGTGTTCACCACCCCAAGTCATTTATCTTTCCTTTATCCTCTCATACCTCACCCTACCCCTCTTTCCCTCTAGTAATCACCATACTGTTGTTTATGAGGTTTGTGGGTTTTTTTTTCTTAATCCCTTTGCCTTTTTCACCAAGCCCCCCAATCCCTCTTACCTCTGACAGCTGTCAGTCTGTTCTCTGTAGCTATGATCTGTTTCTATTTTGTTTGTTCTTTTGTTCATTAGATTCAACATATACTAGTAAGTGAAATCATGGGATACTTCTCTTTCTCTGACTGACTTATTTCGCTTAGCATAATACTCTCCAGATCCTTGTTTGCTGTCTCAGAGGGTAAGAGATACTTGTTTTTTACTGCTGCATAATATTCCCTGGTGTAAATGTACCAGTTTTTTTTAATCTATTCATTCAGTGATGGACTCTTGGGCTGCTTCGAAATCTTGGCTATTGTACATAACGCTGAAATGTACATAGGGGTGCAAACATTCTTTCTAATTGGTATTTTGGGTTTCTTAGAATGTATCCCTACAAGTGGGGTCACTGGATCAAATGGCAGTTCCATATTTAATTTTTTGAGGAAACTTCACAGTTTTCCATAATGGCTGCATCACTCTGCACCCCCAACAGCAGTGTACTAGGTAGGGTTCCCTTTTCTCCACATCCTCACCAACACTTGTCATTTGTTGATTTGTTGATGGTATCTATTCTGACAGGTATGAGGTGATACCTCATTGTCATTTTAATTTGCATCTGTCTGATGATTAGTGACTGGGCATTTTTTCATATGTCTCTTGACCATCTGTATGTCCGCTTTGGAGAAATGTCTATTTAGGTCCTTTGCTCATCTTCCTTTTGTTAAGTTGTATGAGTTCCTTACATATTTTGGATATTAACCCTTTATCACATGTATTATTGCCAAATATGTTCTCATACAGTGGGCTCCCTTTTCATTATGTTGATGGTTTTTTTTTTGCTGTGCAGAAGCTTTTTATTTTTATGTAGTTCTGTTTGTTTATTTGCTATGAGAGATGTCTGAGATTTTGCTGCCTATGGTTTCTTCTAAGATTTTTATGGTTTCATGACTTTTATCCATTTTGAGTTTATTCTTGTGTATGGTGTAAATTGGTGGTTTATTTTTTATTTATTTTTTATTGTATGTACTTGTCCAATTTTCCCAGGGCCATTTATTGAAGAGACTTTTTTTTACTCCATTGTATGCTCTTGCCTCCTTTGTCAAATATTAATTGAGCATTGCCGGGGTCCAACCCCAGCGGGTCCAGGGGTTCCTCAAAGGTGTGGACGGAGTCGGCGAAGAAGGAATGACACAGAGGCAGCGTTCAGTTGATCAGCATGGTTGGGTTCTCTTGCCTGGTTCTATTGCCAGGTTCTGTAGGTTCTCCAGCCAGGTTCGGTTGCCAGGTTCTGTAGCTGGGTTCTTCAGCCAGGTTCTGTCTAGGTTCTCCAACTAAGTTCTGTTCAGGATCTCCAGCGAAGTTCTGGTTAGGATCTCCAGCCAGGTTCTGTGTCCATGTTCTCTTGCTAGGTTCTCCAGCCAGGTTCAGTCACCAGGTTCTAGTCAGGTTCTCTTGCCATGTTCTATCCAGGTTCTGTAGCCAGGTTCTATCTCTAGGTTCTGTCTCTAGGTTCTGTGTCCAGTTTCTGTCCAGGATCTTTTGCCATGTTCTCTCACTAGGTTCTGTCTCTAGGTTCTGTGTCCAGTTTCTGTCCAGGATCTTTTGCCATGTTCTCTCACTAGGTTCTGTCTCTAGGTTCTGTGTCCAGTTTCTGTCCAGGATCTTTTGCCATGTTCTCGCCAGTGAAGTTCTTCTGTCTCTAGGTTCTGTGTCCTGTTGTCTTGTTACATCTGTATTTATACCAGTTGATTCCAATCCTATCAATCTCTATTCCAAAGGTTAGGGCGTTTCTTATCTCCATTCCAGGGAGTAAAGATTATGTAGCTTAAGCATGATTGTTCGTAGTTAAAGTGATTAATTACCCGCCTGGCACTTAGTTAAGAGGGTTTATTCCCTCCCTAACTTCAGGGGAAAATCCCTATCTGGGGAAACAACCTTTCTCAGAGAGGTGACCTTGGTTAAAACACATAGTGCCAAGAAGGTGAGTGCTGGGGTCCAGCCCCAGCAGGTCCAGGGGTCCCCAAAGGTGTGGACGGAGTCGGTGAAGAAGGAATGACACAGAGGCAGTGTTCAGGTGATCATCATAGCCGGGTTCTCTTGTCAGGATCTCCAGCCAGGTTCTGTAGCCAGTTCTCCAGCCAAGTTCTGTCTAGGATCTCTAGCCAGGTTCGGTCACCAGGTTCTAGTCAGGTTCTCTTGCCAATTTCTGTAGTCAGGTTCAGTCCAGGATCTTTTGCCATGTTCTCTCCAGCGAAGTTCTTCTGTCTCTAGAGAACGTTCTGTGTAGGTTCTGTGCCTAGGCTCTGTCTCTCTTGGTCCTGTCTTCCAAGCCCTGTGTTCTTGATTCTGAGTGTTTCTGTCTTGTTACAACTGTATTTATACCAGTTGATTCAATCCTATCAATCTCTATTACAAAGGTTAGGGCGTTTCTTATCTCCATTCCAGGGAGAAAAGATTATGTAGTTTAAGCATGATTGTTCGTAGTTAAAGGGATTAATTACCCGCCTGGCATTTAGTTGAGGGGTTTTATTCCCTCCCTAACTTCAGGGGAAAATCCCTACCTGGGGATTCAACCTTTCTCGGAGAGGTGACTTTGGTTAAAACACAGCGCCAAGAAGGTGAGCAAACATATTAAGAACCGTATGCCATATATGCCAGGTCCCTTGAAACAGCAAGGATGGACCGGCTCCCGGCAGGTGAGCAAACATATTAAGAACAGTATGCCATATATGCCAGGTCCCTTGAAACAGCAAGGATGGACCGGCTCCTGGCAGAGCATAATGGCTTGGGTCGATTTCTGGGTTCTCTGTTCTGTTCCATTGATCTATATATGCCTGTTGTTGTGCCAATATCAGGCTGTTTTGATTACAGTGGCTTTGTAGTATAACTTACTGTCTGGCATTGTGATCCCTCCAACTTTGTTCTTCTTTCTTAAGATAGCTGCAGCTATTCAGGGTCTTTTTTGCTTCCATATAAATTTTTTGGAGTATTTGTTCCAGATCTGTGAAATAATGCCATTGGTATTTTAATAGCGATTGTATTGAATCTATAGATTGCTTTGGGTAGTATGGACATTTTAATGATGTTAATTCTACCAGTCTCTGAACACAATATATTCTTCCACTTGTTTATATCTTCCTCTATCTCTTTTCAACGCCTTGTAGTTTTCCTAGTACAAGTCTTCATTTAAAATTTTTTAAAAAAATTATATTTACCGAGCCCAGCTGATGTGGCTCAGTGGTTGAGCATTGACCTATGAACCAGGAGGTCATGATTTGATTCCTGGTCAGGGCACAGGACTGGGATCACAGTGTGGGGCAGAGGAGGCAGCCAATCAATGATACTCTCATCCTTGATGTTTATGTCTCTCTCTCCCTCTCCATTCCTCTCTGAAATCAATAAAATATTTTTAAAAACTATATTTACTGGTTTTGAGAAAGAGAGACGTGGATTTGTTGTCCCACTTTTTTTTTTTATTATTATTGATTTTTTACAGAGAGGAAGGGAGAGAGATAGAGAATTAGAAACATCGATGAGAGAGAAACATCGATCAGCTGCCTCCTGCACACTCCCTACTGGGGATGTGCCCGCAACCGAGGTACATGCCCTTGACCGGAATCGAACCTGGGACCCTTCAGTCCGCAGGCTGATGCTCTATCCACTGAGCCAAACCGGTTTTGGCTGTCCTACTTTTTAATGTATTCATTGGTTGCTTCTTGAATGTGCCCTTAACCAGAGATCAAACCCAAAACCTTGGTGTATTGGAATGGTGCTCTAACAACTGAGCTACCCAGCCAGGGCTTCATTTTTGTTGTTGCTGTTTTTGTTTTGTTAATCCTTACCTGAGGATATTTTTTTCTATCGATTTTTTTTCAGAGAGCATAGAAGGGAGGATGGGGAGGAAGAAAGGGAGAGAGAAACATTGATGTGAGAGACACATCGATTGGTTGCCTCCTGCACCCGCTCCTTCTTGGGACCAGGGATTGAACTTCCAACCCAGGTACAGACCCATGACGGGAATTGAACCCATGACCCTTCAGTGCTTGGACTGACCCTCTTACTCACTGAGCTACACTGGCCAGAACCAGAGCTTTCATTTTTTTGCACCTGTCCAATTTTCCCCAGCACCACTTATTGAATAGACTTTTTTCTTTTTAAGTGTTTTTTATTTTTGATTTCAGAGAGGGAAGGAAAGAGAAGACAGAAACATCAATGATGAGAGAAAATCATTGATTGGGTGCCTCCTGCATGCTCCACACTGGGGTTCAACCATGCATCTCAGGCATGTGCCCTTGACTGGAAACGAACTGGGACCCTTTGGTCCAAAGGCCGACGCTATCCACTGAGCTAAACTGGCTAGGGCTGAATAGACAGTCTCTATCCCATTGTATGTTATTGCCTCCTTTGTCAAATATTAATTGACCATAAAGGCGAGGGTTTATTCTGTTCTTTCTATTCTATTGATTCTGGGCTTTCTATTCTGTTCCATTGATCTATGTCTCTTTTTATGCCAGTACCATGATGTTTTGTTTTTTTTTAAATAAATTTTTATTGATTTCAGAGAGGAAGGGAGAGGGAAAGTGAGAGAGAAACATCAATGATGAGAGAGAATCATTGATCAGCTGCCTCGTGCATGTCCCCACTGGGGATTGGGCCCAGAACCCGCGTACGTGCCCTTGACTGGAATCGAACCCAGGACCCTTCAGACTGTAGGCCGACACTCTGTCTACTGAGCCAAACCAGCTAGGGCAGTGCCATGATGCTTTAATTATTACTAGTGGCCCAGTGCACAAAATTCATGCATGGGGTGGGTTGCCCCTCAGCCCAGCCTGCACCCTCTCCAATCTGGGACCCCTTGGGGGATGTTAATCTGCCGGTTTAATCCCGATCCCTGTGGAACTGGCAGTTGGTCATCCTTCTTGCAATCTGGGACTGCTGGCTCTAACCGCTCACCTGCCTGCCTGCCTGGTCGCCCCTAACCACTCTGCCTGCCAGCCTGCCTAACCACCAACTGCCCCCCCCCCCCACCGGACTTCTCACCCCCAACTGCCCCCCCCGCCCCCCGCTGACCTGCTCGCTGCCTACTGCCACCCCCCTGCCAGCCTGCTTGCCCCCTACTGCCCCCTCAGCCAGCCTGATTGCTCCCAACTGACCCCCCCACCCCCTGCTGGCCTGCTCACCCCTAACTTCCCCCACCCCCTGCTGGCCTGCTCACCCCCAACTTGCCCCCCCTGTCGGCCTGATCACCCCCAACTGCCCTCCCCTCCTGGCCTGATAGCCCCTAACCACCTTGGCCCTGCCACTATGGCTTTGTCTGGGTGGCAGCCATGGAGCCAGCTAGGGCAACCAAGGAAGCCAAGCCTCCTGCGCCCACTCTTCAGCCAGCTTGGCTTCCCACGGCCAGCGCCGCCATCTTTGTCACGTCAATTTGCATTTTTTCCCTGTCTCCTTATTGGCTGTGGGTGCCACCATCTTTATTGCAAAGTGATGGTTAATTTGCATCTTACTCTTTTATTAGGATGGCCTTGCTGTATAGTTTGATATTAGGTAGTGTGACTCCTCCAACTTTGTTGTTGTTGTTCTTTTTTTTTCTTTTGCAAGAGTACCGTGGCTATTTGAGTTCTTTTGTGGTTCCACATAAATATTTCGAATATTTGTTCTAGTTTTGTGAAATACACCATTGGTATCGTGATAGAAATTGTGTTAAATCTATAGATTGCCTTGGGTAGTATGGACATTTTAATTATGTTAATTATTCCAATTCATGAACATGGTATATGCTTCCACTTGTTTGCATCTTCTTCAGTGTCTGGTTATTTTCCGAATATAGGTTTTTCACATCCTTGCTTAAATTTGTTCCCGTTTTTTTGGAGGGGTTTTTATGGATGTACTTGTAAATGGGATTGTTTTCTTAGTTTCCCTGTCTTATAGTTTATTATTGGAGCACTAGTGCCCGGTGCATGGATTCGTGCACATTGAAAGGGAATTAATTAGAAGAAAGATTCATGTGATAATTACGTTACTGCAAAAAATTATATGTCAAAATAGTATATATAATATCTAATATATTAATAAAAGGGTAATATGCTAATTAGACCGGACGTCCTTCTGGACATCCTTCTGGACAAAGCCATGGTGGCGGGGCTGAGACAAGCAGTTAGGGGCAATCAGGCCGGCAGGGGAGAGCAGTTAGGGGGATCAGGCTGGCAGAGGAGAGCAGTTAGGGCAGTGATGGCGAACCTTTTGAGCTCGGCGTGCCAGCATTTTGAAAAACCCTAACTTAACTCTGGTGCCATGTCACATACAGAATTTTTTTGATATTTGCAACCATAGTAAAACAAAGACTTATATTTTTGATATTTATTTTATAGATTTAAATGCCATTTAACAAAGATAAATCAACCAAAAAAATGATTTCGGGTGTCACCTCTGACACGCGTGTCATAGGTTCGCTATCACTGAGTTAGGGGGATCAGGTTGGCAGGGGAGAGCAGTTAGGGGGATCAGGCCAGCAGGGGAGGGCAGTTAGGGGAGACCAGGCCAGCAGGGGAGGGCAGTTAGGGATGACCTGGCCAGCAGGCAGAGAGGTTTGAGGTGATCATGCAGGCTGGGGAACAGCGGCATCAGGCAGGCAGGTGAGCAGTTAGGAGCCAGCGGTCCTGTATTGCAAGAGGGGTGTCCAACTGCCGGTTTAGGCCCAATCCTCCGGTTTAGGCCCAATCCTGCAGGCAGTTGGATATCCCTTGAGGTGTGCCGGATTGGAGAGGGTGCAGGCCGGGTTGAGGGCAGAGGCAGTCAGGTGAGTAGTTAGGGGTGATCAGGCAGGCAGGTGAGTGTTTAGGGGCGATCAGGCAGGTAGGCAGACAGTTAGGGGCGATCAGGCAGGCAGAGTGGTTAGGGGAGATCAGGCAGGCAGGTGAGTGGTTAGGGGCGATGAGGCAGGCAGGCAGAAGCGGTTAGGGGTGATGAGGCAGGCAGGCAGAGTGGTTGGGGTGATCAGGCAGGCTGGCAGGCAGGTGAACAGTCCGATCGGTCCTAAGCCAAGCAGTCAGACATCGTCCGAGGGGTCCCAGATTGTGAGAGGATACAGGCCAGGCTGAGGGACTTCCCCTCCCTCGTCCACTAATTTCGTACACTGGGCCTCTAGTAGTATTATAAAATTAAAATGTGTGCGATTGGCACCAGTGAGAGCTTTATATGTATCATGCATGCATGAGTAAGTATAGGCCTGGGTGCATGAATTTTGTGCACTTGTGGGGCGGGTTCCTCAGCCCGGCCCGTACCTTCTTGCTGTCCAGGAGTCCTCGGGTGATGTCCAACTGATGACTTAGGCCTGCTCCCCAAGGGCCTAAGTCATCAGTCAGATATCCTTACCGCTGCTGCAGAGGCAGGAGAGGCTCCCACCACTGCTGCTGTGCATACCAGCTGTAAGCCAGCCTTCTGACTGAGCGGCGCCCCCCCCCACCCCTCCCCCGTGGGAGTGCACTGTCCACCAGGGGCAGCTCCTGGGTTGAGAGTCTGCCCCCTGGTGGTCAGTGCACATCCGAGCGACCGGCCGATTTGCATATTACCCTTTTATTATATAGGAGGATGCTAGTGCACGTCATATGTACTGGTTGTTCGGTTGGCCAGACAGTCAGTGAGTAAATCGCAAAGTGGTTCACGTTGAATGTCAACAAAAATAACCAAATTCACGATCAACAATGACAGGTCGAAATACACGTGTGTGATTGGCGCCAGCGAGAGCTTTGCATGTATTGTGCATGTGAGAATCAACATTTACTTTTATTTTTTTTAATATATTTTTTT
Organism: Myotis daubentonii; assembly: GCF_963259705.1. NCBI lineage: Eukaryota > Metazoa > Chordata > Mammalia > Chiroptera > Vespertilionidae > Myotis > Myotis daubentonii. Next base: position 62,931,443 of record NC_081844.1, on the reverse strand, counting down.
ATTGATTTTTTTTACAGAGAGGAAGGGAGAGAGATAGAGCGTTAGAAACTTCGATGAGAGAGAAACATCAATCAGCTGCCTCCTGCACATCTCCCACTGGGGATGTGCCCACAACCCAGGTACATGCCCTTGACCGGAATCGAACCCGGGACCTTTCAGTCTGCAGGCCAACGCTCTATCCACTGAGCCAAACCGGTTTTAGCAACATTTATTTTTAAATTGTCAGTGTGCGTCATATGTACTGGCCGTACGTATGTACTGTTGGTCACTTAGCATTTTATATTTATACAAGAGGCCCAGTGCATGAAAACTAATGCACTGAAGGGGGCTTCCCTCAGCCCGGCCTGCCCCCTCTCACAGTTTGGGAGCCCTCAGGGGCGGGAGGCAACCCGGTCATCAGGGGAAGGCGACGCTCCATCACACCTTTGCTACTGCCACTGCCAGCAGCGCAAGCCTCGGCTGGTCCTGGGTGGCTGGGTAGCCGCCATCCGAGGCTTGCCTGTGCCTCGGGCCAGCCCTGGATGGCTGGAGGGTTGAGAGGATGGGGGACTCCGGAGGCAGGAGCATGCCTGCCATCCTGGTGGGGCTGAGGGGACTGGGCACTGCCATCTTGTGGCTGTGGGTGCTGCCATCTTTGAGGGCGGGGCAGTAAATTGGCATATTCCCTCATTGGCTGTGGACGCCACCATCTTTGAGATTGGGGCAGCCAATTAGCATATTCCCTCCTTATTGGCTGTGGGCACCGCCATCTTTGTGACAGCATGAGGGTCAATTAGCATATTTCCTCTTTATTAGATAGGATATATAAAAGCCTAAACAACTGAACGACTGGTTGACTGGTCGCTATGACACGCACTGACCATCAGGGGACAGACGCTCAATGCACAGTATGGGGCTTCCTCTTGTCTGGATTGGGCCTGCGGGGATCAGGCTGAAACCGGCTATCCGACATCCCCGAGGGGTCCCATATTGTGAGAAGGCACAGGCCAGACCAAGGGACCCTACTGGTGCATGAATTTGTGCACCGGGCCTCTAGTCTATACTAATAAAAGGGTAATATGCTAATTAGACTGGGCATCTTCTGCACAAAGCCATGTTGGTGGGGGCTGAGGCAAAGGCGGTTAGGGGCGACCAGGTCGGCAGGGGAGGGCAGTTAGGGGTGACCAGGCAGTCAGGCAGGTGAGCATTTAGGAGTTAGCAGTCCCAGATTGCGAGAGGGACGACTGTTGGACATCCTCCAGGGGTTCCTGAAATAGAGAGGTGCAAGCAGGGCTGAGGGGACCACCCCCCCCACCTGTGCACGAATTTTGTGCACCGGGCTCTAGTGTGTAGATAAGAATGCAACTGATTTCTGAATATTTATTTTGTATCCTGCTACCTTACCGAATTCAGTTATCAGGTCTAGTGGCTTTTGGTGGAATCTGTATAGTTCTCTCTATATAGTATCATATTATCTGCTATATAGTAATCTTATTTTGAAGCTAGTGATATTTTTAAAAAATACATATTTTTACTGACAGAGAGAGGGGGGGGGGAGAAACATCAGTGATGAGAGAGAATCATCTATTCAGTTGACTCCTGCACACTCCCTGCTGGGGATCGATCCCAAAACATGGGCATGTGCCTTGACCAGGAATGCAACCGTGACCCCCTGGCTCATAGGTCAGTCAGTGCTCAACCACGGCGCCACACCAGCGGGCTAGTTCTATTTTTATTAACTCTGTTTGCTACTAGAGTTTATCCTTGGGCAAGAGCAGAAAATTTGAGAAAAATTTATGAGGTAAACTAAGTTGAATATTTGTTGTTACTTGTTCCATTAATTCGTGAGACTACTGTCATTTATAATGAGTGACCTGTTGTGGTAGTGCTTTTAGGAAAAAAAATAAGAGATCTATTGACATCTATTTCCTTATACACATGCTGATTCTTGATGAGTAGAGTGAATTCTTAGCAGTTATTTGGAGAGGTATGCCATTCTGAATTATTTTCACAGGTCACATTAACAGGAGATAATTGGGTTAATGGCATCACGTATAATTTCCATATGGAAGATTGCCAAGTTACATTAATTGGGAACATAATCATTAGGAACTGAAGCTTAATTACTGTTCTGAAGTGTGATAAAATAAAAGGCTAAGTGCTGTAGTATTAACATTTCATTCCAAGAAAGTGGAGTTTGATTTTTAATTTTAATTTGTTAAACTTAATTATTTGGTGGAATTATCCAGTTAATTTATTTTGTGTGTGTGTTTATTTTTCTCACCTTGTTTTTGGCATTTTTATTGCCAAAAGTATAATTATATAATACCGAGTAACCAAAGAAAACAAAAGGTGAGATAACAGTCAAATTTGTCGATTAGAAGATCTGTTAGAAGGTTAAAACTCTTGGGTTTAGCCGAAACCGGTTTGGCTTAGTGGATAGAGCGTCGGCCTGCGGACTGAAGGGTCCCAGGTTCGGTTCCGGTCAGGGGCATGTACCTGGGTTGCGGGCACATCCCCAGGGGGTGTGCAGAAGGCAGCTGGTCGATGTTTCTCTCTCATCGATGTTTCTGACTCTCTCTCTCTCTCCCTTCCTCTCTGTAAGAAATTAATAAAATATATTAAAACCAAAAACTCTTGGGTTTAATAACAATTATGAAAAAAACACACAATTACGCTAATAAAATTTCAGTATGTGGTGGAAAGAGCTTTTAGCTGGGACTTAGAGGGTGTAGAGTAGTCCAAATTTTGCCACAAGTAGGTATGTAGTCTCTGCCAAATTGTTTGTTTTCCAAATTTCACCTGTACAATAAGGGTTAAATGTTTTGTGCTTAGTTTACAGGAATATCATGAAGATTAAATGATATGTTAGTGTGAAATCTTTTTGAAAAAAATGTGTGCCTGTAAACAATGTAAGGTATTTCCAGTAAGACCAATAAAAAAAAACCTGGAATCCTGAGTATTTTAAGTTCAACTATACAAAATAAAGTCACATTGGTGCATATCAAGTAAGAATATCAATGCCTATGATTTTATATGGTACTTATTCATTATATTTATACAGGTTCATTTCATACTGTGGGATAGTAGACTGCTGTATAATTTTTGGATTAAAATTTTATTGTTAAAAAGGGAATATAGTTTAATTTTCTTCTTTTTCTAGCTCTCTCCTTTCTACAATGACTTTATATTATTTGTGTTAGTGGTTTTATTTTTTTTAAAACATCTTTTTCTGTCTGTTTTAGGCTACTTGACTATTCGAGAGGTAGTTATAATGGTTAAGTGGAATGGCTCTTTTTTTCCTGTCACGTTAGTAGCTGTGTTACTTTGGCCAAATTATATAGTGATTTCCCTAGACCTCAGTTATCTCATCTAAAATGAGGATAAAAAGAGTACCTGCCTCACTCCATTGTTAAGATTAAATGAGACAATCAGAAAAAATTTTATTATGGTAATGGAAATGTATGTACACTGGGAAAAATATGTTTAAATGACTTTTCCTTATAAAGCGTTTAGCACAGTGCCTGACATAGAGTAAACTTGAAGTATTTCATAGATTTCTGATGCTTTATATCTAGAATTTAAGGATTCTTTTTGATACTCAGCAAAGTACTTAAGATTACAAATGTTTTATTGTCTGAAGTCAGTGTTTGAAACCTGGGCTGTTTGATTCCAAAGGCAGTTCTTTTCACAACTTGACTAATTCCTTAAGGTTTTGTTTCTGGTATGTAAAAATTACATCTAAATGTAACCCTAGGATTAGGACACAGTGATGATTCAACCCGGCATGTGCCCTGACCAGGAATCAAACCGTGACTCCTGGTTTATGGATCAACACTCAACCACTGAGCAACACTGGTTGGGCAGGACTTCTTTATATATTCTGGATATAAGATCTTTGTTATCCATATTTATTGTATATGTCTTCTCTGGCTTGGCTTTTTAAAAACACTATTTTGATTTTTAAATTTCCTGTTTAAGAGATTCTATCTACCCAACATAATGAAGATATTTAAAAAATATTTTCTTCTAGAAACTTTATTATTTACCTCTCATATTTAGATCTGTGATGCTTTTATAACTTAGTTTTCTATTATAGAGTCATTGTGACTCTGCTTACCAGTATTTATTTTTTCTCTTAATTCTTCAGTTTGGCTAGTTTCTATTTCTGTGTCTTCCAGTTTATTGATCTTTTCTTCGATGCCATAATTGTTTTAATTTTATCTGATGAAGTTTTCATTGTACATAATTGTATTTTTCATCTGTAGAAATACTCTTTGGTTCTGCATTATATTTTTACTGATTTCAGAGAGGAAAGGAGAGGAAGAGATAGCAACATTAGTGATGAGAGAGAATCGTTGGTTAGCTGCCTGCTGCATTCGCCCTACCGGGGACAGAACTCACAACCCAGGCATGTGCCCTGACTTGGAATTTAACAGGGATCTCCTGGTTCATAGTTCGACACACTCAACCACTGAGCCACACTGGCTGGGCAATATGTTTACATATATCTATTTTTAATATTTTTCATTGATTTCAGAGAGGAAGGGAGAGAGAGAGAAACAACAGTGATGAGAGAGAATCATTGATTGGCTGCCTCCTGCATGCCCCTACTGGGGATCGAGCCCACAACCCAGGCATGTGCCCTTGACTGGAATCAAACCCAGGACCCTTCAGTCTGCAGGCCGATGCTCTGCAGGCCAACGCTCTATCCACTGAGCCAAACCAGCTAGGGCAGTTTATATTTTTAAATTCATGAGCACTTTTATAATAGATGTTTTGTTATCCTCATCTCATAGCTCCATCATTTCTCTCTTTTATTTCTCCTGGTTATGAGTCATGTTTTCCTTTTTCTTAGCTAATCTACTCATTTTTTTATTGGGTGTTGGGCATTATGAATTTTACATTGTTTTTGTTGGATTTAACTGTCTTTAAAGAGTGTTAGACTTGATTATAGCAGGCAGTGAAGGAACTTACACATCAGTCTGTGGTTTTGTTAGGGTGGATCTCTAGAGCATACTAATTCCAGGGTTAGTTTTTGTCTTATTACTGAGTAGACTTTTCCACAATATTTAGCTGTTTATTGAAGCTCTATTCTGGCTACTTGGAACTCTCAATACCATGTGAGTTCTAAGAATTGTTGAACTTACTGCTTTGTTTGGCTTTATGAAGTTTCACCCTACATATGCAAGACTTATCCTATCTAGTAAAGAGGGAATATGCTAATTGACCCTCATGTCATTGCAAAGATGGTGGCACCCACAGCCAATAAGGAGGGAATATGCTAATTGCTGGCCTGCCCTCAAAGATGGCAGCGCCCAGTCCCCTCAGCTCCCCAGCTGCCCAGGGCTGGCCCGAGGTGCAGGCAAGCCTCGGATGGTGGCTGCCCAGTTGCCCAGGGCTGCCTGAGGCTCAGGTAACTGGGGCCTGCTGAGGCTTGTGCTGCTGGCAGTGGCAGCAGCAGAGTTGTGATGGGGGCGTCCCCTTCTGCCGGGGTCCAGCCCCAGCGGGTCCAGGGGTCCCCAAAGGTGTGGACGGAGTCGGTGAAGAAGGAATGATACGGAGACAGCGTTCAGTTGATCAGCAGCCTAGCCAGGATCTCTAGCCAGGATCTCCAGCCAAGTTCTGGTCTGGATCTCCAGAGAGGTTCTGCTTCGGAGATCCAGCCAGGTTCTGTCTGAGATCTCCAGCCAGGTTCGGTCTTCAGGTTCTAGTCAGGTTCTCTTGCCATGTTCTATAGTCAGGTTCAGTCCAGGGTCTATTGCCATGTTCTCCCGCTAGGCTCTGTCTCTAGGCTCCGAGGCCAGTCCCTCTCCAGGATCCTCCGGCATGCTCTCTCCAGCAAAGTTCTTCTGTCTCTAGGCTCTGTGTAGGTTCTGTCTTCTTGATTCTGTTCTAAGTTCTGAGTGTTTCTGTCTTATAAGTTCTGTGTCTTGCTGTCTTGTTACATCTGTATTACCAGTTGATTTTAATCCTGTCAATTTCTATTCCAAAGGTTAGGGCGTTTCTTATGTCCATTCCAGGGAGTAAAGATTATGTAGCTTAAGCATGATTGTTCATAGTTAAAGTGATTAGTTACCCGCCTGGCACTTAGTTGAGGGGTTTTATTCCCTCCCTAACTTCAGGGGAAAATCCCTACCTGGGGATTCAACCTTTCTCGGAGAGGTGACCTTGGTTAAAACACAGTGCCAAGAAGGTGAGCAAACATATTAAGAACCGTATGCCATATATGCCAGGTCCCTTGAAACAGCAAGGATGGACCGGCTCCCGGCACCCTTCCCCTAATCGCCGGGTCACCACCTACCCCTGAGGGCTCCTGTGAGAGGGGGCAGGCTGGGCTGAGGGACGCCCCTCCAGTGCATGAATTTTCATGCACCGGGCCTCTAGTTATTCAGTAATTTGCAAATTGTTGGATCTCTTCCTCTGAATAATTCCATTGTTTTTTGCAAATGTTGTTGGAGTTCAATCTTTGTCTCTTCAACTTTGTGGACTATTTTGCTCTGCTTGGTATTATTCTTGTGCTGTGATCTATAAAGCAGTGGCATTTCTAAGCTCATCATGATTTTTTTTTAAAACATTTTTATTTTAATATATTTTATTGATTTTTTTACAGAGAGGAAGGGAGAGGGATAGAGAGTTAGAAACATCGATGAGAGAGAAACATCGATCAACTGCCTCCTACACACACCCTACTGGGGATGTGCCTGCAACCAAGGTACATGCCCTTGACCAGAATCGAACCTGGGACCCTTGAGTCCACAGGCTGATGCTCTATCCACTGAGCCAAACCGGTTAGGGCCTCATCATGATTTTATTTCCCCATCTCATGTGGTTCACAATCCAGCCCTGCCTGTTGTTCAGTGTCTGACAACAGTTATTTCATACTAGAGGCCCGGTGCACTAATTTGTGCACCGGTGGTGTCCCTCGGCCTGACCTGTGCCCTCTCACAATCTGGGACCCCTTGGGGGATGTCTGACTGTTGGTTTCAGCCCAATCCCTGCAGGCCAGGCTGAGGGACCCCACCAGTGCATGAATCTATGCACTGGGCCTCTATTATGCATATAAGATCTTTGGTTAATCTCTTTCTGCCCTCTGCCCTCCCCCCTTCCCTCTGAGATTCATCAGTCTGTTCCATGTTTCCTTGCCTGTGCATTGAGCCTCTGTCCCTGGTGGTCAGTGCATGTCATATAGCTACTGGTCGAATGGTCGCTTAGGCTATTTATTTTGTCCAGTTTTTTTGTTGGAGAAGGGAAGTTCAGCCTCACCCATCATGGCCAAAAGTGGTAGTTCTCTTAATACATTTTTACAGAAATAAGTTTTCAGAAAGCTAATTGAGGGTTTTAAGAATAGTGCACTTAAACTGTGTGCTGTATGTATGTTTTTCCTGGAAAATAGTGACAAATGAAGCAACCCTTTTAACTAACCTAGTCTTTACATCATAGCTTCCTTTACTGCTTTTTACTGTTTTTATTATAATTATACCAGAGGCCTGGTTCATGGATTTGTGCACTGGTATTGTCCCTCGGCATGGCCTGCAGGGATCTGGCTGAAACCAGCAGTCCAATGCCGCCTGCCACTCCGGCTCATCCCAGCCCCGCTGTGCCTGCCCGGGGCTCGCACCTAGTCAGTCCCAGTTGGGAGAGGCTTGCGCTGCCACAGCGGTGCTTGCCAGCCATGAGCCCTGTGTCTGACACCCATCTGTTAGCTGAGCGGCACTCCCACTGTGGGAGTGCACTGAACACCAGGGGGCAGCTCCTGCGTTGAGCATCTTCTCCCTGGTGGTCAGTGTGCGTCATAGCGACCGGTCGTTCAGTCACTTAGGCTTTTATAGATATGAAAAACGTTATTTCTTTTTAATCTTTAATTTCTTTATTGGTTAAGGTATTACAAATGTGTCCTCATCCTCCCATTAACCCTCAACTCCCCTCCCCACCCCCCCCACTCATGCTCTCATCCCCCTGTTGTCCGTGTCCATTGGTTTGGCTTATATGCATGCATACAAGTCCTTTAGTTGATCTCTTCCCCTTACCCCCACCTTCCCCTACTTTCCCTCTGGGGATTGATAGTCTGATCGCTGTTTCTCTGTCTTTGGATCTGTCCCTGTTCATCAGTCTATGTTCTCTATATTCCACAAATGAGTGAGATCATGTGGTATTTATCTTTCTCTGACTGGCTTATTTCGCTTAGCGTAATGCTCTCCAGTTCCATCCATGCTTTTGCAAATGGTAAGAATTCCTTCTTTTTCACAGCAGTGTAGTATTCCACTGTGTAGATGTAGCACAGTTTTTTAATCCACTCATTTCTGTTTCCAAATCTTAGCTATGGTGAATTGAACTGATATAAACATAGGGGTGCATATATCCTTTCTGATTGGTGTTTCTGGCTTCTTGGGATATATTCCTAGAAGTGGGATCACTGGGTTGAATGGGAGTTCCATGAAAAACGTTATTTTTAAGCTTTTCCTGTTAAGTAAATAGGAACACTAAGTTTAGTTGCTTAGTCTTGTGTTTCTTTGATTACATACATTTGGTAGTAACTCCCAAGTTATAGTTTTTGTTCTCCCCTTCCTCTTATCCCCCAGGTCATTCAGCCTGCTGAGTGCTGAGTTGATTGTGGGAGGGGCAGAGAGTTAGGAAGCAATTGCAGAGAAACTGGGACTGATGGACCTACTAGATCAGGGGTGGGGAACCTCTAGCCTGTGGATTCATTTGGTCTGGCCCTGCCAAGAAATTAGGGGTGAGATAATTAAATGTTTGACCAAATATAGCAGGTTAAATTTTAAGTTGATAATTTTGTATGGCCCATGAATGATGTTATAAATATCCAAATGGCCCTTGACAGAAAAAAAATTTTCCCACTCCTTTACTAGAGGATGGAAGTATGAGGGAAAGAAAGGACCAAGGATAATTAGTTTTTTTTTCATCGTCATCTGGTTGGATGAATTGAGGGGAAGATATGTACTGAGATGGGAAAGACTTGGTGAAGAATAGATTTTGGGGTGAAATCAGTTGTGTTTTGGATATATTAGTTGAGATGTGAAACAAACAATGTGGTGAGTACATAGTTGGTATAGAACAAGTCTGTAGTTGGCTGTAGTATTGAGCTGTAGGCAATTGGTTTCTTGATGCTACATGTAAAAAGTTACTACATATGCTATCATTTTGTCATCTTTTGCATTAACTATCCCTCCCAGATTTTGAATATATTATTTTAAAAGTTGTGAGTAAATTTAATGACAGTGAATATCTTTTAGATGCAGGTTTTGTTTTATTGTAACATACAGTGACTTAAAAAATAATTATGAAAGCACATGTTGATACCTAAAATTCAAATAATAAAAAAATAAGTAATTTCCCCCTCTGTCACCCATGCCTTCCCACTCCAGAATCAAGTACCCTCAGTCCTCCTAGCCATTTTATCTGGTATTTGCTTTCTTTTGTTTAACAATATATCACTATTTCTTGATACATGACTTTTTGTTTTTTTGGTCGTTGTTGTTAATCCTCACCCAAGGATATTTTTTTCCATTGATTTTTAGAGACAGTGGAAGGGAGGGAGAGAAGGAGGAAGAGTGAGAGGGAGAGCTATTGATATGAGAGAGACAAATAAGTTACTTGCTTCCTGTACATACCCAGGGTTCAGGGATAGAACCTACAACCCAGGTACTTACCCCCTTGACTGGGATATGAACCCACAACTCCTCTGTGTGCTGTCTGATGCTGTAACCACTGACCCTTACCAGCCAGGGCGATAAATGACTTTTAAACATTTGTTGACTTTTGGTTATGGAATATGAGGACTTAGAACTTCATCACTACCATGTTTGCCCTCTTTCCTTTTCCTCATTACCTCATATCACAATATTTCAGTAAATTAGTACTTAATACTTACATTTTTATAATCATGTATATGTTGTTCACTGGTAAGCCAAATATTACACTAAGATCACACTTTCTTATATAAGTCTTTATTTCTCCTGGAGTTAATATCTGTCTCATTTATGCAGTTATCTGGTTTTCTTTTCTTTTTGTTAATTGATTTCAGAGAGGAAAGGGGGGGTGGAGAGAGAGGGAGAGAGAGAGAGAGAGAGAGAGAGAGAGAGAGAGAGAGAGAGAGAGAGAAGAGAAACATCAATGATGAGAGAGAATCATTGATTGCCTCCTGCATGCTCCACACTGGGGATCTAGTCTGTAACCTGGGCATGTGTCCTGACTGGGGAATCAAACCATGACCTTCTGGTTGCTCAACCACTGAGTCATGCCAGCTGGGCAGTTATTTTGTTTTCTGTAGACCTGTTACTTTTCTCCCAAATATGCCTGTACTTCTGTTATGTGGTTATAAATAATATTTTCCATGTTATGAAGTACATCAGTTTCATTTTTGCCTTTGTTGGAAATGTATTCCATGGTGTCCTTTGGCTTCGCTTCCTTTTTTATTTTGGAGTGGTTGTTCTCTAGTTCTTTTTTCTGCATTAGATTCCTTAGTTACTAACTTCCATTTTGTCTTGTTAAATTTTTTTTGATTCTTTTTAATAAACTTTTCTAAGGGAGATTACATAGAAATAGAATTTTAGCTTTCTGAGAAGCCTTAAAATGTCACATTACTCATATAGTTGGTTGCTAATCTGGCTGGGTATAGAATTCTAGATTGAAACTTAATTTCCACTGAATTTTCAAGGCTGTGTATAGTTTTCTGGCTTTCAGCAATATTCCAGTACTATTATGGAATAAAAGGTGCCATTATGATTACAGATCATTCTTATGTTTGTTTGTTTCTTTTCCTTCTCTTCCTCTGGAAATTTTTAAGGACCTTTTCTTTTTGGGCTTTGAAATTTCATTATGATGTTTCATGGTATGGGTCTTTATTCTTCTTTATTATTTTGCACGTACTTGTTTGTCCCTTTGCAGCTTGAGAGACTTCTTTCTTCAATTAAAAAGAAAATTTGTTTTGAAATATAATTTCTGCACTTCTACTTTTTTTTCAGTTTTCACTTTATATAATAAGTAGTAGCCCTGTGCATGAATCTGTGCACCAGTAGCTCGATGCCGCCCTCCAGTAGCTCTCTGCCCACTGCCCCACCCTCCTGCAGCTGCCCAACCCCCCCATACCTTGCTGCCCTGCCCCCTCCTGTAGTTCTCTGCCACCCACTTGTAGCTCACTGCCCCACCCTCCTGATCCGTGATCCCGTCGTAACAGGGTTGGTTGTTATGCATCACAGCGTAACGACCACTACATATTACATCTTTATTATATAGGATTAGAGGCCCAGCACACGAAGATTTGTGCAAGAATAGGCCTTCCTTCCCCTGGCTGCTGGCACCACCTTGGCTCTGGCCTGGAGCCGCCTTCTGCCTTTGTGGGCTGCCCGGAGGCTGGGAGCAGCCAGGGCGGGGTGGAACACCTGTGTTGTCACCATGGCGATGATGCAAGCATCCCAGCCTGGCTGCCGCCATCTTTGTCGCATCAATTTGTATATTCCCTCCTTACTGGCTGTGGGTGCTGCCATCTTTGTGGCAAAGTGACTGTCAATTTGCATATTCCATTTTTATTAGGATTGTTGAACCTTTTGGAGTAAGCTAATGATTTTCTTATTTTTTTTGTAATCTATATTCTGTCCTTTTGTTTTATTTTCTGTATTTGAACCTTCTGTATTTTTTTTACTGGGATTTAAAAGAATATGGAAGTAGTCTTTGATTATCCTATTGTGTGTAACAATAAAAAATTTCGCAACGAATTTAAACTTTTTGCATTTCTTGCTAAACTTAATTTTTCTTTTCTTTAACAGAGATGTTATGAGCATAAACAGTATAGAAATGGGTTGAAATTCTGTAAACAAATCCTCTCTAATCCCAAATTTGCAGAGCATGGAGGTAAGTGTAAATACCATATGCTTACTTGTGAGTATGAATAGATAAGGCTTTGCTTACTTGTCTGGCTTCATTTATTTGGGTTCTATCACTTCCTAATGCCTTAAATAATTTCCAGAGAGAATGGACTTTTTTATCCTTGACGTCTGTTTTTTGAATTTAGTGTCAAGAAAATGACACACACATTTTACTTGAGTTCTGACATACCTATTTTAAGACTAAACATGGAGGGGAGGCAGAAGCACCTAGTAGAATAAATATGCTTATTTAAGTTGAATCAGTAAATTTATTTAAGATGTTAAAAGAAAAATTTGCTTTAGTATTTTGATCTGGGGAATTTTATTCCTTAAAATAACTTACTCAGAAAGTGCCCATTTGGTCCCAGCGTCTTTTTATTTAGCATTATATCTTAGTTTTTTCAGACAGTCATATTTAATGCATGATTTGTATATTGTAATCTGAAAATTTTTTTGCCTTTTAGCTTTTGCCTATGTGAGGGTAGAAGATTGGACAGTGAGATGTTTGTAGAGTAAGGGAAGAGTGTTTAGCTAAACTTGAGATGAGGCAAGGGAAAAATAAGCTTTCATAGGTCAGAGTTATATAGTTAGGAAACATGGCTCTTTGGTAGTTAATTTGATAGTGTTCTCACTATTGGAGAGAGTAATAGTTTTCTATTAGCTTTACTTTATTAAAATAATAGCACTGTTTTTTTCTTTTCTTTTTTTTTTTTTAATCCTCACCCAAGAATATTTTTCCATTGATTTTAGAGAGAGGGAATACAGAGAGAAACATCAGTGTGAGAGAAACACATCAATTGGTTGCCTCCTGCATGAGCTCTGACCGGGGCCCGGGCCCAGGAGGAGCCTGCAACGAAGGCACATGCTCTTGACCGGAATCAAACCTGGGGACCCTTGGGTCCGTAGGACGATGCTCTGTCCACTGAGCCAAAACAGCTAGGGCTAACACTGTTTTAATGTTGTTAAAAATATTTTTTGCTGGCCAGCTGGATATTAGGTTGTTTTTATTTTTTTCTAAAGTAAAATACTGGTCATATAACTTTAGTAATGTAATGATAGAATTTCAGTATAGCAGAGACCAAAGTTCATTGTTCTAAAGTGCAGTTTCTCATATTTATTTATTTATTTTTAAATATATTTCTTTATTGATTTCAGAGAGGAAGGGAGAGGGAGAGAGAGATAGAAACATCAATGATGAGAGAGAATCATTGATCGGCTGCCTCCAGTATGCCCCCCACTGAGGATTGAGCCCACAACCTGGCCATGTGCCCTTGGCCGGAATTGAACCTGGGACCTTTCAGTCCACAGGCTTACACTCTATCCACTGAGCCAAACTGGGTAGGGCTAGTTTCTCATATTTTAACATATCTGAAATTAGGTTGCATATGAAGGATCGTAACCTAATGGAAAATATTTTTTAACAATACATAAAATGATGGTTTGTCTTAAACGTAATGGCATCCTGGGGTTCCATTAATTAAGGTACTTTAAGATGTTTGGTAAAGCTTGTAAGAATATATTTTACTTGTTTGATAACAAAGGGTTACTTTTTACAGTACCGTGCCAAATATATTTGCTTTCTTTTCATTTATACATGAGGCCCGGTGCACGAAATTTGTGCACTCGGTGGGAGGGGAATCTTTCAACCCGGCCTGAGCCCTCTCGCAATCTGGGAGCCCTTGGGGGATGTCTAACTAACAGGCCCGCTCCCCAACAGTCGGACATCCTTAGTGCTGCCACAGAGGCAGGAGAGGCTTCCGCCACCGCCACTGCACTTGCCAGCCACGAGCCCGGCTTCTGGCTGAATAGCGCTTCCTCTGTGGGAGCGCACTGACCACCAGAGAGCAGCTTCTGCATTGAGCGTCTGCCCCCTGGTGGTCAGTGCATGTCATAGCTACTGGTCGTTCCACTTTTCGGTGATTTGCATATTAGCCTTTTGTTATATAGGATGATTTATAACAATTTAGTACATGATTTCTCCCCTCTTTTTTGCTTTTATTTCTTTATCTGTACTTTCCTATAAATGTTTTTTTCCTTTGAGCCATATTATCTTTTATTCCTACATAATTTTTCTATAAATTCTAAATTTTAGTCCTAAAAGTTAGACAAATACATAATAATGAATATTTTTATTCTTTTGTATATCATAAAATATATATTATAAAATTAAAAATATTTTTTTGCCTTTTCTAAAAAATTAATGTTGCCCTCAACTTCCTCTTTTATTTATTTAATTTTTTTGTTAATCCTCACCGGAGGATGTTTTACCATTGACTTTTAGAGAGAGTGAATGAAGGGGAAGAGACAGAGAGAAACACATGCCTTGGTTGCCTCCCACACACACCCCCGTACTGGGGTCAGGACCTGGGACACTTCAGTCCACAGGCTGACTCTGTATCCACTGAGCCAAACCGGCTTGGGCTCAGGTCCCTCTTTTAATCTGTTTATTGTGAGTGACACGAGTCTGATATCTTCTTTTACTTGTATATTTAATAATATCCTAAAGAATCATTGTAAAAGAATGAAATTTATGCATATCAGAAATGTGTATGTGTATAATTTATGTGTATATTTTAATCATTGAGCAATGATTTTAATCTCTGTAATTTGGGTTCAAAGAAGTAAAATCTGTTTTGTGATAAAGTTTTTTCATACTTTAAAGGAGTAATTATATAAGGTCATTCTATAGAACTTCCCTAAAGAATAGTAATAGAGCTGTTGTATCTCGTTAGCATCTGAATTTCCAGATATTAATGCATTTTGTACCTTTCATCTAAAAAAATAAATCTAGGGAGGCCTAGAGTATAGAAATGTGGTTTAACTTTGGTTTGTCGATTTTTAAAATATTTTAATTCTGTGCAAACCTGGAAAATTTCCTAATAATCTTCAGTTCTTAGGGTAATGTAACATTTGTCTTTGAGGTTATGGTTATCTTTTTTGTTGTTAACTATTTTAAATGTTTAATTCCTTTTTCCTACTTTTTCTTATTTTTTAATAGAAACTCTGGCTATGAAAGGATTAACATTGAACTGTTTGGGTAAAAAGGAAGAAGCTTATGAATTGGTTCGTAGAGGTTTGAGAAATGACTTGAAGAGTCATGTGTGTATCCTTTTTGAGATATATATAAAGATTGGATTGGGGTATCTTGAGCTAAGGTAGTAGTTTGGGAATCAGCAGTTTTATATTCCTCTTACCATGTAACTCCAGAGGAGTAGCAACTGCCTTCCTTCAGGGAACACTTTTACACATCTACCATGTTCTAATGCATCTATTTACAGATTAATAGACTTGCCTTTTTAAAGTATCTATGAAAACTCTTCCCATGCTTCAAAAAGAAGGCACCCTGCAGACCTTGTCATGATCATAAATTAAAGAAGGGTGTACACTAAGGAATATTGGAAGCCATATAGTGCACTGTTTAAGAGCACATGTTTAGGAGTATACTTCACTTAGGTTTGAATCCCAGCTCAGCTTCTTTCTGGTTGTGATCATAGGGCTTAGTTTCCTCATGCGTAAAATGAGGGTAATCAGAACCAACTCACTGTGGTGGTGTAAAGATTAATGATGCTTAACAAAGTCCCTGATAATGCTAATTACTGTGCTATACAAATTTTATCTTAGTAAGGAAATATGAGGGTATCAGTAAGTACAAATGTCTGAGGGAAGATAGAGGGAAAGATTGTGGGTTGCTATTTATTAAGTAGTTTTTAAACAAATATTTTCTTGCCTATTTTGTGGGCAAACACAATTTTAAGTGCTGAAACACTTAGCAGATTTTCAAATGTTTACCAGGCCCTTGGCATAGTACAAATTAAGAAATGAAAGGGTATTAATTTAGAAGCATATACAGAACATTTCTGAGTATTACATGAAATGTTAGTGCATGCTAAAAAATTATCACTATTCCAGTAAAAAAAAAAAAAAAAGTGAGTTGGGAATAACCAGAAACTAAAAAGGTCAGCAAATATTAATTAATCAGATGGTTGTAGATGTCTTTTTATCATTTTTAATAATTGCACAGTGTTCTATATGTTATTTGCCATGGTTTATATAATTGGGTTCCTCTTGATGGACATAAGACTCCTTGAGGGTAAATTTTTAGGAGGTGAAGATTAGAGGCAGTTAAAAGGTGTTACAGTGCTCAAGAGGTGATTGAAATGGGGAGGAATGAGAAGGTAAATAATGGGGCAGATTATAAAGTGTAGTGTGTTTTAGGCTTTTCAAAACCATGTTCCAAACAACAGAAGATTTGTTAAGCCTTACTTTGTCATTCATATTATGAAAAGATTATTTTTCAAGTAAAATTTTATGTTAAATATATATTTTTTAGTTAAACATGCCACCCTAGCTATTCTATATTTTACTGTTCTTGAGAATCCCTGCTGTATAAGTTACTAAATTAAAATTTTTGAACCTGATCTGAAAGAGAAACTTCTGTAAATTTCCAGAAAGGGGAGTGGATTTTTTCCCTTTTGATTATGTATGTGTTATAAAGGTTACTTTGGCAGGAGAGAATAAAAGCAGAATTGAAGGTGGGAGAATGGTGATTGTCGTAGTAATTAAGATCTAAAGTGAAAAGTACTTGTGTTAGGATAGTGGAAATACATATTTTCCCCCTTTATTCCATTTTTTTTTTTTTTTTACAACATGTAATTTTGCTTATATATGTCTCTTATTAGACTCTTAAGTTCTCTGCATGCAGGAGACTGCCCTTTTGGGTCATCTCCCACCCTAATTATTAAGACATTTTAATATATGTGGAATGAAGATCTTTATTTTATATGTGGTTTATTTTTAGGAACTTTGTTCTGCACTAAGGGTTCTCTCCCGAGGACCTTGTTAGCTAAAGAAAATAAAATATACATCATTTAAAATAATTGTATGTTGTGGATACCCATTCCCTCTTTTTTCTTTAGATATTAGCTAATATTTATTGAGCATTTGATGCCAGCCAGTGAGCACTTTATATGTGTTATTCCAATTAGTCACCAAACTAATGCTTTACTTTATAGACTTTCTATTTACATTTTATAATTGAGGAAACATGGCCAGATTAAATAACTTATCGAAGGTCATAGAGCTAACAAGGCAGGCTAGACCTGTTTGCTCTGGTTTGAAAAGCTGTACTGTTTTCCTTTGTATTAAACTATTGTATCTTTATATTATCTCCTTTTTATTTAATGCTTGTAATTTTATAAATAGCTATAGTCCTCTGAGTTTCCTGGGGAATATTATTGGAATACTATCTCTTGACTTAACTAAGTCCTTTAGTTGTATCCTTAACTAAATCTTTAGGTTGGCATGTTTATGGCCTTCTCCAGAGGTCAGACAAGAAATATGATGAAGCCATTAAGTGTTACAGAAATGCGCTAAAATGGGATAAAGACAATCTTCAAATCTTAAGGGACCTTTCTTTACTACAGATTCAAATGCGAGATCTTGAGGGTTACAGGGTAAGTAAAATAAAGAATTTTTTATTCTAGGAGAAAATATTGTTAAAATATAAACCTTTTTTTAGTACTTTTTGATAATAAAATTTTCCATTTTTATTTTATTTATTTTAAAAAAAATATATTTCATTGATTTTTTACAGAGAGGAAGGGAGAGAGACAAAGAGTTAGAAACATCGATGAGAGAGAAACATCGATCAGCTGCCTCCCGCACACCTCCCACTGGGGATATGCCCACAACCCAGGTACATGCCCCTGACCGGAATCGAACCTGGGACCCCTCAGTCCACAGGCCGATGCTCTATCCACTGAGCCAAACCGGTTTCGGCAAAATTTTCCATTTTTAAAAAGAATTTAGTTAAATCTTATACCTTCCCCCAGTAGTGATTGTGTTTATGACTGGACTATTCAGATTTTAAAAATAAATTTTTTACTTTGAGGCAGTTAGATTACTCTATAGGATTTAGTTAATCGATTCAGTAAAAATTAACAATAGTCCTCAAATAGGCAATGCCTTTGTCTGCTATTAACATTTAAATATTAGTTGTTACATTTTTCTGGGAAACAAATTTTTTTGTTTATTTTTACCCTCGTTGAAACTAATATTCTGTCTTTGTAGCTACATTTGAATTCTCTCTTTTTAAAAAAACTATATTTTATTGATTTTTTACAGAGAGGAGGGGAGAGGGATAGAGAGTTTTAGAAACACCAATGAGAGAAATATCGATCAGCTGCCTCCTGCACAACCCCCACTGGGGATGTGCCCGCAACCAAGGTATATGCCCTTGACTGGAATCGAACCTGGGGCCCTTCAGCCCGCAGGCTGACGCTCTATCCACTGAGCCAAACCGGTCAAGGCTACATTTTTTTTTTTAATATATTATTGATTTTTTACAGAGAGGAAGGGAGAGAGATAGAGAGTTAGAAACATCGATGAGAGAGAAACATCGATGAGAGAGAAACATCGATCAGCCGCCTCCTGCACACCCCCTACTGGGGATGTGCCCGCAACCCAGGTACATGCCCTTGACCGGAATCGAACCTGGTACCCCTCAGTCCGCAGGCCGACGCTCTATCCACTGAGCCAAACCGGTTTCGGCTCAGGGCTACATTTTAATTCTTAAACATTCTATTAAATTAGATGATTGCTTTTCTCTCTTTTTTCTCATGTAGTACCTGCTGAGCTATTTTCTATAGATCTTAATTCAGTAGTTGTGCATTGTATTTTTTAAAAATGTTTTTCCTTTGTATTGTCTTTTCCATCTTGTCTTTTCTTAGAGATAAAAAATCAGAAAATGATGATGTGTACCTAGTTATAACTTTTTAAAAAAATTACAAGATTACCTTGGAGGCTTCATTGTGCTTTTTTTTTTTTTTTAGTCCTCACCTGGGAATATGTGTTTTTAAATTGACTTTAGAGATAGAAAGGAAGAGAGAGGGAGGGAGGGAGGAGAAAGAGAAGGAAGGGAGGAGAGGGAGAGAGAGAGAGAGAGAGAGAGAGAGAGAGAGAGAGAGAGAGAGAGAGAGAGAGAGAGAGAGAAACATCAATTAGTTGCCTCCTGTATGCACCCAGATCGGAGATTGAACCTGCAACCTGGGTATGTGCCCTGACTGGGAATTGAACCTGTGAACTTTCTGCACACTGGGCAATACTCCAACTAGCTGAGCCACACAGGCTAGGGCTTCATTGTGCTTTTTAAGAAAATATTTTTTTGCTTCTGTAATGCTATACAGTATGGATATTTGAAACTGTTTTCTGATATTATTCCCTGCATTGTGTTGCAAATTGCTCAGTGTTGTGGGGGAATTAATATGATCTTTTTAAGGAGCATATGCTTTCACTGTAAACCTAAGAAAAAGTTTTTTCTCCCCTGCCTTAAAGGAAACAAGATATCAATTACTTCAGCTTCGACCTGCCCAGAGAGCATCATGGATTGGTTACGCTATTGCTTACCACTTATTAGAAGATTATGAAATGGCAGCAAAGATTTTAGAAGAGTTTAGGAAAACACAACAGGTAACATTCAAAAGCCAGACCTAGTAAACTAGGCCCGATTCTAAATATAACTAAAAGAAAGAAGTGTACAAGAAGAGCATGCAAAGAACTTCCTAGAGGAGTTCACAGACATTACTAATTTAATATTTGATACATTTACCTTATAATCTCTATATCTATTTATCTGTTTATAGTTTCTTCTAAAAACATTTGTATTTGCAGACACAATGCTCTTTGACTCCTAAATGTTTCCGTGTGGTATTTCCTAAGAATAACTCTGTAGTTGTGAACTCTATAGGATAGTACTGTGTAGAGTATTTAAAAATTAGGAAACTTAACATTGATAGACTATCTAATCTCTAGCCCATTTATCAATTGTCTATATCCTTTCTAGATTTTTTTCCCTATTTCAGGATCTAGTTTAGAATCATACCTTACATTTGCTTATTATCATTTCTCTTTGGTCTCTTTTAATCTTTGGAAGTTTGGGAGACTTCCTTTGTACTTCATGACATTGATATTCCTGAAGAATATAGGGTAGTGATTTTTGTAGAATGTCCATCCATTTGGATTTGTTTTTTGGTTCCTCATAATTAGTTATAGTTATGTATTTTTGGCAGGAAACCACAGAGTGTTGTTGAGCCCTTCTCAACTCATCACACTAAGAGGCACATAATGTCTGTCTGTTCCATTTGATCACTTGGATAAGGTGTTATCTATTAGGTTTCTTCACTATAAACTTATTTTTTCTTTGTTATTTTTTTCTCTTGGTGTTAAAACACAATTCGAGACTTTATGGGTAGCCTGTTCATCAAATTTTACATTTATCCACTGGTCTTAGCATTTATCGATTATGATTCTTGCTTGAATCAACTGTTTCAGTGATAGTTGCAAAGTGGTTATTATCTCTTATTCCTTCTAGATTATTTGACATTCTGCTATTAAGTAAGAGCTTTCCTTTCCCCTTATTTATTTATTATATGTAAGGACTTAGGGATTTTTAGTCAGTGGGTTATAAATTAGTACTGTCATTATTACTTAATTGTTCCCTAGACAGATATTTACTAATTTAAAAAATTTACTTATATCAATCAGATTGTGTCCTTAGACTTCTTGTATGTATTTGAGTGTATAAATAGTTTTCTAATATGAAAACAAAATTCTTAACTGTTAATATTCCTTATATCCATATATAGACATCCCCTGATAAAGTGGATTATGAATATAGTGAACTCCTTTTATATCAGAATCAAGTTCTTCGGGAAGCAGGTCTCTATAGAGAAGCCCTGGAACACCTTTGTACCTATGAAAAGCAGATTTGTGATAAACTTGCTGTAGAAGAAACCAAAGGTATTTTTTTTAAAGAATATCATTTATTCTAGCATTTAATTATGACAAAGAGCAAGGTTAAAAATTTAGTTGCTGTTGAAAATTGCATGTAATTCAACTTTTTGATGATAGAAATCCTGTTCAAATAATTTTTAATCTGGGAAAATTACATTTAAACAATGAATATTGTTATAGGTAAAAAAAACAAACGTTGAACAATAAAAATTATTGAATGAAGTGACTCAAAATATTTTTTCTTTAAATAAAGTATTTTTGATCTTAAAATATAGGGTGTTGATTAAAAAAACACAGGATGTAATTGCTTAATTTTATATAACAGGATTAAATTTCTTAGAAATACCTTATTAGCAGAACAGGATGTGTATATCAGATTTCTTATATAGCTATATCAATCTTTACTAAAGTATATATGGGACATTCCTGAAGTTCTTTATCGTTTATCTGGATATAGAAAGAATATGAATTGAAATCAGAGATTTGGGTTTATATGTGTGGATTGCAATAGGAGGGTAGGGTTTTAAATAAAAATCGTTAATGCTGCCATTTATTATAGGACTGAAAAAAAAAAGTCTTATGGGTTTAAGAGTCGAGGAAGTGGTAATGGAAAATGAAAGAATGACAAGTAATTAAAAAAACAAGTACTTTCTAGGAATTATCATCTAAAGTGTTGCTTTGCCCTTGTTAGTCCAGAGAACTGAAATTTGCTGGTTCCAAATTCCATTGGCTCCCCTTGAAGTTGAACACAAGAAAACTGTGGTATCTGTTACATAAAACTGGATGTAGCCATTGTTTGCCTGATGGACTTTGAGCAGATGATATTGCTACTGGCGAGAAAAAAATGGAAATTTAAGGTTCCTGATCCTCAGTTATGAGCGAACAGTTCTCTTTCACTTGAGTTGTCATCCCTTAATGGTCTCTTAGTTATAAGGGGAGGAGATTTATGACTTACTGGGAATATCGCTAGATTGGAAAAAAATAGTTCAAATTCCTTGATTGGCTGGCTCCTAACTAGCTATATGATCAAGGGCAAGTCTTGGGCCTCAGTTTTTTTTATGAAAGCACACGACAGTTTTCAAAATACTCTGATATATTATTTCATTTGCTTCTCTTGATAACTTTATTAGTTATAGGGAAACAGTGATGGGTAAAACGGGTTACAGGATCAACAAAATATTTTTATAGCATGTGCTTATGTTTACTTGAGAATGATCTAATAGACACAGAATATTTGATACAGTAGAGGGTTTGTGATCTAGTGGATAAGTTAAAGGCTTAGCCTTAAATAACAACATGATTAGTTCATCCCCAGAGATGGTAGAGTATATGGGCATTGAGTGGATGTGTAAATGTAGCGGGCATTTGGGAGTTCCAGTTGCTTTCATTTTCTCAATAAAATAGGAAACAGAGCCATTGGTTCATTCCATAAAATGTGTTGAATACCTGCAGTGAGTCAGCTATTGGGGACAATATACATAAAGAGATTAGAAAGGAAATGAGTGTAGAATCATCAGTCTTTGGGAATTCCAGTAATAAAGTCATTGTTGTTATTGGTGGCGCAGGGTGAGGGGGTAAGCAGGATGTCAGGATAATTTGGGAACTTCCTGGAGTAGGTGAGTGGGCATATAGATAGGCAGAAAGTTTCATTAATTCTTATTCCATCAGTGCCTTTTACAAAGAAAATGTGGGAGAAGATGAAGGGAAGGAAATGTGGATGGGTAGTTTAGGGGAGAAAAGTTGCAGGATATTTTGTATATTCTTAGTGAAGTAGGCTTTTGGTTAATATAAAGCAGGCTGTTATTCTCAGCACTTTTGAGATTTTGAGGCTGAAATGTTGAGGGTGGAAGTCTCCTTTATGTTACAGAATGTTTAGCAGCATCACTAGCTTCTATTTATCAGATACCATGGCATCACCCCCTCCACCTCCCTTTACTGTGACAACTAAAAATTCTCCAGATATTGCCAAATGTCCCCTGGCTGGCAAAAGTGCCTCTGGTTAGAACCACTGGTATAGGCATTAAGAATATGTGCTCTTTCAGCCAAATTGGTTGGGTTCAAATTCTGACTCCAACATTTAACTAGCTGAATGACCCTCAGCAAGTTATACTTAAGTCCTCTCTGCTTTAAAATGATGAAATTAATGATAACCTAACTCTTAGAGTTTTGAGAATTGAGTTAATGTATGTGAAACATTTCAAAGTCACTAACAAAGTAAGCACTCACTAAATGTTTTTTATTATCTGGTGAGAGCAAATGGTGTAAGGATATGATTATAGTTTGAAAATAATAATTTTGGTCAATAGGAGCTGTCGCATTAAGGATAAGAATTCTGAATAGTGTTTGAGGCTTATGTGAGTTTGGAGCTCATATATTTGTAGTAAAACCAGTGCCTCTGTCCATTCATCTGATGACTTTGCTTTTTTTGTGGGAGAAGGTGTGGAGCAAACACTTTGGCATTATCCAGGCCTTAAATTTCTAAATAAGGGAGCTGAGGTTTGAGACTGATTTTGATACTTGGGGCTGCTAATATCATTCAGGGACGAGATTGGTCATGCAGCCCAGAGAAGACATGCAGTGAGTCTATGGGTTGCTGAGATGGCTTAAAGCAGTGGTCGCCCGCGGACCACCGGGTGGTCTATGAAGTCCGAAAGGTTGGCGACCACTGGCCTAAAAGAAAAGAAAGGAGTGGGTTTTCTGTAAGGTTGAAGGATAGGATTAGTGAGACCAGAAGGGGGAAGACAAGTAAGTTCAGCTTAAAGTAAGATGTCTATTTGGTAGTTGGAAGCACTAGAAAACACAGGTTTTGGATGTGGCCGTGAATATAGGTACTACAGCAGAATAGCTTCATAGTTAAAAGATGATAAATGTAGGGTATTAGATTAGGTCATTAATTTGGATGTTAAATTGTCCATATTATGTCAGGAATAATTAAGTAGTAGTTGATGGGTTTGGTGATTGTGTTCCAATAAATTTGGGAAGTAGCTTGGAGTTAGACAAATATCTGAATAAATTGAGGATGTGATGAGAAAGGCATTTCTAAATATGAACTTGGGGAGAGACCATAATATTACATGGTAAATAGTCTTGTTGAAGGGAATTGGGAACTCAGGAGGATACCAAATGCATCCACTTCCCAGCATTGAAGAGATCTTAAAATTTGAGGGGAAAAAGTTGTAACCAGAAAATATGTAGTTAACTTCATTTGTGTTTTATCAGGGGAACTTCTGTTGCAATTATGTCGCTTGGAAGATGCAGCTGATGTGTATAGAGGATTACAGGAGAGAAATCCTGAAAACTGGGCCTATTACAAAGGCCTGGAAAAGGCACTCAATCCAGGTAGCATTATTTAAAACTTACTTTCTAAGTTTTAATTGCTTCTTTTGTAATTAACATGTATTTTATTAACTCATTCAAAAGCATAACTGGAAAAATAGTAAAGAATTGGATCAGAATCTGAATACAAAAGTACATTTGTAAACTTCCATTTAATATGGCAAACAGCATTTTCTGAAACTTCTCTTCTACACAAATTCATAGATATAGTTAAGAGAAAAAATTAGAAACAACTTTTAAAAATTCACAAATGTGCCCTGGCCAGTGTTGCTCAATTAGTTGGGCAGTCTCATTACCAATAGATTGCTGGTTGAATTCCCTAGTCAGGGCACATGCCTGGGTTGCAGGTTTGATCCCTGATAGTGGCTGTGCAGGAGGCAGCTGGTCTATCTATGTGTCTCTCTCACATTGATGTTGCTCTTTCTCCCCCTCTTCCTTCCTCTCTAAAAATCAGTTTAAAATCATTAAAAAAATAAAATTAAAAAATTCACAAATGCATATAAGCAGTATCAAAAGCATGAAAGGGAAATTTCCATTGTCAGAAATGGAGATGTCTCCCTAAAGGAAAGAAGCAAACATAACTTCTCTGGTAACCTGTGGCCACAGCAGAATGGCCTGCTGGGGTCCATGGATATAGCTGAAAGAACAGCACTTGCCTAAATGGGAAGAGGGACTAAATTTCCATCACTCAAATAAACTTTTGAGACACCCCCCTCCCCACAATTTCCTCCATCACCCTCTCCCATGAACAGGACCCACTTGTGAGGACAGGCCCAGAAACATGTTACCTATAGATAGGCCTGCCTGTTCCTCAGCCAAGAGGATCTGATTTGAAGCTGTGTTTCCCTCAAGACTGGTATTGAGCCATTTCTGATATAATGAGATATGCAGAAGGAACTTTGTAACAATGTCATACTATCCTAGAACACCAGCACAGGAAAGATCATTATCAATGCTAGCAAAAGGGAGAGTGGAAATAAAGGAGGAATCTAAGGTGAGGACAGGGAATTGCAGCCATGAAATATGAATAGTGATGAGAAAGTACCAATTAGGAATCTGGGAAACAAAAAACCTACTTCGTGACTTAAAAATCTTGATTGAATAAGAGAGGCCACAGCTGAGGGGAGATTAGTGAAGTAGAAGATTGATGAACTGAGGAAAGCTCTCAACTGAGTGTAAAGAATAAAATACAAAAGAAAGAAAGAGAAATGGAAGATAGGGGATAGATCCAGAAGCTCCAAAGTAAATCAGAGGACAGGAGTTAGAAAAGGAGAGGTTGCCCCAGCCAGTGTTGCTCAGTGATTAGGCACCAACCCATGAACCAAGAGGTCACCAGTTCAATTCCCAGTCAGGGCACATGCCTGGGTTGTGGGTTAGATCCCCAGTGGGAGGCATACAGGAGGCAGCCCATCAGTGATGTTTCTCTCTCGATGTTTCTATCTCAATGTTTCTATCTCTTTCCCTTCCTCTAAAAGTAAATAAAAACATAAATAAAATACAAGTCAGATCTGGTCATTAAAAAAAGAAAAGGAGAGTTGAAGAGAATAGTGGAAGAAGCCATCTATGGAAATACAATACTTGAGCCATTCTCATAACTACAGTACAGCAGTTGTCAGATTTTGAAAGGCTGCCTAGAATAGAAGAGGATAAAGAAAGTTATGTATTTTTTATGACTATAGGTATTTAAAATGTGAAAATATTAGAAGGAAGGAAATATTCTGAAATGATTGTTGATGCATTTAAATGGTTAGATTATAAATAATTTTCTTCCCATCTGCAAATTTTGCTTAATATGATCATATTTGTATACCTTGAGAAATATGTAATTTGTTACAAATATATAATAGTTTTAGTTAAATATAAAAATAATTTTTTTTGTTTGCAGCTAATATGTTAGAACGACTAAAAATTTATGAGGAGGCCTGGACTAAGTATCCCAGGGGACTGGTGCCAAGAAGACTGCCATTAAACTTTTTATGTGGTGAGTATAATTGCAAAGGAATGAAAATGATGGTATGATTTACGGTTTCCTTGATTTTAAACATATAAAGGTGCATATTAGTAGGCATTGTTAGAGATGTCTGGGTAATTGTAAGTCAACAGGATTTTTTTCTTCCAAGGTGAGAAGTTTAAGGAATGTTTGGATAAGTTCTTAAGGATGAACTTCAGCAAGGGTTGTCCACCAGTCTTCAATACTTTGAGGTCATTATACAAAGATAAAGAAAAGGTAAAGCAAAATACGACTTTTTTTTTTAAACTATCATTTCTTTGCTTAGTATTTGGAATAATTGACTCTTGCTTATCTGTGCACATAGTACACATTTTGTGAATCTAGTATCAGTCTTCCTAGCTCATAGTTTAAATGCTCCTGTGCCTCTTCTTTCTTTAGCTAAATAATTTAGTGCTTATTTGTTTTAAGTCAGTGTAGGTATGAAAAGTTGGTAAGGTAGTGATTTCTTCAATATTTTCTCTAATCCCTGCTCATGGTGAAACTCAGAAGTGATTTCTTTTTTTAAACTAAGATTTAGCTCAGTAATCTTTCTCCTTTTTTATTTAGTATAAAAAATTCTGTCAGAAGAGTTTATTTGCTGTCCCAGTAAGCTAACTTACTCTTTTAGCTATATATTACAATATTCAAATGCTTGTTAAGAGGATGTTTTGATCTTAATTTAGATTATTTTGCTTGCAAGTACAGTGGCATCAAGACATGTTGGTTGGATAAAAAAAAATCAGTTACAGTGAAGAATCAGAAAGATGGGACAAATTAAACATGCTAAACACTAACCTAAAGCACATAAGGTACACTTATTTGCCAGTCTTTTGTTGCGAGGCCCAAGGCATGGGCTTTATTGATGACTTTCGCTTTTTTTTCTTGCATAAAACACATTTATAAAATGTGGTCTGTTATTTTCAGTTTGGCTAGAGAACTTGATGATTGCAAAGCAGTTTTAATTGTAGAATTCCTATATATTTTAATGGTATATATGATTGTCTTATTTAAATCTAAATTGGTTAAAAATACCTAATTTATCCTTGAATCTTTCCACAGTATTCAACTTATAGAAACAGTTCTTTCTTTTATTCTCATTTCTTAAATTTACATAATATTAAATTAAATTTTGCAATGATGATAATAAATGCAACTGATTCAAACAGGTTTGGGAAAACAAAACTTAGTAAGCATGTAGCTCAACTTGTGGGAGCAGAAGAACATGGGCGCACCAGAATAACCTAGCTGTGGCCATTCAGTCCTCACAGTTTTCTGAGGTAATGGAGAGAGCTGGTGTTAATCTGTTGGATCAGTTAAATTGAGGTCATTAAAGAGAGCTTCTGTAGTAATAGAAGTCCATTTAATAAATTAAAAGTATTCACAGATTTCTTAGGAAGCTAGGAACAAGTAGTATAGTCATGACTCAGGAGAAGCCGGAAGAACATGGACACCCACTCACTCTCCTGGACCTCAGAAACCCATCTACTGTTCCATGTTGATTTTTATTAATGCTTTCCTCCGGATTATGAAATTGAGAGTTAATGCTATCAATTACTTACAGAATTTCTCATTTCACATAGTATTTAATTTTGATTTCTGAAGAATAAATGCTAATTTGGGTTTTATTTATATGGATTGAGATAAAAATCATCCACAACATTATCTCTTTTTGTCCAACCTTTTCCTGATTTCTAGTTCAATTTGATACTTTATTTTCTAGCAGGGAAAGGAGTTGCCAGTAAGTTTTTAAAAAGTTATGTCTTATACATAAGACATGTATGGTTTACTTGCTTTTAAGCTTTTAAAAAATATGTTTTTATTGGTTTTAGAGAGAGAGGAAGGGAGAGGGAGAGAGAGATGGAAACATTGACTAGCTGCTTCCTTCATGCCTCCTACCGGAGATCAAACTGGTGACCTCTTGGTGCATGGGGTGATAAGCAATTGAGCCACACTGGCTGGGGACTTGCTTTTAAATTTTTATCCATAGATTAAGAGATTTGTAAAAGTGTGTGTGAATGTTTATGTAGCCCTTTAATAGTAAATGACACATTCTGCACAGAAACAGTATATATATATATGTATATATATATGACATATATACATGACATATATATATAAAATATATATGTATATATGCATTTTTTTACTAAACTGTGCTTGTGTATTTATACTCTAGGTGGCAATCATAGAAGAATTAGTAGTAGGTTATGAAACCTCTCTAAAAAGCTGCCGGTTATTTAACCCCAATGGTAAGTTTTGGTTTTAAAAATATCTTGAAATTTTGAATGTACTGTGAAATTCTTAATTAGGAGGTCATTACTGTTCCTTATTTAGGCAATAAGTTTAGTATATTTAAATGTTTTTCCCCTTTAAGCTAGAGATGCATTAATCTAAACAGTGTATGAAAATATTTGGAAGGAAGAAAATCACATTAGCTTATTTAAACACATTTTATGTAAAATTAAAAACATCTCCAAAATAGATGTAATAATATAATGATTATCCATTTATCCACCACCCAGCTCCAGTAATTTTTATCTCCTGGCCAAACTGTTTTCATTTATATTCTTACCTATTTCCTTCTACTGCCATGTTATTATGAAGCAAATCCCAAACATCACATGATTTCATTGATGAATTATTGTAATATTCTAAAGATCATGGCCATAGTGTCATCACCACACCTGAACATTAATATTTCCTTAATATCAAAGAAAGAAAGGTCCATGCTTACATTTCCAGTTATCTTAGACACATCATTTTTTTTTTCTTTTTGTTTTTCATGTTAGTTTGAATGAAGATTCAGATGAATTCTATACTTTGAATTTGGTTGATATGTCTCTTTTTAAAAAAATATTTTTATTAATTTCAGAGAGGTAGGGGGAGAGAGAAACATAGAGAAGTTCATGGATTGGCTGCCTCCTACACGCCCCCCACTGAGGATCGAGCCCACAATCTGGGCATGTGCCCTTGACCAGAATTGAACCCAGGACCCCTCAGTCCGCAGGCTGACACTCTATCCACTGAACCAAACCAGCCAGGGCTGTTGATATGTCTCTTAACTCTCTTTTATTCGATAGGCTTTTCTTCTATCTTCTCTTCTTCCTGCAACTTGTTTGTTAAAGAAATCAGATATGCTTGAGTTTTTCTGTAGTCTGGCTATAAAAAATTAAAAATTCAATTCCTCAGTTGCAATAGCCTCATTTTAAATGCTGCTTAATAGCCATCTGAAGTGACTGCCCACCATATTGGATGGGGCAGATACAGGACATGTCCATCATCACAGAAACTTCTAATAGACAGAAGCTTGATGAGATTTAAAGTTGGGCGGGGGGGGGGGGGGCACGTTGTTTGCTTTTGTTTTGTTTTTATCAGAAGAGCGGTGAGCAGGATTATTTCATAGGTGGTGGTATGTTCTTCCATCAAGAGACATGTAGTATTTGTTATACATGTTAACTGTTTATATTCTATCATTCATTTTTGTTACCTTAAAAGAAATTTTTTTGATCTATTTGTGCTTATCCAATATTTCATTATGCATAGGAAAAACAAGATACATGCTACTTTTTCTCCCTGCCTCTTCTACCTTTTTTCCCCCCCGTTCTTTACCAGTTTTCAAAATATTGAATTGGGTTACTAACATCCTTCAAATATGGCTAGTACATGTTTTAAAGGTATTATGAATTCCTGGATTTAAACATATTTGCTGTTTTAAGTCTTTGCAATTTCAAAATATATTTTTATTGATTTCAGAGAGGAAAGGAGAGGGAAAGAAAGATAGAAACATCAAGGATGAGAGAGAATCATTGATTATTTGTCTCCTACACACCCCTTACTGAGGATCAAGCCCACAACCGGGGCATGTGCCCTTGACTGGAATCGAACCCAGGGCCCTTCAGTCTGCAGGCTGATGCTCTTATCCACTGAGCCAAATCAGCTGGGGCAAGTCATTGCAGTTTCAATGGTTCCAGCCTTCTTAATATCATGGTAGTAGTTGATAGCTTCCTTGCAATTTTCTTTTTCCAGTTTATCTTGTACACTGTCCATAATGGACCTGGAATCAATTGTTTTTTTCCCAAGGAGCCCTGGTTCTTGCAGTGGGAAAGCCCAGTATGGGAACTGGGGTGCTCATTGCTGTTGGTTTGATCATAATTTCTAGGTCTCAGATTCATTTTAATACTTTAGAAGGCGTTACCATGGTTTCATTGGTTAATCATCATAATATTCCTTTGATTATCAGCATTTTTCTACATATTTTACAAATGTGGAAGAGGTTCAATGAAATGCCCAAGAATATGCAGCATTTAGTTGCAGATCTATCAGATCGGGAGTTGGTGAGTTCCACTCCTATTGTTTGTTCACTGAGCCATCATACTTTCACCAGAAAAAAAATAAGCAATCTATTGCTTTCTTTGAAAGCAAAGAACAATTCTCTGATTTTAGAAATTTGTGTTATAAAAAGCACTTTTTAATGTGTGGGTTGTGTATTTAACTTACACATTTTCTTATGAGTATATAAAAATTAAATTATGAAATAGAATAAGTATTTTTACTTATCTTTTTTTGGGGGTATAGTTTTTATTCTACCCCAATTATGAATTGTTGCATATTCACCATAATATTAAAATATATTAAGAATATTATAATCACCAGAATTTAAAATAACCACATCATAAATATATTATATATATATATATATATATATATATATATATATATATATATGTATAGTTTAGTACATAGTTGAGAAAACCAATTAAACAGTTGGTCTTGTTCTTTTTTTTTTTTTTTTTTAACTTCACATTAATGGAAAATTTCTTTTGCCTTTTTTTCTTTTCTCATATATAAATTCCTGGTCAATACACTCATAGCTCTAGTACAACTTGTCTTTCCCCACCCCTTTCAGTTTCCTTTAGGTAATATATATTTGATTTCATTTACCCACCATGTTTATTATGTAAAGTTCTTACTAAATGCAAGGCATTGGGCTAGGTGCTGTAGTGATACAGAAAAGAAAGTGTGATCCCATCCAAAGATCTTATACTAGTACATTTAGGGGTAATTTTACAGCTAGCTACATAAGTGACATGGTTCAAACTACTTTCTTTATTAATAAAGATAGAATGCCCATTTTGAGGTGGGTATCCTCTTGATTGTGTGTGTGTGTGTGTGACACACACATATATAAAATATGTATATGTATAATGACTAATCTTGGTTTCTTTCCTCTTCCACCTGCTTTCCCTACTTTTTAAAGATGATGGAAAAGAGGAACCGCCAACCACATTACTTTGGGTTCAGTACTACTTGGCACAACATTATGACAAAATTGGTCAGCCATCTATCGCTCTTGAATACATAAATACCGCTATTGAAAGTACACCTACATTGATAGAACTCTTTCTTGTGAAAGCTAAAATCTATAAGGTAAAAATCTATTCCTTTATTTTTTTCTTATAGAGTAACGAGACTTAGAAATTTTTTTCTATATTTTATTGATTCTTAGTGCTATAAGAACAATAACTATTTGACAGCTCATAAAACATGAAGTACCAAGCATAGTACATTCTTAGTCTGATTACTGTTACACTTGTCATGGTCATGCTAATTGGACTATATATATATGTAGACACATATATGGTTATTTATATGTGGTTATTATATATTTTCATACATTCTCACACATATATGTATCTGGTTATTTTCTTGGTTTTAAGTAATAAGAGTGTAGGTAATCAAAAGTAATTATATTTGCTGTGAAATACTTGTTTCTGTTAACATTTGAGTTTGATCATATATCAGTATCTGGTAATGTTAATGAAATTAAACTAAAGATTCTATTCTGAATTTTACATATGTCTTTTGCCTCCTCAATTCTTGGGTCTTGTATGAGAATTTCTAATCATATGTTTTAGTATCATCTTAAAATAAATTACATTAATATACAAATATAATTTAATAATAAAACTTATTGGGGAAGAGCTTGTAAACCAATAATTTATTTACCAAAAATAAAGAAATTACGCCATGTTTTAAAAGCACTTTTCAAATCTAGGTTATGTTCATTAGTTTTCTGGCTTTTCCAAATGGACTAGTTAGTTGAACTAGAGTGAGGATCACTGTGGAATGTTCACTAATGATCCTAATCAGTTTCCATGGTTCCTTTGGGTAGAAATTGGTCATCCCTTTGCCTTTTACCAGTATGACCTTTACATTTAATTATGTTGTTCTCACGTAAATATTTCAATTATTATTTATTCTTTGATTCAACCATTGCTTTTGAGTATTCACTGTGTGCTAGATAATATTGTTGGCAATGAAGTTATAATAGTAGTCAATAATCCTATATAATAAAGAGCGAATATGCAAATGGTCATCACGCCCTCACACCATCACATCATAATGGCTCAGACACTCAACACTGGGGAGAGAGGAATGGGGACCAGCCAGGCTGTAGCCCAGGAGAGGGACAAGCCTCCCACCCCCTGGGTGCCTGCAGCCGGCCAGAAGGAGGGAAGCTTGGGTCCTGGGTGCCTACAACCAGCTGGAGGAGGGAATCCTGGGTCCCAGGTATGGGGAGAGGCAGAGGCGGTTAGGGGCGATCAGGCCAGCAGGGGAGCAGTTAGGGGTGATCAGGTCTGTAGGGGAGCAGTTAGGGGCGATCAGTCAGGCAGGCAGAGGTGGTTAGGGATAATCAGGCAGGTAGGCAGGCAGATGAGCGGTTAGGAGCCAGTGGTCCCGGATTGTGAGAGACAGTCAGACATCCCCCGAGGGGTCCTGGATTGGAGAGAGTGCAGGCTGGGCTGAGGGCCACCCTCCCTCCCTCCACCCCACCTCAACCACCCACCCCGTGCACTAATTTAGTGTACTGGACCTCTAGTATTAAAATATGTCTTTACTATTAGAGAGTCTTTATTCTACATGGCCAGAAAAGTATCAGAACTTATAGCAGAATTTATGCATCTGCACTGATTAGTCAGAAGGATACCTTTCTTTCATTTGTGGTTTCAGTCATATATCAATAGGTAACTAATTACTTGCATAGGAATATTAGCATACTGACGGGTTTATTTTGTTTTTGTACCCTGTAAGCATGCTGGGAATATTAAAGAAGCTGCAAGATGGATGGATGAGGCCCAGGCTTTGGACACAGCAGACAGATTTATCAACTCCAAGTGTGCAAAATATATGCTAAAAGCCAATCTGATAAAGGAGGCTGAAGAAATGTGCTCCAAGTTTACAAGGGTTTGTACAGCTAATATTCTTACTTAAGAATAAACAGTTCAACCCTAACTGGTTTGGCTCAATGGATAGAGCATCGGCCTGTGGACTCAAGGGTCCCAGGTTCAATTCTGGTCAAGGGCATGTACCTTGGTTGCAGGCACATCCCCAGTAGGTGTGCAGGAGGCAGCTGATCAACATTTCTCTCTCATTGATGTTTCTAACTCTCTATTCCTCTTCCTTCTTCTCTGTAAAAAAATCAATAAAATATATATATATTTTTAAAAAAAACAGTTCATACTTGTATACCTTACTTATTTTCAAAGTTTGGTTCTGATATATATTTAAAACATATATATTTTTATTGATTTGAAAGAGAGAGTGAAAGAGAGAGAGACGAATGATGAGATAAAACCATTGATCGGCTGCCTTCTGCATGCCCCTTACTGGGGATCGATTCCATGTACCCTGACCTGGAATCGAACCATGAACTTCTGGTTCATAGGTCAATGCTCAACCACTGAGCAACACTGGCTGTGCATTTTCTAATATTTTTAACATCAAAATAGGATTTTAATTAAGTCACCTTATCAGCAAAAAACAAATCAATGTTAGTATAAAACATTATTACCTTTTAGATGGTTATACAATGGGTTTTTTAACTCTGATTTATATTGATGGATGTTCAGATTAATTTTCTTAGGGCTGAAGGAAATTAATATAAATCGAATACCTGCTTTGTGCCTAGTGTTCTGTTTCTTAAGTTACTCTCCAACCCCAATTATATAGATACTAGAGGCCCAGCGCACGATTAAATCATGAGCGTGTAGGGTCCCCTAGGCCTAGCCTGCCATCAGGGCCATGTCCACTGCCCCCGACACCTCGCATGCTCCGTGGACGCTGCCGCCCCTTACCCTCCACTGGGTGCCAGGTTCTTACCTTCCCTGGGCCTGGCGTTCACCCACATGGAGGGTGCCTATAGGCAGCAGCCTCATTGTGGAGCCGCTCTTGGCGCCCTCCCCTTTGGCCATGACCCGCAGGCCACGCCATCTGGTATCGGGATGCTGGGATATCCTTCTGCTCCACTGGCCTCTGCTCCACCTGGGCTTGGGTAGTAACCGCCACTGCCACCACAATCGCCGTGCAAGAGTAAAGCCGGCAGGCCGGTGGCGCACGCGAGTGCACACTCCCTTACAGTCCCCCTCCCACCTCTCAAAGGTTAGCCCTGCCCTGTCAAATCCAACCAGTCTGGGAGCCCTGCTGCCCCACCTCCAGCCAATCTGCTCGCCCACCGGCCTCACCGCCCCCCCACCCCCCAACTGCCTTCCCAACCACCCTGGAGGCTCACAGTCTTTTGGGCTGAACCTTGCAACCCGGTGAAGGCGGGGAGGGCTACCTGACACACCAGGAAACTGAAGTCTGAGGCTGAGTGTGAGCACAGCACCGCTCTGTTCCCTCCCATGGAGCCTGTCCTATCCTTCTGCGCCAAGTGCTCAGGTCCCGCCCCTCCCTGATGTCAAGGGCCTATTCTGCCTCCCTGCTGCCTCCCACCTCCCACTGCCGTCCACCGCGCCCCAGCTGCCCGCAGCACCCTGGCTCCGCTCCTGCCTCCCACCTCTGCCGCCTAGGCTCTGCTCCTGTCTCCGCCGCCTCTACTTTGCTCCCATCTGCAGCATTTGGCTTCCTACGTTGTCTTCAGTCTTTGCTCCCAGCCGGCATATGCAAATTAACTGCCATCTTGGTTGGGTTAATCTGCACATAGTCATTCTGATTGGCTGGTGGGTGTAGCGAAGGTATGGTCAATTAGCATCTTTGTCTTTTATTAGTGTAGCTTTTGATTAGTTGTTTACAAAGGTACATATTTTTTGTGTGGTTAGAAATATAATTTCAAAAATATATATATATATATAATTTCAGTTTCTTTCACATTTTATTCCCTCTTAATCTGAGAATGGGTTAAAAAACAGAAAACGATTTTGAAAGAATTCAGATTATTTGACCATCTTTTTCTGAAATTCTGTGGTAGAATAATGTATTAGGTAAGAAATGTTCTTGAATATGTGTGATTTTCACATAGGAAGGAACATCAGCGGTAGAGAATTTGAATGAAATGCAGTGCATGTGGTTCCAGACAGAATGTGCCCAGGCTTATAAGACAATGAATAAATTTGGTGAAGCACTTAAGAAATGTCATGAAATTGAGAGAGTAAGTACCCTGAACATAAGAGTTTTTTTACTTTAATTCTTTTAAATATTAAAGATTTGGGGTAAATCCTATTGTTTTTTCTTTTCTCTTTATAAGTTACAGTAAGTGATTTCTAAGTATTGGTATTTACATTTTTCAGTCTTTATAATGGAAACTAGAGGCCCAGTGCACGGAATTCGTGCATAGGGGGTGGATGGGGATTCTTCAGCCCAACCTGCACCCTCTCCAATCAGGGAGCCCTCAGGGGATGTCCTACTGACAACTTAGGCCCGCTCCCTGTGGCTCTCTGCTGTCTGCGGGGCCCACTTGGCTGCTCACGGGTTGCTGTGGGCGAAGGCCAAGCAGGCCCTACTGAGCACTGTCTGCGGGTCTTGCGTGACTGCTCCCAGGTCACTGCGGGCAACGGCCAAGCAGGCCCTGTTCTCAGCGGCCGCCCCCAAGACTGGAGGACTCTAGCGGGGCTGAGAGGACCGGGTGTTTTATTAGATAGGATAATATAGACTGCATTTTCTGCAGACTTTCCCATTGTCTACTCCTCCTGCAAGAGTTCATGTAAAAGTATTTATGGAAAGTTTGTATCTTACGTTTTTGTTGATTTTTTTAATGTTTCTTTGAAATAGCTGCTGTTCCTTGAATAACACAAAGTTCATTAAGTTATCCTAGAAACCTGTTTGTCATAGATTTGATTAGGGATACCATATTCCCTTGATATTTATGAGATGGGAGCTTAGAAGCCTTTTTACAATATTTGAATAGCCTATGTAATGCCTCATTTTTTATAAATTCATTGTTTTTGTAGTCCTCTTCACTTTTGATTATTTTTTGTGTTTTATTTCCAGATAAAAATAGGTTATATAATTTCATGCTTGTTTCGTTAA
Source organism: Myotis daubentonii (assembly GCF_963259705.1). Taxonomy (NCBI): domain Eukaryota; kingdom Metazoa; phylum Chordata; class Mammalia; order Chiroptera; family Vespertilionidae; genus Myotis; species Myotis daubentonii. The sequence continues at coordinate 62,895,158 of NC_081844.1, read as the reverse complement.
GTAGAGAACCCCAGAGCTTAGTTGAATTGTGTTTGTTTCTGATTGCTTGATTTACTTGCTAATTGATTTCTACATACTAGCATTACTATTTCATAGCATTCAGATTTGTATCCTTATAAAAGTTACCAGATACTGAATATTATAATACTTAGCAAAATTGTTCTAAATGTAAAAACTGAATGTTTATGCAAATCTTACTATATTACATCATTATGTATACTGTTTGATTTGTCATGATAGCTTTATTTAAGTACTAGAGGCCTGATGCATGAAATTTGTGCAGGGGGCTCAGCCCTTGAAGCCCCGTCTGCCTCGGCTGGCCCTTGCAGCCCTGGCTTTGCCCAGAAGGTTGTCTGGACGATTGTCCTGCTATTTGGTCTAATTAGCATATTAGCTCTTTATTATATAGGATAATTAAGGAAGGAATAAATACGTTTTAAAGCATTGTGTTTCCTTTTCATCCAACAAGTAATTCAGTGCTTTGTATGTGCCATATGTTTTGCTAATTGGTGATGGCCAATTATATTTGCGTATTTGCAAAGTGTTTAGGATATTGAATGATTGTAACTTTTTGTTATTTTACTTAATGTTTTTATGCTTAGGTCATAGGTAATTCCAAGGCTTGTGTTGTTTTCTTTGGTATTGCTCTATTTCAATATAATAAAAAAGACAATTTTGTTAGCATTTTATAGAAATCACTGATGACCAGTTTGACTTTCATACATACTGTATGAGGAAGATTACCCTTAGATCATATGTGGACTTATTAAAATTAGAAGATGTACTTCGACAGCATCCATTTTACTTCAAGGCAGCAAGAATTGCTATAGAGATCTACTTGAAGCTTCATGACAACCCCCTTACAGATGAGAATAAAGAACGTGAAGCTGATACAGGTATGGTATGATATACAAAGAACTCTTATTGTTTGCTGTGGTATGAATATGTGTATTTATGTTTTTGTGTAATTTATAAATTTTTTCTGAGCAGTTTCTTAAGCATTCTCTGGGAAGATATTATTATAACTAGCCCTTCACATCTGTGGGTTTTGCATCTGTGGATTCAACCAAACATGGGTTGAAAATAATGCAGGGGGCCCTGGCTGGGTTGCTTATTTGGTTGGAGCATCATCCCATGTTAAAAAAAATCCTGGATTTGATTCCTGGTCAGGGCATATAAATGGATTGTAGGTTCAATGTCCAGTCAGGTGCACAGGAGGCAACTGATCAATGTTTCTCACATTGGTGTTTCTCTCTCTCCCCCTTCCTCTCTCTATAAAAATCAATAGGATCATATCCTTGGGTGAGAATTAAAATAAACAAACAAACAAATAAGTGGGAGATCCCAGAAAGTTTCAAATAGTAAAACTTGAATTTATCACGTGCCAAGCACTATACTGAACCCATGTAAATGAAGTGATGTTTGGCTATACCATGTTTAGCCTATATGCAAATACTGCTTCATTATATAATGGACTTCAATATCTGGGGATTTTGATATCTGGGGGGGAATCCAGAGGATACTGAAGATATACATGCTTAGAAAATGATGACAGTCACTTTGTGAATTTCTTTAAGCAACAGAAGAAAAATACTGTTCTCTTAGCCCCGTGGTCGGCAAACTGCGGCTCACGAGCCACATGCGGCTCTTTGGCCCCTTGAGTGAGTTAATAACAGTGTACCTACTTATATAGTTTAAGTTTAAAAAATGTGGCTCTAGCCGAAGCTGGTTTGGCTCAGTGGATAGAGCGTCGGCCTGTGGACTGAAGGGTCCCGGGTTCAGTTCCAGTCAAGGACATGTACCTGGATTGCGGGCACTTCCGCAGTGGGGGATGTGCAGGAGGCAGCTGATCGATGTTTCTCTCTCATCGATGTTTCTAACTCTCTATCTCTCTCCCTTCCTCTCTGTAAAAAATCAATAAAATATATTTTTAAAAAAATGTGGCTCTCAAAAGAAATTTCAATCGTCGTACTGTTGATATTTGGCTCTGTTGACTAATGAGTTTGCCGACCATTGCCTAGCCTGTTTCGCTTAATGGATAGAGCATCTGCCTGCGGACTGAAGGGCCCCAGGTTTGGTTCAGGTCAAGGGCACATCCCTGGGTTGTGGGCTCAATCCCCAGTTGGGGCCTGCAGGAGACAGCCGATCAATGATTCTCTGCCTTCCTCTCTAAAATCAATAAAAATATATTTTTTAAAAAAGAAAAAATACTGTTTACTTTATACTTTTAAAAGTTAAGTAAGAATTTAATTTGTAACTGATCATTAGCTTTTAAGAAGTTTACTTCCGTGAGTTTTACATTTAATAATTGGTTTATTCAGTATTGTAAATTGCTAGCTCCAGTACTGTAAATTGCTAACTATATAAATAATGTTGGCATTCTACATTAATATTGACTGCCAGTATGTCTAGTTATTCCTCTTTTTTTTTTTAAAGAGCCAGACCCCCTTTTTAAAAAATATATGTATTTTATTGATTTTTTACAGAGAAGAAGGGAGAGGGATAGAGAGTTAGAAACATCAGTGAGAGATTAACATCGACTAGCTGCCTCCTGCAAACTCCTTACTGGGGATGTGTCTGCAACCAAGGTACATGACCTTGACCGGAATCAAACCTGGGACCTTTCAGTACACAGGCCAGTGCTCTATCCACTGAGCCAAACCGGTTAGGGCTAGTTATTCCTCTTTTTAAGAATTTGTAATTAACCTACTAAAATATGAATATTGCTTGAAAATGAAAAGCCAGCTTGGAATTAAGCTACTAAAATGGTTCAGTGACTTATTATTTGACCAGTTTTTAATATGCCTTTTTTAAAATTATATATTTTTATTGATTTCAGAGAGGAAGGGAGAAGGAGAGAGAGAGATAGAAACATCAATGATGAGAGAGAATCCTTGATTATCTGCCTCCTGCACACCCGCAAGCCGGGCATGTGCCCTGACCAGGAATCGAACCATGCCCTTCTTCTGGTTTATAGGTTGACACTCAACCACTGAGCCATACTGGCCAGGCTTAACATGCCTTTTTCATGGCAGGGTGTCAGTGTATGTAGGGAAAAATCTTGCTTAGATGATTATTTGGAAAACTAGAGGCCCAGTGCACAAAAATTTGTGCACTCGGGGGGGGGGGGAGAAGGGGGGGTCCCTCAGCCCGGCTTGTGCCCTCTCACGGTCTGGGACCCCTTGGGAGATAACGACCTGCTGGCTTAGGCCTGCTCCCGGGTGGCAGAGGTCAGGCCCAATCCCTAGGTGCAGCCCCTGGTTGGGCTCAGAGCAGGGCCGATTGGGGAGTTGGGGCGCTGCCCCCTGTCATGCACAGAGCAGGGCGGATTGGGAGGTTGTGATGCCACCCTCAGTCACGCTCAGGGTAGGGCCGATCAGGGGGTTGGGGCGCCGCCACTGTCACACTCAGGGCAGGGCCGATGGGGAGGTTATGGCTCTACCCCATCACACACAGAGCAGGGCCCGTGGGGGGAGGGGGGTTGGGGTGCCGCCCTCTATCACCCACAGAGCAGGGCCGATCAGGGGGTTGGGACGCCTTCACCTGTCGTGAACAGAGCAGGGCCGATAGGGAGGTTGTGGCCCTGCCCCCTGTCACGAACAGAGCCAAAGGGCAATCAGGGGGTTTGGGCGCTGCCCCCTGTCACACCGATCCCGGTGCCGGGAGGCCTCTCAGCTCCGCTGATCCCGGTGCTGGGAGGCATATTACCCTTTTACTATGTAGAATAGAGGCCTGGTGCATGGGTGGGGGCCGCTGGTTTGCCCTGAAGGGTGTCCTGGATCAGGGTGGGAGGCCCCACTGGGGTGCCTGGCCAGCCTGGATGAGGGGATGATGGCTGTTTGCAGCTGGTCACACACCCTTCAGGGTGGGGGTCCCCACTGGGGTGCCTGGCCAGTCTGGGTGAGGGGCTGAGGGCTGTTTTCAGGCTGGGACTGAAGCTCCCAACTGCTGCTTTTTTTCTTTTTCTTTTTTATCTGGGCCAGCTTTAGCTCTGAGGCTCCAGCTCTTAGGCCTCTGCTGCTGAAAGCAGGTATCTGGTTTGTTTTGGTTCTCAAAACTCTGTGTCAACTCCAGCTCTGAGATCCCAGCCGGCTGAAAGCTGGTTTCTGGGCGTCTATATTTGTTACAATGTTTGAAACTGCAGGCTCAGAGGCCTGCAGCGGCCGGCGGGGAACGTTGGAGTCCTCCATCACTGAAGCAAGCAAGCCTCATGTTAGTTTCAAGCTGCCTGGCTGCCAGCTGCCATCTTGGCTGACAGTTAATTTACATATTGCCCTGATTAGCCAATGGGAAGGGTAATGGTCGTACGCCAATTACCATGTTTCTCTTTTATTAATGTAGATAACCTCAGAATGAAAATGATCTAGCATACATGTAGAAGGATATAAATTAATTGTACGTCCAAATACTTTGTGACTCATGACAAAAATGTTACAGGAGTTGAGGCATAAAGAGTGTGTAAGATTTTTTCCTTTAATCCTAAATTTATTTCTCTTCTGATGTTACAGTTTGCATTGTATATTCTTCCTACTGCTAAATACCTTTGGATTTTTGTTGTTGTTAATTCATTATTAAATTTTATTTCCTGTTAGGCAAGAACAGTTTAGAAAGTTCTAAGGTCACACATTGAAATAAATCATTGTACAGATTTCACTAGAATCTGTTGGTACCTGTTGTTTCTTCAAAGTACAAAAAAGATACCAGTAAGATTCTACAGGACAATTTACAGTTGAAGCTGAGAGCTGAGATCCCCTGACTTTTTTGTTTACACATCCTGGCTTTCTACTCTTCCTCATATTGTACAAATAATACACAATTAACTACACAACATTGAAATAATTCAGAAATATCCTTAACAAATATGAGAAATCTCCTTTCACTTTCCTCCTACCCAAAGGTTATCTCCTTTCAAATGGTTATCCCTATAAAAGGTGCAGTTTCCTTTATACACAATTTTTAATTTCCAGAGTTATATGTATACATATACTTTACACATTCATTTTAGGATGGTTCTTTGTATTTGCCCTTGATCGGAATCGAACTTGGGACCCTTCAGTCCACAGTCCGACCCTCTGTCCACTGAGCCAAACCAGCTAAGGCTCATTGTCATTTTTTAATTTACCATTAGTTCATTAGCAAATATTTCGTGTTTTTTGTTTATTTTGGTATGCTGTGAGGCCCTGAGAATACAAAGATTACAAATAAGACGCGGTCTCTGCCACCAAGTTGCTCAGTCTAAATCAGAAACAGATGTATATTCTTCAAGTTTTGTGACAAGCAAAATACAGGGTGGGGAAAAGTAGGCTTACTGTTTTGATTACATGAAACTGTATTCTTGTATTATTACTTACTAATAATTGTATTTTCATACGAACAATTGTAAACCTACTTTTGCCCCATTCTGTTATTAATCAAATAAAGCACCAATGCTTTATTTGTCAGTGGCAGCACAGAGTGCAGAATGAGTTTGACAAGGTTAGAGAAGGCACGGCTAGGAGAAAGCATAGTACAAAACCGTAGAGATATGAAACAGCTTGTTATAGTCCTAGAATTGTTAAGTAGTTTAATATTGCTGTAGGAACTTTTATGCTTTGCTGTGGTTACAGCACCAAGTTTCCTTCTGTTTTCAAAAATTTTTTTAAGCCCTTACAGGGTTTTCTATCAAATTGTGGAGCCATTAAAAGGCTAGGTACACATTGGCATATAAACATGGATAATGTAATATTTATGGGAGTTTGTATGGGAATATTTAGTAATAATTGATCATTACTAATCTGATTAGTAGGCTTACAATTCTGTTAATTAACACTTATTGCCTACAGCAAACATGTCTGACAAAGAACTAAAGAAACTACGTAATAAACAAAGAAGAGCTCAAAAGAAAGCCCAGCTAGAGGAAGAGAAAAAAAATGCAGAAAAAGAAAAGCAGCAGAGAAATCAGAAAAAGAAGAAGGATGACGATGATGAGGAAATTGGAGGTCCAAAAGAAGAACTTATCCCTGAGAAACTGGCCAAGGTACTTGATACTAGTGTTTATAGCACAATTGCGTGAAGTTTCACGACCAACTATTGTCATTTTAAAGTATCTTAGTCAATCATTTTGTTATAGGTTTTAGAGCAAAAAATCATTTTTCAGTTTAGTCATCTTCCTTTTTCTTCCTTGATCACATTTCACGTTTAAAACTTGAAATAACGATCCTGATCCAGCGTAGTCTAGATCAGCAGTCACCAACTGGTGGTCTGAAATGTTGTTGACTGCTGGTCTAGATGGTGTAGTGGAAAGTTTGGGCTTTTGAGTCATTCTGACCTGGATCCACATATCAGTTCTTACATTTCACTGTGTGTCTAGGACCCTATGTCTAACCTCTCTGATGTGTTTTTTTTTTTTTCATTTGTAAAATGGGACTAGAAGAATTCTCTAGAAGAGATGTTAGGGCTAGCGAAAATATACGTATAAAGAATATAGTGTCTGTTGTAAGTGGAAACATGCATGCTTTTATATCTAGGCAACTTTTAAAAAAATTTTTTTATTGATTTTTTTTTTTTTTTAAGAAGAAGGGAGAGGGAGAGAGAGAGAGAAACATTGATGAGAGAGAAACATCAATTGGCTGCCTCTTGTAAGCCCCTTACCTTGGTAACAAGCCTGCAACCTGGGCTGTGCCGTGACTGGGAATCAGCGGGTGACCTCTTTGTTCATGGGTCAACACGCAACCTCTGAGCCACACTGGCAAGGTTTTATATAAGGAATCACTTGTTAAAAAGTGAGTTTTATATGTGTATCTTTAACCCATGTTGTTAGTTTACAGTATTTCTTCATCGGACTTTGCTATTTATTTATTTATTATTTTTAATATATTTTTATTGATTTCAGAGAGGAAGGGAGAGGGAGAGAGATAGAAACATCAATGATGAGAATCATTGATCGGCTGCCTCCTGCATGCCCTCTAATGGGGACTGAGCCTGAAATCTGGGCATGTGTCCTTGACCAGAATCGAACCTGGGACCTTTCAGTCCGCAGGCCCATGCTCTATCCATTGAGCCAAATCAGCCGGGGCTGGACTTTGTTATTTAACCCTTTGCGGTCGTTTGTCTACTCTCAGCCACCAAAGCTTTTTTACCGTTCTGGTTGTATGTCTGCTCTCAGCCACCACAGCAAGGAACCGTACGAATCTTAACTCTATTCATTCATGTATCAGTTCATAATTTCTCTGAAAGCTCTTAAGTGTCTAAGTGCCCTTGTCCCGAACCAAAACATTGCCCCGACAAATGGGAGATAGTGAAACTCAATATAAACAAACGCAGTCGTTCCACACACGCCATGAAAAACACCGAGGCGAGTCAGTCGCCTTTTGAGAGTGAAGAAATTGACAAGCTTCGGAGATACTTCACAGAATTTCAAATAAAGCTTTACAAGTTATGTTTAACTATAATTAGGCATTCTCGCTTGTTAAGATATTTCAAAATAATACTCCAAAATGGCAAAAAGAAAGTTACCGAAAGAAGTGTACTGCGAATCTGAAAGTAACGATGAAGAGTTTTATTTTGGCACCTTGAATACTGACTCTGACGTAGAAAGTGATAACGTTTGTAGTGATTCTACTAGTAGTGACATAGTTCCAAAAAAGAATTAATAAATCTTGTTTATCCTTCATAATCTTGCATGTTATGTATCACTGCTCTTTCAATGGAAATTAATTCTGACCAGTACGACACCCATGTCCAAATTTAATATGACCGCAAAGGGTTAAATCTAATATCTTAGCTGAAACCAAGACAAGCTATTCATTGTCACATGAGCCATTTTGATTAATAACATACCTATGCAGTTTCTCTTGTGGCCCTTAACATCCTCCTACTCCATGTAAAAGTAATTGCATAATTTCTTATATTAAAGCAATATAGTAATGAGGACATTGCCCTAGGGTTCAGTTTTAGCCTTACTAGTAAGTAAAAATTCAAAAATCGTTGGATGCTTTAAAACTAAGGAAAATTATAATACCAAACAAATAGAGTTAGAAAATATTTTTAGAAGTATACCAGAGAAGATGGACAGTAATATAGCATTATTGCTATTTAAGTACTATATAGAAATCTAGCTTGGATTTCATAAATATATATTGACACCTTTTCACGAATAATTGTATATATTCTAGGGAAAAAAAGATGTCACTTTTTTATTGTTTGGGGGAATTTACTTGAAGGGTATACATGGAAGTAAGTAAACAAAGAAAATTTTAGGCCTTTTAGGCTTTTGCCGGCTTTGCTTAGTGGTTAGAGCATTGACCTGCTCACTAGAGGGTCGCAGGTTCGATTCCGGCCAAGGGCTGGTACCTGCGTTTCAGGTCTGATCCCTGCCCCTGGTTGGGGTGTGTGTGGGAGGCAACCAACTAATGGATGTGTCTCGCTCACAAAGATGTTTCTCTCTCTCTTCCTCCCTTCCTCCCTCCACCTCTCCACCCACCCCTTCTTTCCACTCTCTCGAAATTAATGGAAACAATATCCTCACTCTCCCAGTGAGGATTTAAAAAAAAGAAAAGAAAGAAAATTGACCTTTTAGGCCTCATGGAGAGCTGCAAAGTTATTCAGGGATAATATCAGCTTCAGGGGCTTTCCACTTTTATCCTCAGCTTTATTACCACTACTTTACTACCATAACTGACTGCCTGCCACCATTATTCTTTCTACTTGCTTTCTCTCTACGCCATGACTTTCCTTAATGACTTTTTTCTTTGTAACTCTTCACATCTTGCATTATAGGTCTTAAAAGAGAAGATCTATTTGGATTGAGTACCCCCGCAAAGCAGAATTCTGTACCAGGCCTTATAGACTATAGGGTTTGCCTTGTGTCAAGCCTGTTATGGCTGGTTTGGGCCAGATGTCAAGTTGTGATCTAATCTTGTAGAGTCTCAGAACAAAATAATGCCTACAGAAAGTGCTTCATTTGGAAGAAGCCTGGTGGAAGGGACCCAGTTTCATAGACCGTTCTTCAGTATATACTATTCTTACCTATTAGGCACATAACACTCTTCCTAGAATAACTGCTTCCAAGATGCCCCCCATCTAATATCAACCACATTTATCCATATCCTCAATGTGGTTGCAGTGCCAAATTACATCAAGCTGTCAAAACCAGAGCTGGCATTGTAGGCCACTTTAAAAGCACCTGCCATATCCGGGCCTATGATCTCTATTTGCTTTTTTGTGATCCTATATTTCAGCATTCTTACCTGTGATAAATGGTAAGTTTAGTGTCTCCAGTTGAGGATGTTATATAACAGCGGTTCTCAACCTGTGGGTCGCAACCCCTTTGGCGGTCGAACGACCCTTTCACAGGGATCGCCTAAGACCACCCTGCATATCAGATATTTACATTGCAATTCATAACAGTAGCAACATTACAGTTAAGAAGTAACAATGAAAATAATTCTATGGCTGGGTCACAACATGAGGAACTGTATTTAAAGGGCCAGAAGGTTGAGAACCACTGATATATAACATAAAAGCATTACTAAGTTAGTAATTCCTTTTAAGGAGAAAAGGAAAATAGGAAGAGGTTTAGTTAGTGAGTTTCATACTCAGTTAATGGAATATAAAATCTAAAGTCTTGGTGGACACTGTGTTTCTTGTTTCTCCAAAATGTCACTGGGTGTAGTAGTTGGCATTTATGAGTTCTCTCATGCACCGCCCCTCCCATGTTTCTCCTTGCCTTCAGCCAGCATTCATCTCAGCTGGATTTTTCTTCCCTATTGTGCACACACACGCATTCCTTATCAGGGGTAATGAGTCCTTAGTATTCTGTCTGTATAGAGTTTAATAGTTTTTAAACTTTTTGTTGTTATGCTGAGAATGTAGGGAGATATACTCCTGCACAATGTATTTTAACACAGATTAGATTTCAGGTTAGTTTGTAAATTAATATGATCAAAACTGCCCTTGCAAATAAATGTCTTATTTTGACCATCAAAATACAGTTACATTCTACATTTGTTTAAGTAAATTCAAATCTTCATGACTGAATGTGAATTTTCTTTGAGGCAAAAAAGAGTATGAATAATGCTGGCAGTTCTATCCATTATTCCACTCAGTAAACATAGGGACCCCAACTGAGTCTGAGGGGATTTTGGTTAGTATAATTCTTATATTTATTCAACTTCCCTATATTCCTTGCCCCCCCCTCTCCCCCCACACACACTTTTTTTTAATCCTCACCTGAGGATATGTTTTTCATTGATTCTAGAGAGAGAGAGAGAAAGAGAAACATAATGTGAGGGAGAAACATTGATCGGTTGCCTCCCATATGTACCCTGGTATGGTCCCTGAACAGGTCACAGGATGATGTTCTAACCAACAGCCACACTGGCCAGGGATGTTTCTGTGTTTCAGTAGCAGCCATATCTAAGTGATCCTCATTTCAGTCATGAAAAGCTTGATGTAAACCTGTGGCAATTTCAGTTTCCAGTTCTTTTCCTTTCCTTGGTAGATGTTTCTTCACTGTATACCACAAATTCCAACTCAGTAGAACTTAGAATCATGGGAATAAGAAGTAAAATATTTACAAATGTGTGAGAAAGGTATACTTATGAGGGCCTCTATTTCCTCCTTTATTTCTTAGTATCTGTAGCTGTTAGAGTGGTAGTACCATGTATTGATTTCTGGTTTAGAGCATGTATCCTTCAAAATAATGCCAGCTGCTTTACATGCTGGTACAAGGCAACTCCCATCGATAACACTTCATTGCTTAACTTTATTTTTAAATGCTGTGAAATAATTTCCTTGGCCAGTTTGTGTACAATTGGCAGGTGCATGTTGGGTGGATAGGGCGAATCCATATTCCAATGAGGATAAATTGTCACCGCTTCTATGATGAGAGAGGGCAAATATAGAACACAGATGTTCAGTGCTCTTCTGATGTATATGATATTGCTCTACACTCTTACCCCAGTTTACAGAGAATAGTCTTGTCTTACTATTCAGTTTAAGAGTATAACACTAGCACAGATATATAGTAAACATTATACCTGTCCAGTAATGATTACAAGTATGTAATTCATATGACATTTATATAATTTCTAAAAGGTGGTAGAAACAGAATTCTATAAATATAAATCTTTTTCAGATACCATCTCACCATTAATATGGTATTTGAACAATATGGATTTCTGTAGAATTTGTAGTGGAACAAAGCAAGACAGAATGGATAGTATACTATTTTTTTAATAGCTTGATTATACTCACTTTGTTTGAGTTAAAAAACAATATTCACTCATTCTGTAATGATCTCTACAGTGTTTTTCATACCCCTTTATCCTATTTCACATCTCCCTTCTTTTTCCCCTTAATGGTTATCTTCCCTGTTTCTCTTACTGTCTTTCTTTCCCTGGTTCTATTGTATTTTCTTCCTTACTTGTTGGATAGTTTCTATCCAGAGGTAATATAATCTCTATGGTTAAAATCCACTGTAGAGTTCAAAATTTCCCTTCTTCAGATTATGGGAATTTTAATATGACAGCTATTCTTGGGTGAGCTTTTTTTTTTTTTTTTTTTTTTTTTAAGTGTTTTTAATAAAGTAACATCACCCCCCACCCCTCCAATCTTGTTTCCATTTGTATAATCTCTTTTATCTTTGTTAGGTTGAAACTCCATTGGAAGAAGCTATTAAATTTTTAACACCGTTGAAGAACTTGGTGAAGAACAAGATAGAAACTCATCTTTTTGCCTTTGAGATTTACTTTAGGAAAGGTAGGCAATTAGGATATAGTGGCCCTGATAACATTGATCACTGTATTTCTTAGATATAGTCTCCCAACTCCAATAGCCTCACCACTGTTTGCAAATGCCAGTTCAACTTGCCTGCTATGCACGAAATGTGGGGAGGTACAAGGATATGATTATCTCTTCTAGGACATTAAAATCACAATAGATGTAAATGCCTAACTAGGATTAGGGTCAGATATAATAGCTCCTATGTGCGTCTGTGGATAAAATTAGTTAATACATGTAGAACTTAGAATGGTGTCTGGTACACAGTAAGCATTAATAAATGTTAGCTATTGTTAAAAATAGAAGATGTGATGCTTTAGGTGTATCTTGAAGGGTTGCTCCTATTTCTGAAAGAAAAGATGTGTAGAAGGGAAGAGGCTTTGTTAAGAAAACACAAGTGTGTGTAAATATGGTAATGTTGAGGTTGGCTATATTGCCTGAGCCAGTAAAATATAAATGAGAGGTCTTGGTTGCCAAGTTTAGAATCCTTATACTATATACTAGAGGCCTGTTCCACAAAATTTTCGAGAGGGCCTAAGCCAGCAGGTGGACATCCCTCTCACAGTCCGGGACCCCTTGCTCCTTACCGCCCACCTGCTCACTCCTTCTTAATGGTCGGCTTGCTGCTCCTTAGCATTGCCGTGGAGGTGGGAGAGTCTCCCACCACCCCCGCTGCCCTCACCAGCTGTGAGCCCGGCTTCTGGCTGAGAAATAATTTCCTTGGCCAGTTTCTAACTGGCCTGATCAATGTTTCTAACTCTCTATCCCTCTTCCTTCCTCACCAGCTGTGAGCCCTCTGGGAGCACACTGATCACCAGGGGGCAGCTCTTGTGTTGAGTGTCTTCCCCCTAGTGGTCCATGCACATCATAGCAACTGGTTGTTCCGCCATAATGGTTGCTTAGGTTTTTATTATATAGAAGATAATAGATACTAAGAAGATTTTATGGTGTTGAATTGGAGTAATCCCAGTGGTTTATTGAAAAAGGAAATTTTATCATTAAGGTGATGTGTTTTGAAGGGAGACAAACTGGTTAGTAAGATCCAGTAGAAGGTTGTTTCCAAACAGTGTAACTGTCCTAAAAAAGACTGAATAAAATGACACCTCTATAGAGTATCCATTAAAAATCATGTTTACCAAAAGTAATTTGTAATGTTAGGGAAAGGTTGCCATATATAATTGTTTGAAAATAGGACATAAAACTAACTATAGCTTCATTTTCATTTTAATAAGATACTTACAGGGGTATGTACAATTGAAAAGTGGCCAAGCAGAAATTGATAAAAGATAACAGAGATTATCTCTAGGTGGAATTTGAATGACTAAAATATTTTCTACTATATTTTCTATTTTCCACAATGATTATGTTATAATTTGGAAACTAAGTTTAATAAATAGTACAGTAATTTTAAACTTTTAACAGTTACTGCAACTCCCTTTAAACCAGTACTTTTAAATCAGTCCCAAAGCATAAAATGCAACAGCTGTTGTTCTTAGAGTGGGGAAGGGCAATCTAAATTCCATTCACTTGGCTTCTTGGCTATGCTCTAGTAACCTCTGAAGGGCTCTCAGCATTGACAGTCCACTGCAGGAGAGTGAAATGGGCCATGACAAAGGGCATGACAGTGCTTTTAGCTTTCTGAGTGTTGAGGGTAAGGGAAAAGAAAATGTCAGAGAAGCCTGAGGTTTTGAATTTTGATATTTGGAGAATGGTGCCAAATTAGGGAAGTCATAACAAAGGTATTCATAGATGATAGAAGTTCAGGGAGTATTCTGCTGCAGATTTCCATTCAACAGGTTGAAGCACTGCTGAAGCCTGGGAACATGGGGGTAGAGGGTGAGTGGGGAACAGCATAGATAGAGATTAGAACATCACTGAAAACTCTACTTTTCAGGGGGAAGAAGAGCCAGGGATTGACAGGAGAGAACAGTCAGGTAGGAAGGAAACCATTACACATGTGAGGAAACACAAGAAAGGAGATGGTTTTAAGCATATAAACACTGATTTTTTAAAAATATATTTTATTGATTTTTTACAGAGAGGAAGGAAGGAGGGATAGAGAGTTAGAAACATCGATCAGGATCAGCTGCCTCCTGCACACCCCCTACTAGGGATGTGCCCGCAACCCAGGTACATGCCCTTGACCGGAATCGAACCCGGGACCCTCCAGTCCGCAGGCCGATGCTCTATCCACTGAGCCAAACCGGTTTAGGCTAAACAATGATTTTTTTTTTTTTAAACAATGATTTTTTAAATATATATTTTTATTTAGTTCAGAGAGGAAGGGAGAGGGAGAGAGATAGAAGCAATCAATGATGAGAGAGAATTATCAATTGGCTGCCTCCTGCATGCACCCTATTGGGGATTAAGCCTGTAACTGGGGCATGTGCCCTTGACTGGAATTGAACCTGGGACCCTTCAGTCTACAGGCTGACTTTCTATCCACTGAACCAAACCAACCAGGGCTCAATGATGTTTTTACGTAGTGAGGAAAATCCCTTTATTTTGATTAAAGGGTGTTAGGAAATGAAATGGCTTCAGGTTTGTTTCCGTTGATTTGAATCATATTATATAAGCTTCTTAGTAAATTGTTCTGATATTGAAGAATCTCGTTGAAATGGACTTGTTTATATGGCATTAGTTCAAATATTGTTGCATGCTATCTAAATTTTTTGTACTTCATAAAACCTTTTTTCTTAAAGAATGTTGTATGGAAAATAGTAGCTAACATTGCTAATCTGAGGAATTCATTGGCTTCAGTCATATGTTTAGTAGGTTAGATGTGATTGACTGTAAATTAGTTTTTCTATTTGTAAGGTCTTAGTTCTCCAAAAGAGCGCATCTTATTTTATCAAATGATAAAAATATATCTCACTTTTTCTTTTTATAGAAAAGTTTCTTTTGATGCTACAATCAGTAAAGAGGGCATTTGCTATTGATTCTAGTCATCCCTGGCTTCATGAGTGTATGATTCGACTCTTTAGTACTGGTATGTTTTTGTTTTCCATTTCTGAAATATTTGTGACTGTATAAGTGATCTGTACAAGTTTACCATCATAAACAATCATTTTAGAACCACTGCATATTAAATTAGCTGAGGCCAAAGCAGGGTTCTTGTCTTTGTGTTGAAGGTCTTTATTTCTTAATGCTAAAAAATGTTACCTAATTTTGACAGAATTGTTCAGTTCAGGTATTTGCGAATTACCTTTTTTCTGTTTGTAAAAGGTTACATGTAAATTGAAGTTTTGAATCATATGTTATTATATAAGCTTCTTAGTAAATTGTCCTGAAATTTAAGAATCTCTTTGAAATGGACTGGTTATCTCCTTATGTACCTGTCTTTAGCACAGTTAAGTCATATCATTTTTGTTATTAAATGTATATAGGTTAAAAAGAACTTTAAAACAATCGTACTTTTCAAATATTTTGATAAGATTCCATACATTAATTTTAGTGTGAAGTAAAACTATAGAATTTTAGAGAATGAAAGGTGGAATTTTATGCTAATTATTTCATTTTATATTTGAGAAATTTGTGACCATTAAAGATTAAATTACTTATTCAAGGTAACAGATAACCAGTAATGAGGCAGGGATGAGAGCCCAAGTCTTCATATTGTTCTATCTACTACAGAGCTTTAAATGTAGATACAGCACTCCTGTAGTCAAGTAGTGCTGTTTTGGTTTTTAAGTTATTAGAGAAGGAGAAATGGAATTTTTACTAGAACAACCTGCAGAATTTAGAAATACTATTAGTTATCTCATTGCTTAAATACTCAGGCTCATATAAATCCATTCATTATATAAAATAATGAGATTAAACCAGGCATTTTAATCATCGTTTTGAAAATTGCTAAATTGTCCCAATTAAGAACATTGTTTTGTCTTCAAAGGAAAAAGTAAAGCCTTATTTAAATTACTAGAGGCCCGGCGCACGGATGCTTGCACCAGTGGGATCCCTTGTCCTGGCCTGTGCCCTCTCGCAGTCTGGGACCCCGCAAGGGATGTCAGATGCCGGTTTTGGCCCAGGCCTCTAGTATGCATATAAGATCATTGGTTAATCCCTTCCTGCCCTCCCCCCTCTCCTCTTCCCTCTGAGATTCATCAGTCTGTTCAGTGTGTGTGTGTGTGTATGTGTGTGTGTGTGTGTGTGTTGAGCATCTGCCCCCTGGTTGTCAGTGCGCGTCATAGCTACCAGTCGAATGTTCGAGTGGTTGTTCGGTCACTTAGGCTTTTATTTATATATATATATATAATAGACATTTATGCTTGTCAAAGAAATGATTCCTGTTATAGAAATGGAATCATAGAAATGTTTTTCCTTAATCTTTTTAAATTCAGAAAGTAGTAAATAATATACCACATTATACAAAATAGAAGAAGGAATTGCTGTTTTTAGAGAAAATAAAGAACTTTATTTTTGGTCTTTTTTTTTGTGTTAAAAAACTTTGAAATCATGAATCAGAAAGTTAAGGCTAGAGATAACCGATCCATTCTTGGTTAGGATGGAATGCACTTAAACTATTTTCAAAAGTAACATACATGCTTTGTTTGTTTTTTTGTTAGTCCTACCCGAGGATAATTTTTCCCATTGATTTTTGGAGAGATTGGAGTGGGTGAGAGAAACATCGATGTGAGAGACACATTGACTAGTTGCCTCCTGCACTGCCCCAACCAGAGTGGGAGATGGAGCCTATAACCCTGATACTGGGCCTATGGCCAGGAATCAAACCGAAGACCCTTCGGTGGATGGGCCAATGCTCCAACCACTGAGCAACACTCTCCAGGGTCACACTTTTGTTTTTACATAATCTATTCTTTCCTGAAAGGCAGTAAAATTATACATAAGTGCCATGGAATTAGAGACATTCCTTTAAATATGAATTAAAAGTGGTATTTCTAAATGTTTTTGCTTTTAAGGAGTGTGTGGATTGTGACCATTTTCTTGGAACAGTTATTTCAGAAAATTAAAATGTATGTTAGCTATTCTCATTTCTCCAAGTGTTCAGCTGACATTGAGATTTACAAAGAGATCCTTTTTTTGACTAAATTTTAATACGGAAAGCAGTGATAATTTGTATTGATAAAGATTCACTATCTTCAAAAAGCCTTCAAGAAGTTGGGTAGACTGCTTAATAGCATTGATAAGAACAGGTGTGTACTTAAACAGAGACACAAAATTGGGGCAACTTTGTTATAACCCTTTAAATCAAGTTGAATATACAGCCAGAATGGCAGTAAAGCTAAATTCTTTAACAAGTAGCTCCTATATTTAAACCACCCAGTTCTTTAGAATGATAGAAGAAATGCTGTTTAACCAACAAAGGGCAATATCAATAAATTATTCAGTTACTAATTATGTGTAGAATATTTTACTTAAATATTTACTAACCGATAGTTCAGTTTATTTTAAACTTAGGGTAGTGGCCCATTTTTGAGACAATGAAAGCAATGTAGGGTTCATTACCAGCATTTAAAAACCTACAATAAAAAATAAAGTAGAAAATATCAGCCTGTGTTGCACAAAGTAAGTGATTAGTATTCTGTGAAACTTTAGCTTCACATAATTTGTGTATATAGGATACATATTCATTAGAGTACAAATATTTGGTTATAGGCAAAGTTTGAAAGCCACCACCATAGTTCTTAACCAAAGAAAAATCTATTTATATTTTTTATCTATGACAAAAATAATAACTACAATTTATTGAATAGTATATAATTAGCTCTTTTAAATTTAGCCTTTCCTTCCTGTGATCATTCTAGGTTGGGTATCACTTCAATTTTATAGACTAACAGGTTCAGAGCCCTGGCCAGCGTGGCTCAGCATTTAGAATGTTGGTTCGAGGACTGGAGGGTCACAAGCTCGATCCTACCGGTGTTGCAGGTGTGATACCCAGCCCTGTTCAGGGTGCATGCAGGAGGCAAACAATGGATGTCTTGTTCTCTCTATTCCTCTTAACCCCCTCCCTTCCACTCTTTTAAAAATCAATGGAAAAAATATCCTCTGGTGAGGATTAACAAAACAAAACAGAAATAGGTTCAGAGAGGTTATGATTTGTCCAAACCGAGGTCCATACCCAGGTCTGTCTGGCTCAAAGATCCAGATTGTCTTTCTATACGAAAATAGTACAGATGTACCTCGTTTTATTGTGCTTTGCTTTATTAGCCTTTGCAAATACTCGGTTGGGTTTTTGTGTTTGTTTTTTAGAGGGGATGGGGTAGGGAGGGAGGGAGAGAGAAACATCAGTGATGAGAGAAAATCATTGATTGGCTGCCTCCTGCACACCCCACACTAGGGATCGAGCCCGCAACCCAGGCATATGCACTGACCAGGAATCAAACCATGACCTCCTAGTTCATAGGTCAACTCTCAACCACTGAGCCACACCTGGCTAGGCAGTATATACTGCATTTTATTAAAAGTTGAGCAACTTCTATCAGTACCATTTTTGCAACAGGCTCAGATGATGGTTAGCATTTTTAGCAATATAATATTTTTTAAATTAAGAAGTACTTTTTTTTAGACACAATGCTTTTGCACACTTAATAACTATAGTATAATATAAACATAACTTGTAATGTACTAGGAAACCAAAAAATTTGTGTGACTTGCTTTATTGTGATATTCACTTTATTGCAATGGTCTGGAACCAAACTTGAGATATTGCTGAGGTATGCCTGCAAGGAAACAAAGCATAACTGGGATGCAGTCCAGAGAGGTGTGGGGGTCAGCTTTTCTTTCTCCAAATCCCAAGACCTGGGAATGTGATGGCTGCATGTATTCATTACAGGAAAATACTTTGGTGGTCCTTTGAAATTTATTCTGTAGTAATAGCTTGGTTCACATAGCCCTTGAAAATATAGGTTAATGAAGTCAACCATGTTTTCTTACAACACCAATAAGTTTGTTATGCCTTACTCGGTTGTAATATAAGATGGAGATGGTGAGGAAAATTCTGTTGGTTTCACCACTGCTATTTGCTGTGACATTATTTACCAGTAGGTGCTGTCAAGCCTCTGCTTTGCAGATTCCCTGTAAAGTTAATGGGGGCAGCATGTAGGAGTTTTTAAGGCTGTGGAACTGCATCTTTTATCATCTATTTTGCTTTCTGTTCTTTTCTGGGAATGAATTATCTGTCAATGAAATGTTTTTGAGTGATGACACATAAATTTGAAATTCTTTAAATTTATATAGGTAAGCTCTTTAAATGTTGAATTGCCTTTCGATTTGTTTTAATTCCTACAAACTTTATCAGACTTTCGACTTGCTAATAGAATTTGTTTTTAATTTGTTCAGCAGTGTGTGACAGTAAAGATTTACCTGATGCAGTTAGAACAGTATTAAAACAAGAAATGAATCGTCTTTTTGGAGCAACGAATCCAAAGAATTTTAATGAAACTTTTCTGAAAAGGAATTCTGATTCATTGCCACACAGATTATCAGGTAATCACTTTATTTTATCCTAATCATGGCCGCCTAAGACAACTTCATTTTTTATTTTAATGGCTCAATGACGTTACACATTTTTCACGGGGAAGAGGCAATGTGTATATGTCACATTTTAATCCATGAAAACAGGCAGCTTATATACGCTTCCCATACAATTTTATATTTCCTAGATAAAATTATGACTATGAATCAAGGTTAGTAGTTTCTCCTGGCTCATTATAGGCATTATAGAAAAGCAAGTATAACTGAATTTAGCTATAAATTACATACAATGAAGGAGAGACTTTCTTCTTCTTTCTCCCATCAGGGTATTCTTAAAATTCACTTGGATGTGACTATCATCCCCCATTTCTTATGTGTTTGTAAGATAGCAAGCTTGACAGTGCTAAACACCTGAAACCATCCCACAGGCAAGGGTCATCTGGCAAGGGTCTGTGCTAGCAAGCTAAATTCTGGACAAGATGGGATCATGTGGCTGGCGATTTAGTAGGGTGCTTTAAAAATACCTGGTTCAGTGGATAGAGCATCAGCCCATGGACCAAAGGGTTCCGAGTTCCATTCTGGTCAAGGTCAGGTACCTTGGTTGCAGGCTCCTCCCTGGCCCAGGCCCTGGTCAGGGCTTGTGCAGGAGGCCTCCAATTGATTAGTTTCTCTCACATTGATGTTTCTTTTTTCCACTCTCCCTAAAAATCAATGGAAAAATATCCTTGGGTGAGTATTAACAAAAATAAAAATCTGGCTAAGAAACCCAGCAGTTTTGTATGCCTTTGTGGAATTCTCAATTCAGATTTTTGGCTCATATCGTCAAGGTTAGGTATTCCCTTAAACCCCCAAATTATGCT
This sequence comes from Myotis daubentonii, assembly GCF_963259705.1. Classification (NCBI taxonomy): domain Eukaryota; kingdom Metazoa; phylum Chordata; class Mammalia; order Chiroptera; family Vespertilionidae; genus Myotis; species Myotis daubentonii. The sequence continues at coordinate 62,875,104 of NC_081844.1, read as the reverse complement.
CATTTTTGAAAGAAAACTATCCAGGGCCTTGCCCCACGAAGACAAATATTATTAGAACTAGAGGCCTGGTGCACAAAAATTTGTGCACTGGGGGGTAGGTCCCTCAGCCCGGCCTGTGCCTCTCACAGTCTGGGACCCCTCGGGGGATGTCTACCTGCTGGCTTAGGCCCGCTCCCCTGGGGGCGGAGCAGGCCTAAGCTGGCAGTCAGACATCCCTCTGGCAGCCCGGGAGCCCTCGGGGGATGTCCACTTGCCAGCGGGGAGCAGGCCTAAGCTGCAGCCAGACATCCTTAGCGTTGCTGAGGAGGCGGGAGAGGCTCCCGCCACCACCACTGTGCTGGTAACCGTCAGCCTGGCTTGTGGCTGAGCAGAGCTCCCCCTGTGGGAACACACTGACCACCAGGGGGCAGCTCCTGCATTGAGCGTCTGCCCCTTGGTGGTCAGTGTGTGTCATACTGACCAGTCATTCCCAGGCATTCTGCTGTTAGGGTCAATTTGCATATTACCCTTTTATTATATAGGCTATTTGCATTTCTTCATAGTCACTCTTACCTTAAACATTCTTTTTTTAAAATTTTTATTGTTGCCCTAACCGGTTTGGCTCAGTGGATAGAGCGTCGGCCTGTGGACTCAAGGGTCCCAGGTTCGATTCCGGTCAAGGGCATGTACCTTGGTTGCAGGCACATCCCCAATAGGGGGTATGCAGGAGGCAGCTGATAGATGTTTCTCTCTCATCAATGTTTCTAACTCTCTATCCCTCAACCTTCCTCTCTGTAAAAAATCAATAAAATATATTTTAAAAAAAATTTTATTGTTGACTATTACAGATGTCCCTATTTCCCCCTCCCTTTGCCTCCCTCCATCCTGCCCCTGCCCCTCCTAGGCCTTCACCTTCTAGTTAGGCTATTTCTGGTCTATCCTCTCAGAATTAAAAAATAAATGACACTGTTTCAAATGGCTATTCTTATTTTTCTCATAAAGTGCCACACTTTGTGCACATATGCCTATATTTGAATGCATGGAGGATAAGATGCTGATTTTTATCTTGAAATAAAACAAATTTTTGTTTTTCTTCTCATTTAGCTGCCAAAATGGTACATTATTTAGATCCTTCTAGTCAGAAGCGAGCTATAGAGTTGGCAACAACACTTGATGAATCCCTCACTAACAGAAACCTCCAGGTAAAGAGTTTTTTATAACTTGTCTGTACGGGTACCTCACTACTTTTTGTTCCTCTTTTTATCAAGAGAACAGTTGTCACAAATAATATTTTTGTTATTTATGCATTCAAACTATTACGAATCCATGTCAGAAAGTTACCTAATCTTAAATTTATTTATATTGTGTGTTTGTGCACACATGCATAGTTGAGTACTTGGCATTTAATAACTAGTTTCAACACCTGTTACAGTTTTTTTTTTTTTTTTAGAAAAATGTTTTAGTAAAAGCATATATACATTTCAGGGTTAATTTTGGATTTCAATTCGTATCTCACATTTCTTAATAAGCAGTGGTCTCAATAAAGATTCTGACATGTTTAAAATGTATTTACCACGGGTTGAATTTATATACTCATTTTATAGCTTGTAATATAACATGAGATTAAGGAGAGTGAAAGAATACGGGTATGCTGAAAAATACAGATTGTAGTTTAAACTAAAAGCAAAGGACAGCTACTTTGTATAATGAGCAGCCATATTTTTAAGAAAGCACTTGCTGAAAGAGTTAAATATTTTCCTTTAATAGCAAATGAAGGAATGTCTTTAAGGGGAAAATTACACTTCTTGGTTGCTAATTAATGCAGCATTTAGATCAGAGCATTTCTAGACTGGCAAGGTTTATAGGATATATATCTGGAAACTACATAGTGTTTTCCAAGTGGGAAGATGAAAGAAAACATGAGAACTGCAAGTCAACACAAATCATTTAGAAATAGAAGCAGCAGATGTACTTTGGGGTTTGGAAGAATTGTCAGTTTTCATGAACACATTTTGTTTTTGCATATATGCCCTTTGTGTTTGAGATGCTCTTTCCTGCTTAGTTATTAGACACATCTTAAGGTTCTCTTTAGTTTGAATACAAGGTTGAAAAGCAGTGTTCGATTTTGCCAACTGGTTCTTAGCCTCCAAAAAAATTAAAAGGCTTAAGTGCATTAATTGATCTTGGCATGTGAATTTTGACATATACAGGGCCAAATGAAGCCGAGTCAAAGTCGTTGCTTAGACTTCAGCACTTGCTGAAAGTGACCGTCTCTTTAAATGTAGCACTCTATATACCTTGCTTGCCCAACCTTAGTCCTGGCCTTGCTTAAACATTCATCCTTTATATAAACCCTGCAAGTCTGAAGAAACTAATTCTAAAGGAATATATGTGGGAGGAAATGCTCTTATTTATCTTAAATATGTACATTGGCCTCTTATTTAGAAGTCTGTTGATAACAAAATGTCAGATTCACAGTAAAAACTTTTCTTTGGATAAGTTATAACATGACCTTTTTTCTTTCTTTAGACCTGTATGGAGGTATTAGAAGCCTTGTGTGACGGTAGCCTAGGAGACTGTAAAGAAGCTGCTGAAGTTTATAGAGCAAATTGTCATAAGCTTTTCCCTTATGCTTTGGCTTTTATGCCTCCTGGATATGAAGAGGATATGAAGATCACAGTTAATGGAGATAGTTCTGCAGAAACTGAAGAACTGGCCAATGAAATTTGAACATCATTAAACAAGCAAATGGAATGACTTTGGACCATATCTAGTATATAATATTTTTGTCACGCACCTGCTGCATTGCTCTGACTTAAACAGAATGAGAAGAGTAAATGTTCTTGCCTTCAAATAGTGTTTTAAGTTTTTTATCCTGCTGAGAAAGTATATATAAAATACCTAACATATTACAGGATATAGGTTCAGTTTCTTAAAAAATTAAAAGCTGCTAAAATTGAGGGGTTAAAAAAAAGAGACCTATCTTCTTCCTACCTACCTACCCATGTTTTTAAACTAATTTATATAAAATCTGGAGGCTGTTACAGCTAACAAAGCAGGTGTGTGGCAGAAATATTACTTTAAATTTGTCTTGTGAGATTTTACTATATCTCAGACAGCATAAATGCTGTTTTAGCACTGGATTCTTTCACTGAGCACAAAGAGTTGTTGGGGCTTTAGCATCTGACTGGTTTTGTTATGGGGTTGATTCTGGCCATAGGAAGTATGCAAATGTGAATCACTATTTACAGAGAAACCTACAACAGATGCTTGATGTTGTAGAAGCTGGGACATAGAGATACCAAGCAGAATTCTAAGAAACCTAGAGGGTGTTCAATACGCGTGTGTTTCCAAAATTCACTGTACATGATCAGTTTGGCGTTCTTGTACCACAGTTTTTTTAACTGAAGATACCAGTTGGAACAATCAATTTTAACTAAAACTTGAAGAACTAAAATAACAATGCAAACCTTTCAGCATTGTTTTGGCCAAACTTGTTAAAACTGTAATGCAAGAACCAAATGCACTGTGATAATGGCACCAACTAATTAGCAAGCATGAATTTTTTCACACAGAGTGAAAAAAGGAAATCTACCATGGCTTGAAGTAAAAGAGCAGAACTCCTGACTACCATTCTATGACTGATCAAGAGACTAATAGTTAAAAAACCTCAGCAGGCCTTGTTCACGATATGCAGAAAAAAAGTGCTGCAGTTTAGATACCTCTGGAATTTTTCCACAGTGTCACAGGTTTGTAATACTTGAAGCCCTACATTTCTAAGAATATATTTCTTGCTCAGTTGTTTCAGGCAAGCCCAAGACTTTGTAATTTTTAAAGGGCCCAAGATTTTTTTTTTCAATAACAGACCAGCTTCTTTTTCCTGCAGTTACAGATGTAATTTCCTTTTTGTTGTCAAAATGAGGTACCAAATATGATGCAATAAATTGTTTTGAAAAACAGTTGTGTGAATATTTCAACTAATCTGTGTTGGGCTTCTGTGAAAATATACAGGTGGAAACAGAGGTTGTAAGCCAGAGGCGCTGTAGTATGCTGGAAGGCTAGTGCAGATGGGGGCTCTGCAGAATGGTCTAGTGCTGGTGTCAGGGAGTTCCGCAGTGCAGGTGCAGGGGGTGCAGGGCCACTCCAGCAGACTTCACTCAGGGCTGGGATGGCCGCAGGTACTATGAATGTAATTTGTAATTAATAATTTGAAAGGAAAACAACTATTATTTTGATTAAGGAAGTGAGCCTTAATATGTTAAATCTATACACTGAGAACCAGACTCTGGCTCAAGGTTCTCACTGTATTTGCAAGATCTGAACAAATAAGATTAAGTGAATCAGTTGTATGTATAATTGGCCTTTTTTCGGTACCGTCATGGGAAGTATATTCTAAAGGGAATTTTTAGGAGACCCTATCTTTCCACTGATTGGACAGTTGTGCTAAACTCAACCTTTCATAGTACATTCCTGCATTCCACATCCCAGTCTAAAAATTCAGTGATGTAAAGAAAAGTACAAACTGAACTCGAGTGCTTTGTTATGTTTTATTAACTGGCCTTGTCTCAGGAACATCTTAGCAGATGGCAAAAACGCCAACATTTTTTTCAACTGTGAGTGGCAGCTGAAGTTCTTACTGTTGGGAAAGAACACTAGTGCTACCTCTGCCACTAATGAGGTGATTGGAGGAGGCATCAGCCATATGATAGGGGGTGTATGTGTGAATTATGTTTAAATTCTACTGTATATTGAAATGGAATTATATTTGTTTTGACAATGTTGAAATGATGTAGATTGTCTTAGAATGAATATTCATAAGTACTCAACTCTCGATGCAGATGCCACCGGTGAGGAGTTAAATTCCTAATACATATATTGTAATTCCAACCCAGTTTTACTGGAACTATTGAATAAATATTTTATTTTCTTTCAGGTTTACTTGATAGTGGATACATTGTCTGGTGTTAGGGGACCTTGACAGGGTCCATTTTATGTCCAGACATCACCCCTAAAACATTGTACTGTACTATTATGCCCTGAATAGTATCAATGGGGTCATCTCATTTGCCTCATTTACTCTATTAATTCCAAATGATACTGTGGGGGGAGGGGGGTAAACAGGGTTAGAAAACAAGTGGAAAAGAGAACGCGGTGATGTTATAATCTAAACAAGTGCCTTATGTTTATTGCTAAGAACTGGTGTTATCAACCCTTTTGAGAAGAAAGGGTCCCTTGACCTGTATTAACATAGGAAAGTAAAGTTCTTTCTGTTTTTCTTTATATTTACTACTCTTGTCATTTCTCATTTAAAAGTTAAAGTCTTGAGTAGGTTAGTTTACTCAACTTTAGATAGTTGCATCATACATTTTCAACATTTTTCTGTATCTATTATACACAAGAATAAAGTGTGATCTTTAATAGCATGACTAAAAGTAGCCCCAGAATTAGTGAATAGCTTTCCCATGAGTTGTACGGGCCCTTGTTTTTCACAGAACTGTTTGTCTTCCATGGTGTGTTGCTGTTAGAGCTGTGAAATGAAAGCTGTGTTGATCAGAAGAGACCAGGGAAGTGTGGTCTAGATTCAGGTAGGTTGTGATAAATTCAGGGAAGTCTCTTCTGCACAATTTCTAGGAATATTCTAGTTGCCACGTGTAGCATCTGTTTAGAAAAAAGTAAGTGAAGTATTGGATTTTCCTACAAGATACCTATATACTTGTCTTAGTAATTACCAGCCTTAACTTTTGAAATTACTCAAGAGAATTCCAAGAAAGACTGACCTTTCAGATGGGAGATAGTCTTGTTCTGGCTCATGCTCCATTTCTTTAAGTTACAGACAGGGTTTCTTGACACCATTCTAGATCTAAACTTCACCGAATCCACTGCCAATACGAAGTTCTAGGAAATGGCTATGTTGCGCCATTAGAACTGAAAACTTAAGTTTTTGATGATTGGAAATCTCACAACTTGTAGCAATAAAACATTTTGGAAAAGGTTATTTGGACCTTTCAGTATGTGACCTTCAAGAGGGATGTTGAAATAAAGTATTGGCAGTATGCAGGAAGTTGTGAGGAAAATGCTCTTTGATAAAACAGAAAAATTAGACATGCTCTAGATTATACAGCCTACTTAACACTGCTACCTCCTTAGAGGGACATACCCCTCTTATGATACAGTAATGGGCAGAGGAAAGGGAGCAGTATGTTGTAGGAAAGAGGGTCTAAAGGCTTCCAGCCTCTCAGTTTATCCAGTTGCCTTTGAAGTGATGCCATCTTGGAATTGTAGCAAGAAAAAAGAATTGGTACTATTTAAATGAAAACTTTACTAAATTGTTGATTAAAGGCAAGCTTGGCATCTTAATCTTTAGTGCTCTTTATAGAGCTCTATTTGCCAAAAACAATATAGGCTTTGTCTCAAGACTGCTTGCAGCAAAAGTGAAGTTGATACATGGCTCTCTAACAAAACCAGTGCACGTCTTACATTTTTATACCAGGCTTTTCTTTGTGTCTACATTAAGGGCCGATTATTTCATACAAATGGTATAACTTCCTAATTGAAAAATTGATGGTGATAAATAATGATGGAAATTTTTTAATCTGTTATACAAAGATTTCTGCTGTTGCTGAATCTTCAGCTTGGCCTCAATAAATACAAATTATTGTCTCCTTTAGAAACAACATAGGAGTGAAGAGATTTTTGGAATATGTTCTGGATCCCATGGTTTGTGTTGAGTCAATCATTACACTTGCCTGATCACCTGTACTTTGTGTAACAAAAGCCCCTCCATGTCATTCCATGGCTATTTTTTACAATCAATTATGGTTTCCTATCATTGGGCTTTCATAAACTTGCCACTAGTTTACTTTGTTCTGTGAGTTTACTGGGTCCATTTTCTAGTGCTTAATGTCTCATTGCAAGTAGGATAGGGTTTTCTATCCAAAACTCTGGTGTTTCTTCATTAATGATGAATAAATTAGCTACCATCTCCCATCTTGTGAACTACCTTTTTTTAAAAAATACATATTTTATTGATTTTTTACAGAGAGGAAGGGTAAAAGGATAGTTAGAAACATCAATGAGAGAGAGAAACAGATCAGCTGCCTCCTGCACACCCCCTACTGAGGATGTGCCCACAACCAAGGTACATGCCCTTGACTAGAATCGAACCTGGGACCCTTCAGTCCGCAGGCCGACGCTCTATCCACTGAGCCAAACCGGTTAGGGCTGAACTACTTTTTTGCCTTCAAGGAGTCGTTGCTGGTTGATTACTTTCAAAATGAAAAGGGGGCCATTTATAACAGATCTGTCTCCTAGATCCTTTAAGTTCTGAACTGTGGAATACTAAATACTAATTCTTCCCTTTATTAACAGTAAAAAAAATTACTATGCATTAATAACAATAATAGAAGCATTCAGAAACACATTGAGCTAGTATTGTTATACTGTTTACATTATTTGCTCCAATGTTCATTGAAAAGGACAGAAAAATAAGCCAACTGCTTCACTTGTATTTTTTTATAACTTAAAAATTTTACTTCAAGAGCCTAGTTGTTATTTCAAGCATTCAGTTTCACAGCATTTTTCTGACAAATGTCTAATTATAATATGAAGTTAAATGATTAATGCTTTGGTTCAGACTCATGTAAATCCATTTCTATTGTAATGTATGAAATTTCAGGATTTACACAGTACATTTTAGTATAAAGGTATAGTGACTAGGAAAATACATAGTGGATATTCAAATTCTTGTTAAATTTGCTGTAAATATTAATATTGCTCTACAGATTGTAGAAAATAGCAATAAAGTACTATTAACTTTCAGGTCACCTGTAAAGGCTCACAAATTTTTTATCCCTTATGTGTTGAAGTATTCCCATTTATCTTCCCCTTGTCCCTCTCTGTTGGGCTTTAGGGATTTCTTCAAAATAACATATTCGTTATATTTAGGTCAAATGGATTTCTCACATCTAATTTTTGTGTCGCTCCCCCCGCCCCCCTATAGTTTATCATGAATGGTTGTGACTGGCCTTGTAGGAAGAAAAAGACTAGAAGACCATCCTCTAACTTTTCTCAGTTGCCTGTTCATTGTGGCATTTAGTTGGCAGTAAATCTATTCATCCTTCATGTCTTTAGCAACCAACCACCCAAGTAACATGTTCAGTGGAATTAAGTTACTACAAAGGTTGTCACTCAGTAATTGTTTCTCATCTTTCAAACAATGTGAGGCGAGTGTTACACACCAGGTACTTGGATAGCTGTTTTCTGCAGTCTAGTATCTCTACTTTTAATCATGGCCAGAAAGGAGACGGTAGGGATCTACAGGTTACTTCTAGATACGATCTACAGCCAGTGTTCATCATAACTAGTTGCTATGTTCCACCATTGGCCTCTATTTAAGATAGACAGTTGAGTCCTCTTAAGTCAGACAACCCTGGTTGTGTATTGGAATCCCAGAGGAACTATTCTAAAAACACAAATCTTGATGCCCAGTCTACCCACAAAGATTTTGATTTAAATGACCTGGAGTCAGGCCTAAGTATTGGTGCTTCTTTAGAATCACTACTCCAGTTATTCTAAGTTGCATCCAAGGTTGAGAATCAGTGTGTTTGCTTAGAACTTTAAAACACAGTATTGGGTTTTTTTCCTCAAAGAGATCAAAGAGGCAAATAACTATGTAAGGGCGAAAAGTAACTCCCCCATTTCATATTAAGGGAAAGAACTTGTATTTGAATTTTCTGTTAAGAACAGCTGGTTAGTTTTAAAGTGCATGCTTTCTCTTACCTAAATCACCTCTTCAAGGTTCTGTTGGATGTCATGGTAACTTGTCTCCATTGAGGCAACTGTTGAAATGTAATTGCCATAGGTAGATGCTTGAGTTTTTTGTGTGGATGAGAACCAAAGCAAAGCACAGATAGCAGGCTTTTAAATAAGGGTGGTGGTAGGTACTTCTCCTTGAAGGACAGCATTTTTTATAAACGAGTGAATTACTGTTACAAATCAGATGTGGAAGCGACCGTGATTCTGGGACCCATAATTTCAATGTTGGTCGATAGGTGTAGAACCTGGAAAGGAGGCTGACATGTTACGGAATCATATATCAAACTAAAGCTGCTTTAGAGCTGTTGAAATAGTATTCTGGATAGGTGTCCCAAATCTACCCAAACTATTATTTTTCTCTTGTAAAATAGGAATTGTTTTCCATAGCCTACCCCTCAATTCTGTCTAGTTTACTCTTGACTAGTTAAAGAAGTTGATAAGTGACCTTGGTAGTGTTGACACTGTTTACATTCTTTTCTTTTTTTAAAAAACTATATTGATTTTTTTACAGAGAGGAAGGGAGAGGGATAGAGAGTTAGAAATATCGATGAGAGAGAAACATCAATCAGCTGCCTCCTACACACCTCCTACTGGGGATGTGCCGGCAACCAAGGTACATGCCCTTGACCGGAATCGAACCTGGGACCTTTCAGTCCACAGGCCGAAGCTCTATCCACTGAGCCAAACTGGTTAGGGCAGGCATATAGGGTTTTTTTATTTATTAAATCTTTATTGTTCAGATTATTACAGTTGTTCCTCTTTTTTCCCCCATAGCTCCCCTCCACCGGATTCCCACCCCACCCTCTGCCCTTACCGCCCCACAACTGTCCTCATCCATAGGTGTATGATTTTTGTCCAGTCTCTTCCCACACCCCCCATATCCCTTTCCCCCCTGAGAATAGTCAGTCCACTCCCTTTCTATGCCCCTGATTCTATTATATTCACCAGTTTATTCTGTTCATCAGATTATTTATACACTTGATTTTTAGATTCACTTGTTGATAGATGTGTATTTGTTCATAATTTGTATCTTTACCTTTTTCTTCTTCCTCTTCTTAAAGGATACCTTTCAGCATTTCATATAATACTGGTTTGGTGGTGGTGAACTCCTTTAGGTTTTCCTTATCTGTGAAGTTCTTTATCTGACCTTCAATTCTGAATGATAGCTTTGCTGGATAAAGTAATCTTGGTTGTAGGTTCTTGCTATTCATCACTTTGAATATTTCTTGCCACTCCCTTCTGGCCTGCATAGTTTCTGTTGAGAAATTAGCTGACAGTCGTATGGGTACTCCCTTGTAGGTAACTTGGTTTCTTTCTCTTGCTGCTTTTAAGATTCTCTCTTTGTCTTTTGCTCTTGGCATTTTAATTATGATGTGTCTTGGTGTGGTCCTCTTTGGATTCCTTTTGTTTGGGGTTCTCTGTGCTTCCTGGACTGGTAAGTCTATTTCTTTCACCAGGTAGGGGAAGTTTTCTGTCATTATTTCTTCAAATAGGTTTTCAATATCTTGCTCTCTCTCTTCTTCTGGCACCCCCATAATTCGGATGTTGGTTTGCTTGAAGTTGTCCCAGAGGCTCCTTACACTGTCTTCCTATTTTTGGATTCTTTTTTCATGTTGTTTTTCCGGTTGGGTGTTTTTTGCTTCTTCGTATTTCAAATCTTTGATTTGATTCTTGTGATCCTCTAGTCTGCTGTTGAAACTCTGTATAGTATTCTTTATTTCAGTCAGTGTATGCTTAATTTCTCGTTGGTCCTTTTTCATATCCTCAAGGGTCTCACTAGATTTCTTGAGAGTCTCACTAAATTTTTTGGCAGTTTCTAGAAAATTCTTGAAAAACCTTATAAGTGTGGTTTTGAACTCTATATCCAGTAGTTTGCTTTCCTCCATTTCTGTCATTTGTGACCTGTTTCTTTGTCTCTGCATTTTTTTTATGCTTCCCTGTGTTGATAGAGTGGCTTTCTGTGCTAGGTGTCCTGTAGGGCCCAGTGGCTCAGCCTCCCCAATTACCTGAGGTGGGCACTCTTGGTGCACCCCTTTGTGGGCTTTGTGCACAGTCTTGTTGTAGTTAAGCCTTGATTGTTGTAGGTATATCACTGGGAGGAATTGACCTCCAGGCCAATTGGCTGTGAGAATCAGCTGTGTCTACAGTGGGCGAACTTTTGTGCTGGAGACACCCTTCTGGGCCAAGACTTGCTTTAATAGGTCTTCAGTGCTCACTGAGTCTGCCCCCTGAGTGTGTCCCTTATGGATCTGAGGAGTTGTAATCTGGATGGTCCCACTCTGACCACTGGGTACACTGGCTCTTAGATCTCTAAGGAGGTGCTAATTTAGCCTCTGCCTGAGGCTACCCAGCAGGAGCTATGGAGAGATCTGCAGATTCCTCTTCTTTGTTTGGGGTTTGGAGGTGCCCAGATGAGGCCCAGCTGTGAAGCAATGCAAGCTGCTGTGGGGCCTTGGGCCTTCTTTTGGAAGTTCTGGCTCTCTCTCCTGTTCACATCTTGAATTGACAGAACATGGATAGTTTTACCTCACCTTGGCAAACTGGAAGGTTTAAAGTGTTTTAGTCTCTTCACATAGAAGATCTGCCTTATGCTTTCCTTACTTTTCTCTCATCCTTGTGACTAAATGCCAAATTTCTGGTATAAACCCTGTGGCTTGATGGACAACAATAGTATGATGTAGTTAAAAACAAGCTTTAAGTCATAACAGAACTAGGTTTAAATCCTGGCTCAGGTTCTTTAGGCAAGATGCTAAGAATTTCTTGTTCATATAGTTGTTGGAAGGATTAAGTCACATGGCATATAAAGTGATTACCACAAGCATTAACTATAAATATTCATTATAAATAGTAAGCATTCACTATATTTTTACAAAAGGATGTTCTTTACTGTTTGTCAATATTCTAGTTGATTATTTTTACTTGGGCCACCATATTCAGGAAATGTATAGTTTATAATCTTTTCCTAGATACCAACAACTCAACATTTGAATTCTCCCCTAGTATTTTACTTAACATGTGCTAGTATGTACACTATTTTGCCTTTTCAAGAGGAAAACACCTGTGAATCCGCCATTCTCTGTCAATGTTTTGAGATTCATGGAAACTTACTAGTGTTAGTGAACTTAGCAGATTTGTCACTGCTGTTTAAAATTATTGAGGATATGAAATAAAGCCAGTTCCAGTGTCCCTCCTTTTATCCACACAGTAGTTACTGAATGCCTACTACCTCCAAGAACTATGTTTCATATTGGGGATATATGACATACAGTACATAGTCTTTGCTCTCACATTTTTCATAGGCTGGTAAAGGAGACAGACAGATCGAGAAATGAATGCAACAGCAATATGTAACTCCAATATGTAACTCCCTAGCAGTCATACACATTTCTGTTTGTTCACTGACGTTTGGAAAGATAAAGGTAAGTTCCCTAGACAGACAAAAGATACTATGTGCCTGAAGGCACAGACATGAAATGAGATGGTATATTCAGGGATTTTATGTGAAGTAGTGTGAATAGAATCTGGGAAAGAGGCTGGGGCTCAGAGTAAAGAGAGATGCTTAGATGATTTACTTACTAAAAGGCTAGATTTGGCTTTGTGTAAGCAAAGGACAGTTATTGGAGACAGGGAAGGATGATTGTGAGAATTGTGCTACTAATGTAAAGGGGGATATGCAGAGCACGATTGGAGGTGCCAAGACTAATTAGGAGTCTCAAGTTGAGCTAATGTTATCAGTATATGCCAGGCATAGTATTTTGCATCTGTTAGCTCACTTAATCCTTAAAAAAACCCATGTGAGATAAGTAGCACTCCCATTTAACAGAACACTTAAGGATCATAATTTGCCTATGGTCACACAACTTGTAAATGATAAAATTCTGCATTCAAGCCAGGTGTGTCTAACTCCAGGGTGCTTACTTCTGATCAATATAACCTGCAAGAAGTAAGGACAACAACAGTTAAGTATGGAGAGGAGAGCAAGATATACACAAAATACTAAGAAGCTGTTACCAACATCGGCTGACTGTGTTGGAAGAAAGTGGGTAGTGAATGGAGAAGGAAAAGTTAATGATGTCCAGAGTTTTGACAAAACCCTGTTGTTGTCTTTGTTTGAATATCTTTTTTTGATTTCAGAAAGGAAGGGAGAGGGAGAGAAAAACATCAGTGATAGTGATGAGAGAAAACCATCAATTGGCCACCTCCTGCACACTCCACACTGGGGATCAAGACCATATCCCAGGCATGTGCCCCGACTAAGAATTGAACCTTGACCTCCTGGTTTATAGGTTGATGCTCAACCACTGAGCAACACTGGCCAGGCTGTTTTGTTTTGTTGTTGTTTTTGTTTGTTTTTTTACGTTCTTATTGATTTGAGAGAAACATCTCAAGTGGCTGCCTCCTGCATGTCTCCTACTGGGGATCAGCCCAAAACCAGGGCATGCGCCCTGACCAGGAATCAAACCAGCAAATTCTTGGTGCTTGGAATGACACCCAACCAGCTGAGCCACACTGACTGGGTAAAACTGCTTTTGACGGTATCATTAAACTACTGTAAGAAGTGGGAAGATGCCCTAGCCGGCTTGGCTCAATGGATAGAGCATTGGCCTGCGACTGGACTGAAGGGTTGTGGGTTCGATTCTGGTCAAGGGCATATGCCTGGGTTGCAGGCTTGATCCCCAGTAGGGGGCGTGTAGGAGGCAGCCAATCAATGATTCTCATCATTGATGTTTCTATCTCTCCCTCTCTGAATCAATTTTTAAAAAGTGGGAAGAAGAAATTGAAGGGGAAAGTGAGGTCCTTTTCAGACATAAATTTTAGATGCCTATGGGCCATGTAAAAGTCCCAGTAAGATGTGTAGTTGACAGCTAGATATGGGTGTGAAACCTAGAACACAGGTGATTGAAGACTGAGTTGGAAGTGGTATGTGTGGTCTGGACAAGACTGCTCAAAGAGGATGAGCAAAGATGACACAATTAGCCCTAGCTGGTTTGGCTCAGTGGATAGAGCGTTGGCCTGCGGACCAAAGGGTCCCAGGGTCAATTCCCCTCAAGGGCACATACCTAGGGTTGTGGGCTCGATCCTCAGTAGGGGGCATGCAGGAGGCAGCCAATGATTCTCTGTCATCATTGATGTTTCTATCTCTCCCTCTCTCTTCCTCTGTGAAATCAATAAAAATATATTTTAAAAAAGATGACACAATTACCAACAGAAGCAGGTACAACGAAAATAATTTTATGGTTGGGTCACAACATGAGGAACTATATTTAAAGGGCCAGAAGGTTGGAAACCACTGAGGTAGAGGAAGAGAGGCTAATAAGAGACCAAGAAATAGCAAAAAAGTAGTAGATGATAACAGTATTAAGGACTCAAAGTTTGTTTTTTTTAATATATCTTTGATTTTAGAGAGGAAGGGGGGAGAGATAGAGAGAGAGGAGAAAGAGAGAGAGAGAGAGAGAAAGAAACATCAGTGATGAGAATCACTGATTGGCTGCCTCCTGCACCCCCCAACCCCCCACCAAGGGATCGAGCCCACAACCTGGGCACGTGCCCTGACTGGTAATTGAAGCGTGACCGCCTGGTTCATAGGCCGATGCTCAACCACCAAGCCACATCGGCCAGGCCAGAGTGCTTTTTAAAAAAATCTTTTTATTGAATGTATTACATATTTCCCCTTTTTTCTCCCATTGACCTCTTATAGCCCATCCCCATCCCAAGCCTCCATCATCCTATTGTCTGTAACCATATATGCATACAAATTCTTTGGTTGACCTCTACCCACCTCTGCCTTCCCTCTGAGATTTGATAGTCTGTTCATGCTTCTATGTCTCTGGATCTAATTTGTTCAACAGTTAATTTTATTCATTAGATTCCACATATGAGTAAGAACACATGACATGTTTTTCTCTGACTGGCTTATTTCGCTTAGCATAATAATCTCCAGGTCCCTCCATGCTGTCTCCAAGGGTAAGATATACTTCTTTTTTACTGCTGCATAGTAGTCCATGGAGCAAATTTGCTACAGCTGTCTTGTCCACTCATCTACTGATGAGCACTTGTGCTGGGGTCCAGCCCCAGCGGGTCCAGGGGTTCCCAAAGGCATAGACGGAGTCGGCGAAGAAGGAAGGACACGGAGACAGTGTTCAGTTGATCAGCAGCCTAGCCAGGATCTCCAGCCAGGATCTCCAGCCAGGATCTCCAGCCAAGTTCTGGTCTAGTTCTCCAGAGAGGTTCTGCTTCGGATCCCCAATCAGGTTCAGTCACCAGGTTCTAGTCAGGCTCTCCTGCCAATCTCCGCAGTCAGGTTCAGTCCAGGATCCCCTGCCATGCTCTCTCGCCAGGCTCCACCTCCAGGCTCCGAGGCCAGTCCCTGTCCAGGATCCTCCGGCATGCTCTTGCCAGCGAAGTTCTTCTGTCTCTAGAGAACGTTCTGTGTAGGTTCTGTGCCTAGGCTCTGTCTCTCTTGGTCCTGTCTTCCAAGCCCTGTGTCCTAAGTTCTGTGTTCTAAATTCTGTCTCTTGCTGTCTTGTTACATCTGTATTTATACCAGTTGATTCAATCCTATCAATCTCTATTCCAAAGGTTTGGGCGTTTCTTATCTCCATTCCAGGGAGTAAAGATTATGTAGCTTAAGCATGATTGTTCGTAGTTAAAGTGATTAATTACCCGCCTGGCACTTAGTTGAGGGGTTTATTCCCTCCCTAACTTCAGGGGAAAATCCCTACCTGGGGAAACAACCTTTCTCCGAGAGGTGACCTTGGTTAAAACACAGCACCAAGAAGGTGAGCAAACATATTAAGAACAGTATGCCATATATGCCAGGTCCCTTGAAACAGCAAGCATGGACCGGCTCCCGGCACACTTGGGCTGTTTCCAGGTCTTAGCTATTGTAAATTGTGCTTCTATGACCATAGGAGTGCATACATTCTTTCTGATTGGTGTTTCAGGTTTCTTAGGATATATTCCTAGAAGTGGGATCAATGGCAGGTCCATATTTAATTATTTAAGGAATCTCCATACTGTTTTCCATAATGGCTGCATCAGTCTGCATCCCCATCAGCAGTGTACTAGAGTTCCTTTTTCTTTACATCCTTGCCAGCACTTGTCATTTGTTGGTTTGTTGATGGTAGCCATTCTGACAGGTATGAGGCGATACCTCAGTGTCATTTTAATTTGCTTCTCTCTGATGATCAGTGACTGAGCATATTTTCATGTGTCTTGGCTATCTGTATGTCCACTTTAGAGAAGTGTCTATTTAGGTCCTTTGCCCATTTTTTAATTGGATTGTTTGTCTTTCTTTTGTTAGGTTGTATGAGTTCCTTATATATTTTGTATATTAACCCTTTATCAGATGTATTATTGCCAAATATGTTCTCCCATACTGTGGGCTCCCTTTTCAGTTTGATGGTGGTTTCTTTTGCTGTGCAGAAGCTTTTTATTTTGGCGTAAACCCATTTGTTTATTTTCTCTTTGTTTTACTTGCCCTAGGAGATGTATCTGTAAACATATTGCTATAAGAGATATCTGAGATTTTGCTGCCTATGGTTTCTTCTAGGATTTTTATGGTTTCATGTCTTACATTTAAGTTTCTTTTAAGTCTCTAACCATTTTGAGTTTATTCTTGTGTATGGTGTAAGTTGGTGGTCTAGTTTCATTTTCTTGCATGTATCTGTCCAATTTTCCCAACACAATTTATTGAAGAGAATGTCTTGACTCCATTGTATGCTCTTGCCTCCTTTGTCAAATATTAATTGATCATAATGGCTTGGGTTGATTTCTGGGGTCTCTTCTGTTCCTCAAAGATCTCTAGGGTCAAACTCAAGATACCACCTATTTGGCAACATTTTACAAGTCTGAATATCAAATATTGGCAATGATATTGAAAACACAGGAACTTTCAGACCCTGGAAGTAAAACTGATTGTCATTATAAGGGTACTTGGCAATATTCTTTTACTTTTTCATGTGTCTTGGCCATCTGTATTAACTAAGGCCATCTTAATTAAACGTGCATATCTTATGAACCAGCAAGTTCACCCTGTAAACATTCCTATACATTTGCCAGAGAGATGTGTCAGAATGTTCATCACAGTATTGTTTATAGTAATGAAGTTTGAAAATAAAAGGTAACATGAAAATAAATTGTGCCATATTCATTTAATGGAGTGCTGTACAGCTAAAACGAATAAGCTGGCAACAAGTGAATTGAGGATTACCCTCCAAAACAGTGGTGAGCCAAAAAAAGAGTTAAGTTAGACGGCATCATATTGTATATCTTGTATATAAATTTTTGAAAAATTTAAAACAATACTAAGTATGGTTTACGGATATATTCACATCAAGTAGAAGTTTAAAAAACAGACGGGAGTTTTAAACAAAATTCAGGGCAGTAGTTCTGTTCAGAGAAGGGAGAAGCATGTAGTTGGCCTATAATTTTTATTTCTTTTAAAAAAAATATATTTCTTTATTGGTTTCAGAGAGGAAGGGAGGAGAGAGAGATAGAAACATCAATGATGAGAATCATCCATCGGCTGCCTCCTGCACGCCCCCTACTGGGGATTGAACCCAGGCATGTGCCCTTGGCCGGAATCGAACCTGGGACCCTTCAGTCTGCAGGCTGACGCTCCATCCACTGAGCCACGCCGGCTAGGGCTAATTTTTATTTCTTAAAAAGCATGGTGAGGTAAATGCAGCAAGAGTTAAGATTTGGTGTTTTTGTTAATTTTGAGTTTATATGGGATGCTTTTAAAAAAGTAAAACAATTTTTTTTTAAATTTTCCATTGAAAAAGTAGGTGGACAAAAATACTAAATACTAATTCACTCAGAAACTACAATTGAAACAAGAGCTACTTATTTTTTTATACTCTCCCAAAAGGTCAAGGGCACTTTTACTGATTTATCGAGAATGAGAAGATGCAAAGCAGGAGGAAGAGTACCAGGAAGTGTAATACCAGTTTTCAGGAGGAAAAGAGGTTCCGATAATATCTAAAACGTTCTCTACGCCTTATAATTTTCATATGTAGGTATTATTTCCCTTCTTTACAGATTAAGATATGTGTCTTGGAGTCTTAAATGACTTGCTAGCGTTTATTGGATTTTGAATTAGGAAGCCCTTCATCAAATTAGTGGCAGAGAGCCAGGCCAAAGTACCCGTGTGAACCTTTCCCTGTGTTCATGGTCAGAACTGTGGATGTTAGAGCAGCAACTTGAACCCAGGTTTTTCCTTTCAAGGCAAACTAAATGCTCTGTTCCTGGATCCCATTATTCTGCCTGGAGAGCTATTACTGAAGTTAAATGCCTTGTGCTATTTACCACTTCCTTAGAAGAAAAAATTGTTGAAATGGCATTTTCTAAACGATGTGTTTTTACATTACTTGTCTATCCTTTCTAAATTATTCAATATACTTTATGCTGACCCTGCTGTATGTCTCAAATCTATCTTTTTTTCTCCCCATGACCTCCTGTTAATGCTGGCATTTGGACTTCCTTTTACACTGGGGGAGTGGATCTTTAAGATGGTGAAGTATCTAAGAGCATTTACCAGTTCTATGAGTTAAAAACAACCATCTCCATATCCCCGAAGGGAAAGACAGTGCCCTGCAAGACACACCACTCCGACGGAGAAGAGCCAGCTGGGAAGCGGCCACGATGCATATGTGACAGGCGTACTGATTATTGCCAGGCCATCTTGCTAAAGTGGTATAATTAGGAACCAAGAAAACAGGGTCTCTCTCTCCTTAGCTTTCACCCCAACTACAATGTTATAAGCTTCAGGCCACAGAGTGAGGACTGAGTAACATGAGGGACAACAGCACCATGACTGAGAACTATTATAAACTTGTAAACACTAATGTTTATTAGGCTTTTAACTGTGAAATTTAAAAATGAGCAAGACTTTTAAGATTTACCCACTTTATTTTTTTAAAATATATTTTCATTGATTTTTTACAGAGAGGAAGGGAGAGGGGATAGAGAGTCAGAAACATCGATGAGAGAGAAACATCCATCAGCTGCCTCCTGCACATCTCCCACTGGGGATGTGCCCGCAACCAAGGTACATGCCCTTGACCGGAATCGAACCCGGGACCCTTCAGTCCGCAGGCCAACGCCCTATCCACTGAGCCCAACCGGTCAGGGCAAGATTTACCCACTTTAAAAAAGCCCGCTCTTCCTAGTAGAATCTCCTTCAACTATCAAATCTGGAGATTCTGGGGTTATTCAGTTAAGAAAAGTAACAGATACTGCAGTTACATGACGGTCTCTCCAACTGCCAGCTGAAAATACAAAACTCATAACCAACCATGACCAGCGTCTGCAGTGATTTTTCCACAAATGGTGCTGAACTGTTTCACACTGGTAAAGGGTTCCAACGGACAATCCTTACAGAAGCAATTTCTCCACCAATTTATTCGTCATCTGCGGAATAACAAAGAGCTTTCCGTCCACAGTGCAGAGCTGACCATCCCACCCGCTGCAGTCCCGGTCGCCCTCCCGACTCCCGCGGTGCAGAGCGCGCGGAGAGGCGGGGGGCGCCGCCGACGCCCCCCACGGCGGGCCCGGGGCCGCGCCTCCACCGGCCCGTCCCGGGAAACCCCAATGACACGTCGACGGCCGCGTCCCGCCCGGGGCCCGAGCTTCGCGACCACCTCGCGGACCCGCCCCAGGCGCGCGCCCCCGGCAGAAGTTCGCCCTCTCGCGAGAGAGCCGGGCGGTACCTCCTTCCTCCCGGCAGGCTGTCCCTCCCCGCCCCCAGACCGACTGCGCGGCGGCCTCCGGAGGGCGGAGGCCTCGGACGTGGCGGGGCCCGGCCAACGAGGGTGCTGGGCCTGGGCCGCCCCGCGGGGCCCTCGGCAGGCTGGCCTTGCGCGCCGTGGTCCAGTCCCCGGCAGGACCCGAGCCCTCCCAGGTAGACGGGCGCCAGCCCGGGGGTCGCTGAGGAGCAGCCGCGGGCCGGGCGGTGGGCGCCTCACCTGCGCGGCGGGGGCGGGGCGGGGCGAGAGGTGCGCACGCGCGCGCCCTGCCCGGGGCGTGGCGGCTCCGGCGACGCTGCGCAGCGCAGCCGGCGGGCTGAGCGCGCTCGCTCGCTCCCGGTGGCGTAATTTCCCCGCGGGTCTGCCTCTCCTTCGCTCCGCCGCCGTTCGGGGCGGGTCCGGAGAATGGCCTCGGAGATAGAGTCGTCGCTGGAGGCGAGCTTCACGTCCAGCGGAGCGCTGTCAGGGCCCTCGGTGTTTCTGCCGCCGGCGCGCTCCCGCATCTTCAAGATCATCGTGATCGGCGACTCCAACGTGGGCAAGACGTGCCTGACCTACCGCTTCTGTGCCGGCCGCTTCCCCGACCGCACCGAGGCTACCATCGGGGTGGATTTCCGAGAACGAGCGGTGGAGATCGATGGGGAGCGCATCAAGGTGAGCAGGTGGAGGACCGGCGCAGAGGAAGGACTCCGGGATGACAGGTGCCCCGGCCCCACGGTGGGCGAACGGCCGGCACCGTGCAGGGTGTGCGCTCCATCGTTTCACGTGCTGACGTGGAGACTGGAGTTGGGGATGGCAAGGATTTGTATATAGCGAACTACGAAGGCAGTGCTTCCCCAACTTTAATGCCATCTAATGACACAGGGGTTTATTTTTTATTTTTACAGGCAGATTCTGCCTTGCTGAGGTCCCAGGTGGTGCAGATGCAGCCAGCCCGTGGACCACACTCTGAGTAGTAAGAGTGTAGGGGGCATCCACTGACTAATTGTCACTGTCCCATGTGCTGGGAACCAGTGAAGTCAGACCAAAGGAACTTCTCCAGCATATGGAAAAGTCATTGAATAAATATGATTTATTAAACAGTCATCTGAGCGCTTCCTGAGATTGTGGCAGTAGATCCCTGTGGCCTTTGAGAAGTGCTTTGCATCCAGTTTTGCTACAATAGTTTCTGTAAAACCGTGAGATATTTGGAAAAAATCTGTTTTCTTGCAGAAAAATTTTTTACATGATTGTTCCTGCTTGGGTGCCAGAAGTACATTTCTTGGTGCCACCCTCTCCCAATTCTTCTTTAGTTCTTATTGGTGGCTCCTGAGACTAGGGTCAAAGCAATAGTGGAGAAGGCAGAAAGCCCAAGGCCAAGACTGGGATTCTGAGGAGCTGGAATAGGGCGTTGGAGAACGAGGATCGGGACAGGGCCAAGGCCTCCTGATGGTATCAACCTTACACACTTCTTCATTGCAAGCCACCCCCAACTCCTCAGCCATCTGATACCTCCCCTTAAAACACGTGGGCCTGGGAACGGCCCTGCCTTCCCTACGCTACCTTTACTTTTTTGCTTTGAAGCGCTCAGATGACTGTTTAATAAATCATATTTATTCAATGACTTTTCCATATGCTGGAGAAGTTCCTTTGGTCTGACTTCACTGGTTCCCAGCACAAGGACAGTTAGAATGCTCATCTTGCCTCATTTCCCCACGGGCTTTGTACTGCATGCCTTTTCCCGCGTCCTTGAAGCACGAACAGTTTATTTTTTAGTTCCCTAACCGTTGTCCTACTCCTCACCCCCAAAGGGTTCGTTTAAATGCTAATGATGGTAAAGGAGAAATAGGGTTGAAAACAAATCAACCTTCTATAGGTCCTTTTGCTGTTTAATTTTCACTTTAATTTTTCTTTGTTCCATTGAAGCTGCCAGTGATGGTCCTTTGGGTGCACTGTATTAGGGAGTTAAGAGAGATTGGGATGCATTGCGGAGGAAAATACAGAATCAGGAGGGGCTGGATATTTTTCATCAGAAGTAGGTTAGGCCCAGGAGCCTGTGAGAAAATAATGGAGCTTCCGAGGTGTCAGGGGGAGTTTAGTTTGGAAGAAGCAGGAGTTCTGGGAGAAAGTGCATGGGCTTTGGAGCCCAACTGACCTGGCCCAAATCTGAACCTGTGAGAGGGTAGCAGTGACCTGTGTTCTTTGTAGGGTGACGGAACTGTCACCATCAGTTCTGAGGCTGCGTAACTAGAGAGTGAAGCAGAGATAAAGCAGGGTGTAGGCAGACAACTGAAGAGGAGAGGAATTACTCCCAAGTGGGAGCAGGATGTTTTTAAAAAGTAAGTACAAGGGCCATAGCCAGTTTCTCAGTGGTTAGAGCATCAGCCCTCCACCTGAAGGGTCCCAGGTTCAATTCCGGTCAAGGGCGCATAACTCAGTTGTAGGCTCAGTCCCCGGTTGCAGGCTCATTCCCCAGCCCTGGTTGGGATGAGTGCAGGAGGCAACCAGTTGATGTATCTCACATCATGTTTCTCTCTGTCTCTCCCCCTCCCTTCCACTCAATGGAAAGCCCAACCAGCACAGCTCAGTTGTTGAGCTATTAACCATGACCTATTAACCCGTAGGTCATGGTTTGATTCCTGTCAGGGCACATGCCCGGAATGTAGGCTTGATCCCCAGTGTGGGGCATGCAGGAGGCAGTCGATCAATGATCCTCTCTCATCATTGATGTTTCGCTCTCCCTCTCCCTTCCTCTCTGAATTCAATACAAAAATATATTTTAAAAATCAAGGGAAAAATATGCTGGGGTGAGGATTAACAACAACAACAAAAATAATAATTAAAAAAAAAATAAGTAGAGAGAAGGGAGGCAGGGAAGGAGTTGAGATTTGATGACCCTTTACCTGTTTCTGGATTGCCTTTTATACTGTAAGATAACAGATGACTCAGGTACAAATTTAAGAGATACTTAACATTGAAAAAATATAAAACATGTCCAGTGTATAAAGTTGAATACTGGGATAAGTGCTGGCAGTGATATGTAAACTATGGCCACTGGTGTGATGAATATGGAGCACAGAGTTGATCCTTTTGGTTGAAAGGAGTAAGGAGAGCACATTGTTTTGGGGAATTACTCCTCCTGAGCTTCAGCCTAACCTGTTACGTTAATAGGGACACGGACACTAAGATTTTCTTCTTTCTAAGGTCTTAGTTACTGACTTTTACCTCCAAATGTAAGATTAAAAAAAACCTTTACTGTTGAAAGTATTAATATGTCCCCTTTTACCCCATTACCCTCTCCCAGCCCATTCCCACCCTCCAAATGTAAGATTTTAGAGACATTTTTATTGTGGTTGAAAAAACTACAGAAATGTTTTGAGATTTCTGTAGTAGAAAAAGATATGACTTTATTGGACACTTTTTAAAAAAGCTTAATTTTTAGTTTATATTGAATTTATTGGGGTGACTGGTTAATCGAATATATAGGTTTTAAGTGTATCCTATCTAACAAAAGAGAAACATGGTAATTAGCGTACGACCGCTACCCTTCCCATTGGCTAATCAGGGAGATATGCAAATTAACTGCCAGCCAAGATGGTGGCCGGCAGCCAGGCAGCTTGAAACTCACATGAGGCTTGCTTGCTTCAGTGACGGAGGAAACCAACGTTCCCCGCCTGCCTTGCTGGCCTCTGAGCTTGCAGTTTAAGAAACATTGTAACAAATGTAGAAGCTAAACAAAACCTCAGAAACCTGCTTTCAGCTAGCAGGGATCTCAGAGCTGGAGTTATACATTGTTTTGATTATAGAACCGAAACAAACCAGATACCTGCTTTCAGCAGCGGAGGCCTAAGAGCTGGAGCCTCAGAGCTAAAACTGGCCCAGAATAAAAAAACAAAAAGAAAAAAAGGAGTGGTTGGGAGCTTTCGTCACCCGCCAGCCTGAAAACAGCCCTCAGCCCCTCACCCAGACTGGCCAGGCACCCCAGTGGGGACCCCCACCCTGAAGGGTGTGTGACCAGCTGCAAACAGCCATCATCCCCTCACCCAGGCTGGCCAGGCACCCCAGTTGGGACCCCCACCCGGATCCAGGACACCCTTCAGGGCAAACCAGCCAGCCCCACCCATGCACCAGGCCTCTATCCTATATAGTAAAAGGGTAATATGCCTCCCAGCACCGGGATCAGTGTGACAGGGGGCAGCGCCCAAACCCCCTGATTGCCCTGTGGCTCTGTGTGTGACAGGGCAGGGCCACAACCTCCCTATCCGCCCTGCTCTGTTCATGACAGGGGAAGGCGCCCCAACCCCCTGATCAGCCCTGCTCTGTGCCTGATAGGGGGGAGCTCCCCAACCCCCTGATCGCCCTGCGGCTCTGTGTGTGACAGGCTGCGGCACCCCAACCCCCTGATTGGCCCTGCTCTGTGTGTGACAGTGTGCGGTGCCCCAACCGCACCCCCCACGGGCCCTGCTCTGTGTGTGACAGGGTAGAACCATAACCTCCCCATTGGTCCTTCCCTGAGTGTGAGAGTGGTGGCGCCCCAACCCCCTGATCGGCCTTGCTCTGTGGGTGATAGAGGGCGGCGCCCCAACCCCCTGATCCACCCTGCTCTGTGTGTGACAGGGGGCGGTGCCCCAACTCCCCTACCGGCCCTACTCTGTGAGTGACAGGGGTGAGCTCCTCAACCCCCTGATGGGCCCTGCTCTGTGCGTGACAGGGGGGAGCTCCCCAACCCCCTGATTGACCCTGCTCTGTGCGTGACAGGGTAAGGAGCCCCAACCACCCTAATGGGCCCTGCTCTGTGTGTTACAGGGGGCAGCGCCCCAACCCCCTGATTGGCCCTGCCCTGTGCGTGACAGGGTAAGGAGCCCCAACCACCCTAATGGGCCCTGCTCTGTGTGTTACAGGGGGCAGCGCCCCAACCCCCTGATTGGCCCTGCCCTGTGCGTGACGAGGTGGTGCCGCAACCTCCCTATCGACCCTGCCTTGCGTGTGACGGGGCGGTGCCCCAACCCCCCAATCGGCGCTACCCTGAGCGTGACTGAGGGTGGCATCGCAACCTCCCAATCCGCCCTGCTCTGTGCATAACGGGGCGGCGCCCCAACTCCCCAATCGGCCCTGCTCTGAGCCCAACCAGGGGCTGCACCTAGGGATTGGGCCTGCCCTCTGCCACCCGGGAGCAGGCCTAAGCCAGCAGGGTGTTATCTCCTGAGGGGTCCCGGACTGCGAGAAGGCACAGGCCGGGCTGAGGGATCCCCCCTTCCCCCCCCCCCCCGAGTGCACAAATTTTTGTGCACCGGGCCTCTAGTAGTTCTATAAATGTCATCTATATATTGTATTATATGTTCACCATTCTAAGTCAAGTCTCCTTGCATCATCCCCCATGTCCTTTTCTACCTCCCCTCACCCCCACCCCCTTTCCCTCTGGTAATCACTATATTTTTATCCAAGTCTATACATTTTTTGCTTAATCCCTTCACCTTCACCTTTTTCACCCAGTCCCAAAACCCCTCTCCCCTCTGACAGCTGTCAGTCTGTTCTCTACTATGAGTCTGTTTCTATTTTGTTAGTTTATTTTGTTCATTATTAGAGTGTTTAGAAAAAACTAAAGTGACATAGAAGAGCTTTATTCCACATACTGTTTCTGCTTCTTTTTTGTTAACCTGTTAATACATCTTAAGTGCTGCTGTATATACCATGTTTATATTTTCTCTTTGGAAAATTACCAGTTTAACCTGAAATGACATTTCTTCTTATTTCATATATTTTTAAAAATTTTCCTTTCCCCCCCCCATTTACTCCCTCCAACACCCCCGCCCCCCTCCCCAGCCCAGGTCTCCAGCACCCTATTTTCTGTGTATATGCATACAAGGTCTTTGGTTACCTCACACCCACCCATACTCCCTCACCTTCCCTCTGAGATTCTGCACTCTGTTATTTCATCTTTTTTTTTTTTTAATATATTTTATTGATTTTTACAGAGAAGAGGGAGAGAGATAGAGATTTAGAAACATCGATGAGAGAGAAACATCGATCAGCTGCCTCCTGCACATCTCCTACTGGGGATATGCCCGCAACCCAGATACATGCCCTTGACCGGAATCGAACCTGGGACCTTTCAGTCCGCAGGCCGACGCTCTATCCACGGAGCCAAACCGGTTTCGGCTGTTATTTCATCTTAAAGTGGAAGCTGGAAAGCTCTGTTACTTTACTAATAAAATGACATTCTAGACTTTGTTTTATTTTGTTGTTTTTTTTTTTTTTATAAAAATAAGATATTATGTTAAATTTTTTAAAATTAAATCTTTATTGTTCAGATTATTACAGTTGTTCCTCTTTTTTTCCCCCATAGCTCCCCTCCACCCGATTCCCACCCCACTGTCCTCATCCATAGGTGTATGATTTTTGTCCAGTCTCTTCCCACACCCCCCATATCCCTTTCCCCCCTGAGAATAGTCAGTCCACTCCCTTTCTATGCCCCTGATTCTATTATATTCACCAGTTTATTCTGTTCATCAGATTATTTATTCACTTGATTTTTAGATTCACTTTTTGATAGATGTGTATTTGTTGTTCATAATTTGTATCTTTACCTTTTTCTTCTTCTTCCTCTTCTTAAAGGATACCTTTCAGCATTTCATATAATACTGGTTTGGTGATGGTGAACTCCTTTAGCTTTTCCTTATCTGTGAAGCTCTTTATCTGACCTTCAATTCTGAATGATAGCTTTGCTGGATAAAGTAATCTTGGTTGTAGGTTCTTGCTATTCATCACTTTGAATATTTCTTGCCACTCCCTTCTGGCCTGCATAGTTTCTGTTGAGAAATCAGCTGACAGTCGTATGGGTACTCCCTTGTAGGTAACTTGGTTTCTTTCTCTTGCTGCTTTTAAGATTCTCTCTTTGTCTTTTGCTCTTGGCATTTTAATTATGATGTGTCTTGGTGTGGTCCTCTTTGGACTCCTTTTGTTTGGGGTTCTCTGCGCTTCCTGGACTGGTAAGTCTATTTCTTTCACCAGGTAGGGGAAGTTTTCTGTCATTATTTCTTCAAATAGGTTTTCAATATCTTGCTCTCTCTCTTCTTCTGGCACCCCCATAATTCGGATGTTGGTTTGCTTGAAGTTGTCCCAGAGGCTCCTTACACTGTCTTCCTATTTTTGGATTCTTTTTTCATGTTGTTTTTCCGGTTGGGTGTTTTTTGCTTCTTCGTATTTCAAATCTTTGATTTGATTCTTGCGATCCTCTAGTCTGCTGTTGGAACTCTGTATAATATTCTTTATTTCAGTCAGTGTATGCTTAATTTCTAGTTGGTCCTTGTTCATATCCTCGAGGGTCTCACTAGATTTATTGAGGGTTTCACTAAATTTATCGGCAGTTTCTAGAAAATTCTTGAAAAACCTTATAAGTGTGGTTTTGAACTCTATATCCAGTAGTTTGCTTTCCTCCATTTCTGTCATTTGTGACTGTTTCTTTGTCTCAACATTTTTTATGCTTCCCTGTGTTGATAGAGTGGCTTTCTGTGCTAGGTGTCCTATAGGGCCCAGTGGCTCAGCCTCCCCAATTACCTGAGGTGGGCACTCTTGGTGCACCCCTTTGTGGGCTGTGTGCACAGTCTTGTTGTAGTTAAGCCTTGATTGTTGTAGGTATATTACTGGGAGGAATTGACCTCCAGACCAATTGGCTGTGAGAATCAGCAGTGTCTACAGTGGGAGAACTTCTGTGCTGGAGACACCCTTCTGGGGCAAGACTTGCTTCAATGGGGCTTTGGTACTCACTGAGTCTGCCCCCTGAGTGTGTCCCTTATGGATCTGAGGAGTTATAATTGGATGGTCCCACTCTGACCACTGGGTACACTGGCTCTTAGATCTCTAAGGAGGTGCTAATTTAGCCTCTGCCTGAGGCTACCCAGCAGGAGCTATGGAGAGATCTGCAGATTCCTCTTCTTTGTTTGGGGTTTGGAGGTGCCCAGATGAGGCCCAGCTGTGAAGCAATGCAAGCTGCTGTGGGGCCTTGGGCCTTCTTTTGGAAGTTCTGGCTCTCTCTGACCCAGCTGCAGTTTTTTAGGTAATTTTCAGATTGCAAAGGGCCAGGCCTTTCATATGCAAAAGTCTCTGCGCACAGCTTGGGTGGGGTGGCGTCTCAGGGAATCAAAAGGGCGGAGCAAACAGCTATGGTTGATCCTCAGCCCTACCCTAGAAGGCCCCTTGTCTCAGTGTCCTGGTAATTGCTGCAAGCACCTCTGAGAGAAAGCTGCCCTAGAATTCCGACCGATGCCAGACAGTCCAGTTTCTCCCCGTATGAGTCTGGGTCCCCAGAGACTCTCCCGGAATTGGAGTTCAGAGCATTCGGGAGCTTGAGACTCCCTCCCGATTGAAAAAGACAACCGCGTCTTCAGTTGCCAGCCCTTTTGGCATGCGCCTCCATACCTCTGCACTTTACTTCTGCACCTCCTCTGAGTCTCAGTGTGCTTTTCTCTTTCCTTCTAGTTGTAGAATTTCCACTCAGCTAGCCTTCCTGTGGTTCTAGATGATGTCTGTTTTGTCTTTTAGTTGTATTTTTGAAGTGGTTGTGCGAGGCAGCAATTTCCAGTGTTTACCTATACCGCCATCTTGGTTCTAAATCCTAAAATTTTAAAAATTTATTTTTGTTGATCTCAGAGAGGAAGGGAGAAGGAGAAGAGAGATCATTGAGAATGATGAGAGAATCATTGATCAGCTTCCTCCTGCACACCCCCTACTGGGGATCAAGCCCTCATCCTGGGCGTGAGCCCTGATTGGGAATCGAACCATGACCTTCTGGTTCATAGGTCAACGCTCAACCACTGAGCCACCATAGCCAGGCATGTTAAATAATTGTAATTGTGGAATGGAAAATTTTCAGAGAACATGTTTTATAGCAGTGACGTTTTAGGAAATGTCATGAAGTCTATATTTGTTCATCTTTTCCTATGTACTATATTCAGGGTGTCCCCCAAAAATGTATACACACTTTTAATAGCTGATTTCTATTATATTTTGAAAATGTATTTTAATACACATTGCCTTTATAATTATTCAAAGTGTGTGCACACTTTTTAGGACACCCTGTGTGTATGATTCATAGAGGGAATCCAGGGGAGAGACCCAGGATGTCCCTTGACTTGCTTTTCTATCTGCCTTCTCTCCTTGAGGAGTCGACTCTTCACTTCAGCTGTCACTTCTACTGCTAAGATAACTTCCAGATCTTTGATTGGGCCAGACCTCTCTCCTTCTCTGTCATTCTGCATTTCCTATTGTCTTCTAGACATGACTGTTTGGACAACCTTCCTTTGCTCAAATGTCTGAAGGAATCCATCTTTCCTGGCAAATCTGCCTCTCCTGTTTATCCTCAGTATCACCCAGGGGAAAAAAGAGGGTGACTGCTAATGGGTATAGGTTTCTTTTTGGAGTGATAAAATATTCTTGAATTAGATAATGATGATAATGGTACAGCCTTGGGAATACACTAAAAACCACTGAATTGTATATTTTAAAAGGGTAAATCTTATGATATGTGAATTATATCTCAGGTGTGTGTGTTTGTTTGTTTTTAATTAAAAATGCCCACTTCAAACTGTATCTTTAACATTTCGAAAGATATTTTGGAAATAATGTGGATGACTCATGTAAAAGCTGTCCAAAAAAATTGGAGCTGATCTTTTCTTTTTAATAGCATTTTCTGTGGCTCAGGTATTCAAAAGTGATATCATCAATGAAGAATGATTTGTAATGTTTGAAGCACAGTCTATAAGTTCTTTTTAAAAGCCCATGAAAAGGAAATATACCCAAATATTAACAATGGTTGTCTTTAAGGCAATTTCCCTCTTTATTTCTATCTTACTATGTTTTCCATGTATCTCTTTTACATCCATGAAACATAAAAAAAAAAAAAATTACACAGAGTTTAGACCTGCCTCAGAACTGTGGAAGTCCTCCGTCAGTGTAAGTAATGAGGAGGAGGATGTTGATCCCTAAGACAACCTTTGTTTGTTTTATTTTGGGATGGAATTGACTCACCCATACTCCTCTTCCCATCAATCCTGCTCAAAACTCTGTGCATTGTAATTACATCAAGATATCCGGGAAACAAGAGGTATGAAATAATAACTTCATACTTTATTGGAGAGCCATAAAAGTAATTACTAAGTTAACAAGGCATTTACTAAGGATCATTTACAGTATCTCCTCAGTTGCTGCTCTATGAGAAGTCACCAGTTTAGGCTTCTAGTCCATACTTTGAATATTTATAAATTGTACACGTCTTTCAGTTAAAAGTTATTTAAGCAAATATGATTCTAGTATTTTCTACTGTGAGCAGTAAACTCTCATCATTTACTAGTAACTCCCCCCCCCCCTTTTTTTTTTTTAGGAAATGAACAAAGGCAGGATAATTCAGTGTTTTGAGATAAGAACATATGATTTATATTTAGTTTTAGATATAATTTTCCTCAATTCCCCCATATTTCCACTAAGAGATAGTGTAATAGTTTTGTTGGTAGAGATGCTTGGAATAGATAAGTAATTTTCTAGATTTAAAAAAATTTCAAGGGGCCTGGATTTCATAGAATGTATATATTTGTTAATTTGGGGGTTAGACCCCATGACTCTTTTTTAAAAAAATACATTTTATTGATTTTTTACAGAGAGAAAGGGAGAGAGATAGAGAATCAGAAACATTGATCAGCTGCCTCCTGCACATCTCCCACTGGGGATGTGTCCGCAACCCTGGTACATGCCCTTGACCGGAATCGAACCTGGGACCTTTCAGTCCGTAGGCCGACGCTCTATCCACTGAGCCAAACCGGCTTCGGCCCCATGACTCTTAATATCTGTGTTAAGTCTATTATATTATTATTATTATTTATTTATTTTTATTAATCCTCACCTGAGGATATTTTCTCCATTGCTTTTCAGAGAGAGTGGAAGGGGGGAGTGAGGGAGCAGGAGAAAGGGAAGGAAGAAAGAGAGAGAGGAACATTGATGTGAAAGAGACACATCAACTGGTTGCCTCGTGCCCTTGCCCCAACCAACTGAGGGCGGGGAGCAAGCCACAACCCAGATACATGCCCTTGACCTGGAATTGAACCTGTGACCCTTTGTGGGGGTGGATGCTCTAATCACAGAAACACAGGCCTGGACAAATCTATTTTAAATTAGTGTTGTGAAAGGTAGACAAGGGCATATAGTAACCAAATTTATAGCAATTAGACAATGTTTGTTAAAATCTGATATAGTTTTCTCTTAATATTTTAAAAATCATTTTTGAAGCAAAATTTCATCCAGTCAGATCTGATTTACTGAGATTTAAATGCTCAATTGAAAGATTCCGTTACTTGCATTAATTACGAGGTTTGTAGACTAGCATCATGAAATGTAGATCCCATAAATAATACAGAAAAGGCATTATGGAAGGGAACTAAGTAATATAAGTGAGAAGTACTAAAGACCATGAAAAGGTGACTTAGATTTTCAATATGAATCATTGGAATGAAATTTCCTCTTTGAAATTGAAATTTCAATTTCCTCTCTTTTTCATTTTCAGATCCAGCTATGGGACACAGCGGGACAGGAACGCTTCAGAAAGAGCATGGTGCAGCACTACTACAGAAACGTGCACGCTGTTGTCTTCGTGTATGACATGACCAACATGGCTAGTTTTCATAGCCTGCCATCTTGGATAGAAGAATGCAAACAGCATTTGCTAGCCAATGATATTCCACGGATTCTCGTTGGAAATAAATGTGACTTAAGAAGTGCCATTCAGGTTCCTACAGACTTGGCACAAAAATTTGCTGACACGCACAGTATGCCTTTGTTTGAAACCTCTGCTAAAAACCCCAATGATAATGATCACGTGGAAGCCATATTTATGACCTTGGCTCATAAGCTTAAGAGCCACAAACCATTAATGCTTAGTCAACCCCCTGATAACGGAGTTACCCTGAAGCCTGAACCAAAGCCCGCGATGACGTGCTGGTGCTAAGTAACAGTCTTTATGAGACTGGGATTTTGACTAAAGAAATACTTGCGAAGTATAACAGTGGTAGTCATAAGATTTACTCTCAGATATAATGGATCATCCTGGCACGTCACTGTTCATCATCGTCATGCTCACTTCTGTATTTGGTCTTTACGTAATCAGGATCGCCACTGACAACACAAGAAAAACGTTGGTTTTCAGGTGAGGTTGAAAATGAAGCAAAGGTAGGGTGACCAGAGCATCTTCCCATCAGAGCCCAGGGAGGGAGGCTTCGGAGGAGAGCACGATGGGGTTTCAGAGTCTGACTGTTCAGGCCTGTGTTCCTGAGATGGAAAACAATATGAAGGGTTTAGTGCACACTTCATGGTGTGTCCTTTGGGAAGTATTCTCAGTAGGATCAGAACTTGTATTTGCCTCTCCCTGGAGTTCTCTTTTTGTATTATTAGTGGATTAATTGCATTATTATTGGTACATTTTTAGAGCCAAACTTTAGTTCCAGTGGGAGGAGAAGGCATAGAATGTCTCAATTCTTAAAGGACTTTCCCAACAGTTGTAGATACTTAATATTTCTAATCAATGCCAATGAGTTTTGCAGAGATCATTGTTATTTTTGAGTAATTTGAATTGTTTTCTTACTAAATTCTATTAAAATTATGCAAAAACAAGTCAAATTCTAGTGCAAATGAAGTGACATAAGGTGCTTTATATTTTATTATGAAATCTTTAAACAGTAAAAAAAGGAATCGAGAGCATACGAGTCGGTGTAACTTGGGGGAATATAGGTAAATATGGTTCCTGGCTATCACAGGAGACTTAGTCTTAGCTTTTGGTAATTTCAAGATGTGTCTCTGGGGATAGTGTCTCCTGCTGCCCCCACCCCCAAACAACTTAATGACTCAAGGCTGAATTAACAAATCATCTTCCATTTGGATTGTAATTCTGAGAATACACCTCTAATTGCTATGAGTGTACATATATTCCTGTAATAGTATTGTGTTACAGTACATCCATTTTTAAAATCTTTAAATTTATGGGCACAACATGCTGTTCCTCCTAAGTATAAAAATCAAGTTAGATATTGAAAAATCTTGTCTGTCCCTCAGTGGGACAAAGAACATTTCAAAAGTTTTTTACCCTAAATATTTTCACTTTGAATTTAAGACTTTGCACATAGAAAATAGTAAGCTTGCATATGAAACTATTACATGAATGGAATGTAAGCCATGAATTTTGACTGAAATGTGCACATTGACTCATTCTGATGGATTGCTGTCCTTGATCATTTTAGAGGAAATCAAGCCAAAAGATGATTGTACTTACAATATTTTTAGAATGTGGGAAACCAATTAAATATGTATCTAATCTAGTTTAGGATTTTTGTTTTATCATCATGGTGGTCCTAACTGGATAATTTAATTATAAAATGAGATAATTATATTAAATGAACTAACTAAAAATAATTATAGAAAATAATTGTTCAGTTTTAAATATTAGAGCTTAAGGAAATCAAGTGGGTTTTACTTGTGTTTAGAGAGATTAATTCATTTTTCTTATGCCAAAATTAAAAATGATTTGACTTTATGTAAATTAATGTTTATTTGTAACTTTTTATAGTGAAACAGTGACAACTGTAATAATTGTGATGGGTGTGATCGTTTTTTAAAGAAAGGAATCTGTTTATTGCTTTTCAAAACATTTTCTAGAGTGGGGAAAGAAAGTTTACAGACTTTTCAAGCACATTTATGTTTTTTCATTATGTTATGAATGGTTTTTAAAAAAGGAAATTAACTTTATTTCTTTTTGTAAAAACTTAGTAGGAAGTATTCTCTATAGTTCTGTGAAAGGACTTATTTTTTCACTTTAATATTTATTAATTTAAAGCTATTTGTATCTCATTTGTAATGATTTATTTTAACTTTTTCTATGTATGTTTTGTTCTTTAAAAGAGCATACATGTTAATTGAATGGATACAGCTTTTAGATATTTTCTAAAATGTTTATAAAATACTTTATTGACTATTGAGAAATCACGTTCAAAATGGTGACTATCAAACAACTATTAATTTTAAAGCACAAAGCACACATTTTGTAACTCCTGTGTGAATTTATTTGAACTGTGACCATTAATTGAAAACATCAGATGTGTGTTGGAGATGCCCATTTGAGAACACCAGAGGAAGCTAAACCAGAATCTAATGTAGTTAGGTATTGATGACAATGCTTTATTGACAGTGTACTGCTATGTTTTCTTAAACTCAATGCTTTTGTTGTGGAATGTCACTGTAACATTTCCCTCATGAAGTTCAATAAACCAGCTTTACTGTAAAGAAGTTGTGTTTCTTTTGGTGCCATTTAAATGATTCCCTGGTATCTTATGGCAGAGAAAGACTTAACCCACTGAAAGATGGGCTGGACATTTCTTTCTTTTTTTTTTTTTTTTTTGTAGTTTTTCTTTATCTCATTCTTTTTTTTTTTTTTTTTTATTAGTTAAGGTATTACAAATGTGTCCTCATCCCCCCCATTAACCCCCAACCTCCCCCCCCCCCACACACAAACTCATGCTCCCATCCCCCCGTTGTCCATGTCCATTGGTTTGGCTTATATACATGTATACAAGTCCTTCTGTTGATCTCTTCCCCTTACCCCCGCCCTCCCCTACTTTCCTTCTGGGGATTGATAGCCTGATCGCTGTTTCTCAGTCTTTGGGTCTGTCTGGACATTTCTTTCACAAAATGACACGATTCAAATTGTTCATCATTTCTCTAAGGACAGGTGTCTGGGATGTATTTCATACTAAGGACTATGCCACTTTAAGAGTTAGTTTTACTTATTTTTTTTTAATATTTTTATTGATTTCAGAGAGGAAGGATGAGGGAGAGAGAGAAACATCAATGATGAGAGAGAATTACTGATCAGCTTCCTTCTGCATGCCCTCCACTGGGGATTGAGCCTGCAACCTGGACATGTATCCTTTACCGGAATCGAACCCCGGGACCCTTGAGTCCACAGGCCAGCGTTCTATCCACTGAGCCAAACCAGCTAGGGCAAGTGTTAGTTTTAGAGAAACAAACACAATTTATCCCTTCCTGGTGACTGTTGGGAAATATTTCCATCTGCCGGGCTTTGTTTCTGAAATCTGTGTCACTTGTAAATGAGCTCCTATCTGAGCATTTTAAAAGTTAAATTTCCCATTCTGTTTCAAAATGTTTCAAACTAAGACTTACACTAGAGTTTGGATCTATTTGTTAACATAATGCAGCCCACCCGTCGTGGCTCAATGGTTGAGTGTTGGCCTATGAACCAAAAAGTTATGGTTTGATTCTAGGTCAGGGCACATGCCCAGGTTGCGGCTCAATCCCCAGTGTGGGGTGTGCTGGAGGTAGCCGATCAATGATTCTCTCTCATCATTGATGTTTCTCCCTCCCCCTTCCTCTTTAAAATCAATAAAAAATATATTTTAAAAAAATGTCAATGCAACATCCAGTTAGTTTTTAAGAATGAATTGGGGACAGGGAAATGTAGCAAATGAATTCCAGTAAAAACCTTAGTGTAGTTGGTGGGCAGGATTGGAAACTCCATTTTCAGGTTTAATAAGCCCGGCTGATAATGTTCTTCTATTTGGACCTGAGGATCTTTGTGTGGTCTTTTTTCCCCCCTGTAACTTTGACAGTCATTAAATGCAAGTATCAGTATACACTGGATTTAGAAATAGATCATGAAGTGCTTTCAAAATAATGAAGCATATTTAATTCCCCCACTTTCATTCCATTTCTCCCTAGAATATTACTGTGGGGGGCGGGGGGAAACTACATTCATTAGTTCTGCTTCTAGGAGCCTTGATTTCATATAATAGTTTTCACATCTTCACAGCCAGCATCTAGCTTTTGATTAACTTGTCTCCTCCACAACCACCCTTTTCCCTAAAGTGTTCACCATTTGATGATTCCTTATATCCTTAAGTGATTCCTCTTGATTATTTAACAATTTGGCTCCAAGTGCTTTTAAGAGGAAAAACATTCCTGATATGATGGTTGAGTCATGCTTCTTGGAAACGAGCAATTCATGCCCAGCATGATACCATAACAGTATTGCATTCAGACTTTGCTGAGAACATGCGTCTTCTGGGAGTTTTGTTATATGAAAGTAAAAATGAAGTCACTCTGCTTTTAACTCCTTTGCTAAGCTTAAAAAAAGGAAAAAAAGGCAATTCTTTATTAAAAACACACACACTTAAAATACTTGAAATCCTCATCTTTTTCTCTTGAATCATCATGGCATCCAATTCTACCAACTGAATCTCAGCAAGACCTCTACAAACCAGTTGGATCTATTTGTTAATGTCTCCCAGCCTCAGTTTCCCCATCTGCAAAATGGGGTCAATAATAATAATACCTGTCTTTTTTTATGCCTTTACACAATTAAGCTTGA
The DNA here is from genome assembly GCF_963259705.1 of Myotis daubentonii. Taxonomy (NCBI): domain Eukaryota; kingdom Metazoa; phylum Chordata; class Mammalia; order Chiroptera; family Vespertilionidae; genus Myotis; species Myotis daubentonii. Next base: position 62,839,167 of record NC_081844.1, on the reverse strand, counting down.
CTTATACTAATGAAATCCTCTTGGAAGCATAAATAGGACTCCTTCAATTGAGAAAGTGTCTAATACAGACTTCTCCATTTTCTATTGTATTTTTGTCTTATGAGAGCCATCATCCCTAGATTTCCTACAGCCAGAGTAGGTTTTATGAATTGAATTTAAATTAGATACTCGTGATTTCAGATATCCTCCAAAGCAGAAACAAAACAAAAAGCTACCAAACTCTCCCAAACTGTGGGTCCCAACCTGGAGTTTCTGACCAGTGCGGCTTCTCAGATTACATCTTGTAACTACTGTCTCAGAGCCTCCTCCCCTCAGAGGGGACCCACTGAGGCTGGGCTGCACTGGAGGAAACCATTGTCTCCTAGCAGCAGCTTTTATCTCTCACCCTTTCTCCCCCTCTGAGCCTCAGGACGCCCAGGTTTTGGAACTTGGGCAATGGCAGCTGCCTCAAGGAGGCAGACGTGTTGGTGTGTTTGTGACTTGGAATCCATTTCTATTTTGGAGGCCACAGGATGAGTCACCCTCTCCTACCTCCTGCCCTGGCAAGCTGGTAGGCAGCTCTGCACCATGCCTAGGACCAAGGCAAATTCTGAAGACCTGAAAAAAAATAAAAAAGGATTGACCCCAAAGTATGAAAACAACATTTAAGAAAAATTTAATTAAATGTCTATAAACTAAAAATTATGCAGGCATTATTAATTGATAACATTAATATTCATAAAACATTAATTTTATATATATTTAACAATACATTTTTATTGAATTTAGAGAGAGAGAGCACATGAGAGAAACATCTATGTGAGAGAGAAACATCGATTCCGTATGCACCCCACCAGGGACTGAACTGCAGCCTGGGTATGAGCCCAGACCAGGAATTGAACCAATGATCTTTTGGTGCACGGGAGTCACACCGGCCATGGCAAAACCCCACGTTGATTATATTTTAAATCATTTAATAGGTTAGATTATTTCCCTTCAAAAGGACCATGTACCATGCTTGCGGAGAGATTAGCTGATTACAAAATAAATGGTTTATTTTTAGCTAAATCATAAAACAAATTTTCAGAAAAACAGTGCTAGGGATGTATTTTAATATATTTGATATGATGTGCAATGAGACCTTCAAAAGAAAGAGTTCTTGGACATTTGAATATAATCTGTGTTCTAGATGGTATTAGGGAATGCTTATTAATTTTCTTAGTTGTGATAATGGTATTGAGGTTAAGTGGGAGAAAATTAGGAGATATCTGAATAAGTATTTAGGGGTGAAGTGTCTTGAGGTCTGCAAAATAATAACAACTCTATGGTGGAAAGGAGGGGAGCTAGGCTCATTTATTCTGCTCATAGCAGCCTTGATTGTGGATAATAGTTTGCACCTCTTTGCGGTCAGTATCTTTTATTTGACTGCCATTTGTTTCCTACACAATCATCCCCTTCCCTTAAGTGTTTCCATTTGTAAACCACTCAGCATGGCAACCACCTGCTTTCAAAAATTTCTGCAAAATGATAAACAAATATATATGTGTGTGTTTTTATATACATAGATGGTCCCAACTTACGAGAGTTCAATTTAGGATTTTTTAATTTTATAATGGTCACATAATAATTTGCATGAGATATTAAAAATTTTATTATAAATAGCCTTTGTGTTCTGAGCACGTTTAAGGCAGGCTGAGCTAAGCTATGATGTTCGGTAGGTCAGGTGTATTAAAGGCATTTTCCACTTACGCTGTTTTCATTTGTGATGGGCTTAGCAGATGGAACCTCATGGCAGGCAGAGGAGCATCTGTACATACACACATCTGCAGAGAGAGGCTGAATGTGAACTGTTAATCATGCTTTGAAGAGCTCCAGGAGGTGAATCGAAGCAGCTGGTTTGAATAGAGGAGGCCTGTGAGGAGAGGACATAAAATGAAATGGGAATTTACTTATTTAAGAGATATTTTTTTGATTTCAGAGAGGAGAAGGAGAGAGAGATAGAAACATCAATGGTGAGAGAATCATTGAACAGCTGCCTCCTGCATGCCCCGCACTGGGGATCAAGCCTGCAGCCTGGGCATGTGCCCTGACCGGGAATCTAACTGTGACCTCTTGGTTCATAGGTTGACTCTCAACCACTCAGCTACGTCAGCTGGTGAGAAATTTAAATAAACAGTAAGAGCCCCTCACCCGGCATGTGATGCTGAGTCTGCAGGAAGCAGGCATTTTGCCTTGACTGGCCAGGTCACCTTCACTTCCAAATGTCTTCTCCCGAGAGTTCCTAAGGCGTGTACAGCCATGGCAATTCAAATAGCCATTGGGCAGTGATGAAGACAGAATTTTCCAGTGCATTCTACTCTCAGCCAATCACAATTGTCCCCCCCCCTTTTTTTGCTACCACGTTGGCTTCCCTGATTACCCCTCCCTGGAAGTCATCACCCATGATGCATATCCTGTGTTAAGCACTTGTTATTCCCACTATGAACTCTTGTTTCGCCTCTCATTGCCTTTGAAGAAGTAATGAATAAAAGATGAGGTGCATGAGCAAGAACCATTCATTTATTCAGCGAACAGTGAATGGCCGTGTCGTATGTTTCAGGCACTGTGCGAGGGGCTAAGGACATAGCCGTAAACAAAGTAGACAAGAGCTGTAGTCCAGTGGTGCTCATATTCCAGTGATGAAAGATAACTAACCCGTAAACAAATACACAGAGTAACCGGATTGGGATAAGAGAGAACAATGAAACAAATTGGGTGACGAGGTAGAGGGTGAATGCGGGGCCCTTCTAAGACCCCACGGTGGTCAGGGAAGGCATCTCTGACACTGAGCGTATGAGTTAAAGCTGACAGTTGAAAGGGCAGATCACGCAACGAGCTGCAGGAGCGCACAGGGCAGAGGAATGAGCAGGTGGAAAGGCGGCGAGCCAGGAAAACGCTGGGCATGTTTGAGGAACAGAAGGCCTGGCTGGCCTGCCGTGCGTGGGGGAGAATAACGGAATGACACCAGAGAGGCAGAGGGAGCCAGTCCATTGCGAAGGGTTTGGATTTTATTCTAACTGCAATGGAAAGCCATCGAAGGGTGTCAGCAGAGTAATGGTGTGGCCTGCTTTACTATTTTAAAAGGTCGCTCTGGTTGCTTTATGGAAAGTGGGTTGGAGAGTAAGAGATGAAGGGGGCAAGCCAGCCAAGGGCTCCCCTCGGGACTGCCCGCCCCTCCTGACGTCTCGTCGGCCAGAACTGCATCTGGTGGCCAGTTTGGCTTGGAATGTGCATATTTAGGCCCAGGAAGGCAAAGGAAAACATGGCCTGTGAATGAATGGCTTTTGGGTAGCGAATCCAGTGTCTGCCACCGGAGCCACCCGCATTATACTTAAAACAAGCCTGTGCAGTAGAAGGGGCAATTTTTATCGGATTTGTTTGTGAAGGGGAAACGGCATTAAGGAGCACAAAGTTCACAGGGCTTGAGTCCTGATCTTTGACTGCGAATTGAAGGCGCCCTTCTCATGCCCCTTCATTGTTCTGGGCCCCGTGAAAGGCTGATCTCAGCCACACGTGTCCTGGTGTGTCTGGTAGTGAGGCCCTCTTCCAGCTTTGCATTAAAGTCAAGCGTACCTGAGCCATCATCAGGCTGACGGCACTGGGGGGGTGCCAGCATATCATCAGACAGGAGAATGGACAGAAGTCTTTTTTAAAATGAGAAGAAAAAATTAAAATAACAGTGTCTTCTGTTATACTAGGAAATACTGTTTCATCAAACAGAACAATGACAAGAACACGCACCCCAGGAGAGGTGGAGGCAGCTTGCTGGAGCGTGGGAAGGACATTAGAGGTTTTGTGTTTGCAGGAATACAGATGAGGTAGGTGTAGTCAGAGAAACCCAGCCTTGCTAATATGTGGTACATGCTGGACACTGGACGTCAGACGGACACATGCCTTGCACATGTGGAACCAGGCGTCCTGACCCTGCAGTCCACACCGTGGGAGGTGAACCTCAGCCCCTCGCTGAGCATTCGCTCTCCGTGGGCTGTGACAGTATGCGCGTACCTGTGCCTGGTTTAAGTGGGTTTACCAGTCATATTATCTTAGATCAGCCGTGGGCAAACTACGGCCTGCGGGCCGGATCCGGCCCGTTCGGCTGTTCTATCCGGCCCGCGGAGCCGAAAGAGCGGAGGGTTCTCTTGCTCTCCCCTCCGCTCCTTCACCAGCAGCCGTGTTAACATGTATTAGTTCACACAGACACTCCATCCATGCTTTTGTTCCGGCCCTCCGGTCCAGTTTAAGAACCCATTGTGGCCCTCGAGTCAAAAAGTTTGCCCAGCCCTGTCTTAGATGGTAAACTTTTTCTAATTCTTCGTAATACGCCTAGAATCAAAACCAGAATCCTGGTCTGGTCACAGGTAATGCAGACGATGACTGTGGATTGAGGAGCTGTGCTAGCACCATCCGAATGTTTTCTCCAGGAATGAGAACCAGGGAGTTTTCACTGACATACATGGAACACTTAATGCTAACAGGTCTAGTTCACAGTAGGGATTAGTTTGCCAATGAGCCTGGGAAATTCAAGGAAGGCAATTACGTGGGCAGAATTATGACAGGTAATGTTGGCCCCTGTGACACTGGTGTTTGAATATGTTTATCCTATATAATAAAACCCTAATACGCAAACTGACCAAACAGCGGAACGACTGGTTGCTATGATGTACACTGACCACCAGGGGGCAGGCGCTCAATGCAGGAGCTGCCCCCTGGTGGTCAGTGCGCTCCCACAGGGGGAGCGCCGCTCAGCCCCAAGCTGTGCTCACAGCTGGCAAGCCCAGTGTCGGTGGCGGAAGCCTCTCCACTGCAGGTGGGCAGTAAAGAGCGAGGGGTCTTGGACTGTGAGAGCCCCTGACTGAGAGAGGGATGTCTAACTGCCGGTAGGTGGACATCCCCGAGGGGTCTTGGACTGCGAGAGGACGTAGGCCGGGCTGAGGGATACCTCCCCTATCCCCCCCGACCCCCAGTGAACAAATGTCGTGCAACGGGCCTCTAGTAGTTAATAACGTTCTCTTTTTTCTTTAACTTTTTATTATGGAGATTTGGAAACATAAAAACACACAGTATACGAGAATGAACCCATGTCACCATCACCAGCTTCAACCATCATCCACACACAGCCAGTCTGGTTTTATGTACATCCCCATCCACTTTCTTCACTTCCTGCATTGGACTTTGCCTTAAAAGCAAACATCCTGATTGCTTTTAAAGATATTTTATCAAATCAAGCCTTGCTGGTTTGAGAGCCATTTCCCCCCTTTTTCTGGTGACTTTAGATATCTCTGCCCTGATCAGAACATGGCTCCCAGAGAGCAACTTTTACATTTCACCAGGCAGAGCACTTACTTTGATCTTAACTGCTCAGGAGTGTCATGCTGAGCACCGCTGGCCTGCACGGGAAAGCGGGAACAGCAGGCTTTCCGTGTGCTCCCCAGGACTCGGTTCACTGGCAGGACCTCTGGGAGGGGCCCGGGGATCTGCCTGCTGAAGCTGAGGAGCGGAACGCAGGCGGAGATGGTTCAGGTCACAGGTTTCAAGCTACCATGCTGAGAACCTGGAAAAGCCTTCTAGAAACCGGCTGCATTTTTCTAATGCTTCTCCCATCCGTCTCTTGCTGGCTCTCACATCTTGCTGGGGCAGAGGCTCTGAGGCTGGAGTCTGACATCCACGTGGCTGTGTTGGGGCAGTTCTATAGAGCAAAGGGCACGGACTTCTAAATGGTTTTTGGCTGCTCAGGGTCACTTGTCTTCAGGTTTTTGGCTGTGTCCTATGTGATGCAAGTCTTACCTAGATAAGTGGTATCCCCCCTCCCCCCCCACACACATGCTCTACTGTGTAAAGAAATCTCTAGAAATGTCTCTAATATCTCTGTCTTATTGGGATAAATTAGTTTCCTTGTAGGGAACAATTTCTAGGTGTGGGATGGACACATTGCCCCTCTGGTGTATCCTGTTCACATGGTAAGCTTGAATACAGCTCCAGTTTTTATTTTAAGCGACTTAAGATTTCCTTGTTTTGGAGAAACGATATTACTCTGCTCTGACTAGGAGCTAGATTCTAGAGTCTAGAAGAAACTGGGGAAGCTGCCTGTAGATGAAGGTGTCTTTACACACCTCCTTGTAATTTTGCAGTTCGTGCACATGGGTAACTGGAAGGTAACTTCCCCTGGTGATCTGTGGTTCTTACCACACCATAGCTGACCCATTAGAAAAAAAAAGGATAGATCAGAGAAGATTTGGTTGATTTAGGGTTAATGTAATCATAATCCATGTTTCGCAGAAAACTGTGCTCTACCCAGGTAGATAGTCAAGAGCTATGTGACATAAAAATGCTTTATTTTTTTAAAAAAATATTTTTATTGACTTCAGAGAGGAAAGGAAAGGGGGGCTGGGGAGAGAGATAGGAACATCAATGATGACAGAGAACCATTGATCAGCTGCCTCCTGCATTCACCACACTGGGGATTGAGCCCACAATCTAGGCCTGTGCCCTGACCGGGAATTGAACTGTGACCTCCTGGTTCATAGGTCGACGCTTAACCACTGAGCCATGTTGGCCGGGCAAAAATGCTTTAGTTTGTTTTAAAGGATAAACCAACTTTGCTCAACATAGTTGCAGGCTCCAAAAGCACTATTAGCCCTTTTGAAATTTGAACTTATTTAAAAAATAAAAAAAGCCCTGGAAATGGTGTCTTCATTGGGCTAGTCCAAGTCCAACCTGGTGACAGAAATAAACACTGACCAGGAGTTCATGTTTGATTTTAAAATGAATCAAATCATCCCTTGGCTAACGTTTTTGTTTTATGGCTTCATTTCAGAAGCGGTATGAGAACAAAGTCTCGCCACAAGAGGGAGCTGCACCATGGGAAAATGAATGGGCTGTTCTGGACGGTGTCTTTATTCTGGCGCTTTGGTATCTGGGGTCCTCCTAGCCCTGGGCTACCAGTTTCTAGAGATAGCAACCACGCGTGTCTTTCATACACAAACCAACCAACCCAGAGCCCTCAGGGCAACCAGCTTCTTTATAGGCTCTTCCACCCAGTCCACTCTCCACAGGGCTAGGCTCCGGACAACTAGAGGCGGCCCCTGCACCCAGAGCCCGCTAAAGTGATTCAGACCAGACCGCTAAACCTGCTTGCCCTGCCTTGCCTGCCTTCTCCCAGAAGCCACAACAAAGGCCCCTGCCCACACTTCCCGGCCCTCTGCCTCCTGCCTGTCCCTGCTGCTTCCTCAGGTGGCCCCCTGCTTGACCTGCCCTCTCTGCCTGGGAACTGTACCTATCTTGTCTCTTGATCTGTTGGCCACCCCTTTCCTGGAAAAGAAAACCTACATTCTGAAGTAGCTAACCCCACATCTCAGGAAATTCTATTGTCTCTGCCTTTAGGGCATATCCAAAATTCAACCACTTCTCACCACCATCACCCCTTCCATCCCACCCACCATCATGCTGTACTGCCTGTCTCTGCCTGGGTCCCCACTCCCGCTCCATCTACCCTCCACCTGCTCACACCCAGAGCGGCCCTGTTACCCCAGGGAGGCAGGTCTTGCCACTCTTCTGCCCCACTGGAAGGGCTAATAACAATGAAAACAGCAAAGGAGTGTTTGGAACCTTCAGTAAACTAAGTGAACAAGGCTGGTTTGTTTAGAATTTGATTTTTTCAAATATATTTTATTATTGATTTCAGAGAGGAAGGGAGAGGGAGAGAGAGATAGAAACATCAATGATGAGAGAGAATCATTGATCGGCTGCCCCCTGTACACCCTACACTGGGGATCGAGCCCGCAACCCAGGCATGTGCCCTGACTGGGATCGAACCACAGCCTCCTGGTTCATAGGTTGATGCTCAACCATTGAGCCATGCCAGCTGGGCTGTTTAGTATCTTACATTATTGGTTGGCCTCTCATCACACTCTGAGTTAAAAACAAAGTCCTGAAGAAGGCTTTGGGGGCTGTATCGAATCGGATTCCCTGGCCTCCCTGTTCTTGGACACTCCACGCAGCTCCCCCCAGGGTTTGGCTCCTTACAGCTCCTCCTGGACCCAGAACCTTTCCCCAGACCCCCCAGCTTGGGCTCTCTCCTCTCAGTGAGGTCTCCCAATCTCACCCCAACAGCCCTCTCCCAACACCCCCCCTCCCCCCCGCCTTCTTGTTCCCTAGCACTGACCTGTCACTTCCTGGCTGGTTGGGACTGTTTTTGTGCACTGATTTGTTAATGGCCTAGAATAGGGACTGCCAGGTGGTAAAGCTTGAGAAATATGTCTTGAATGAATGAGCAAACTGAGAACATGATTTAAAAAAACGACACTCTAGTTCAGTCATTCTCATGTGAACTATTTGGAGAATGCTTTGTGTGCCCAGTTACACCTGCAGGACCCCAAAGCCGGTCATCTGAGGGGAGGCCACCTAGATGGTTTGCTCAACGAGCCGTCGCCGTCGACAATGTGTGGCACGCAGCTGGTGTGACCTGCTTGCTGGCTTCCCCCGGTGCAGGGGGGGGGACCAGTGAGGGCCGGTGTGTCTGTTTTGTATTCCCTTCCGCCAGGGAGTTTCCCTGATCATCTCATTTACGTTCAATACCCTTAACACTTATGTCATCAACCAGAGACGCTTCGGGTTGATCTTGCTAATTTTTCTGGATTTATGGGTGTACGTGGAGTCATGACAAATATACAACAAACTCCTAATCTTTCCATACTCCTCCTCAGGTCTTACTACAATGCTTTGAAAACGGGAAATGGTTAGTAATATTTTTAAACAACTTAAAATGTAAAGTTTGCTTAGTAATCGAAATATATAGTTGGATGGGTGATATGAAAACCGTTATTCCCTTTCTGCCCTTGACGACCAAAGAAAGACACTGGCAATGATTGTATATTTTGTTTAGTACTTGCATTGTTTCTATAGCGCAATTATAGCAGTCTTCAAATTTACTTTTCATTACAAATATTTGTCAAGTTTTGTTTCAGAAACATTTTTTCCTACTCTCTTGCACATGCACCCAGACACACTACAAAAAAACTCATTCATAACTCAGTAAGGGCAAACATTATTCATGTAAACATCTTTCATTAATTTCCCATAATTTTAAAAAATCATAGAATTATAGATATTGAATAAGGCTCGTAGATTTAGTTCAAATTCCACAGAAGACCAGTCATAGGTGCTCATTAACTGGGTGGGGTGAACTTTTGGTGGCAATAGATGCTGAAAGTGCACCCCTGGCCTCCAATCCGTAAACATACCTCACAACCTCATAAATGCAATAAAAAGAGAAGGTAGGAAAACTTTTGAAGTAGGGAGCTCAGAACCACGAGCCTAATTTCTTCTGTGATAAGCAGGCATTACGTAGTCCCTGTATTTCCTAGTCCATGAATCAAGATTAATTACAGTGACCCAAAATGTAACCAAGCCAATGTTAAGATACAGCGGCGTGTGTGGACATATTGCTAGTATACACAGTGAAATTTTTTCATAAATTTGGTCATGTCATTCTATTCAGGACCAAAGCAGAAAAAAGAGAAACCCCACTCAAGGTGAAAACCATTGTGAAGAAGTGTTTTAGGGGAGCTGGGAGGTATGTCCCAGGGGTGTGACTGGTCTTGGTCTTGAAGTCACAGACGAGGAAGCAAAGATTGGCGTGACCCGAGGGCGTTTCTCTCTGGCTGGAAGTTCGGTGCATGCATAATCTCCCAGCGCTGAGACAGGAAGGTTCTGTGCTGAGAAACGGGCCCCTTGCCAGCTGCGCCCTCCCCCTTCCTCTCTGCGAGGCGGAGGTCAGGAGGCAGGGGCTGCAACCACACCGTGAAGTCCCACCCCGGGGTCTGAACCCCAACTCCACTGAGGGCAGCCTCCCTGACATGTGTGACTAGGCAGTAAGGGTGGCGGTGGACGGTGGCCAGAAAACCCAGCTCTGAGGTTCACACGGCCACGTCTGGCTTCGGATTCTGCTGCCCTGCAAAGAAATTGTGCTCTGGATAAAATGCACCAGTGTCTCTAATGCCTTGAACTCACCCCAGGCCCCCAGAGGCCAGGAGTGATGTCACTGAAGCGTGGACACGCCTCCACGAGCACCTAACTTACACCAGGACGGGCTGAGGCACTGGGAAGCCTACAAGCTCTCTCCACATCAGGTGCAACAACGCAGGGAAGTTGCCTCGGGTCAGAGTTAATTGTAGGCTTTTGATTTTTAAAAATCAAAATTGATCTGCATTGTATCTCAATAGACTCAGATAAATCTCACCAAAAAAAATTTGTAATTTGTTTAAACAGCACTGGAATAATTCAACTTCATTTAAATATAGTCATTCTACCGTGAAAATATTTCATACAAACATCTATTTACATACGAACACATTAAAATTTGTGAACAGGGCTTCCCACCCTTGTGGTTGTATGGCTTGAAATCGTTTCATTGCTTTGAGTCTGTATGCACACATTTGGCAAAATAAAACCATTAAAATTTAGAGTTTTTAAACTAAAAAAGGTACACCGAGGCTCCGCCTCCTAAAGGGAAAGATCAAAGAACAAACAAACAAACCCCAATCTATCAAGGTACCTCAAGTAGATGTGCATTTAATGTATTTTGTGAACCTTTGATCTGTGGCAAAGAAACATCACAACCATCAGCTTTGCAACATAGTTTTTGCTCGTTTTTTTCTAAAAGGAAAAATGTCTGGCTTCTAATTCACTGCTCTTCGGACAGAAACGTGAGGCAACTGTTTTAAAACAAAGCAAAACACAACTTCACCTTCTTGGCAGATCTTAAATGCATGTTGCAGGTGAGTGGCTGAAACTTTTCTATATTAAAGGGAAGTTACTAAAGTGCCACATCTCTCTCACTGGCGAGACGACCCTAGAATTCACTGTTGACAGTTCCTGCCATTTTAACAGTTACAACTGCACGTTGGGATGGTGACACCTGGCCTCCACCTGGGCCTTTTCAGATGGTTGGGGGGAAGGAAATCGTTTGTCAAGCATGAAGAACCTCCGGAGGGAAAAGAAGTGTCACCGCAGCCCCCGGCAGGCCCGCAGAGGCCTGGATAAGGCAGCCCAGGCGCGAAGCCGTGAACGTAAGAACAGGTCCTACAGAACTCAGTCTTCCCGGCCTGCTCTCGCAATGCCATCCTCTCTCTGCGTGGGAAATTCAGTTCTTACAGTTGTTTTTGTCAGTCCGTCCCGATGTCCATTCGGGCACACCCTCCCACGGAGGAGTTCCCATTCCTAACTAACACAAGGCAACATTTCACCCCAGAAAAGCTGCTGAGGAAAGCTCTGGTCATGCAGGGGCTGGGCTGAGAGGCTCTGAGCGAATCCCCTCGTGGCCTGGCGGGCTGCACACCCACGGGCACCGGCCGGTTTAGGGGCGAGCCAAAAGCGACTTCTTTATTCCCCTCGACATGGGATCGTCCCCTTTCCTGCTGTGATTAGGACGCTGAGGACACGACCAGCCCCGGAGGCTCTGACGCGTTTCCTCCCGCAGCGGATGTAAGGGCTCGGCAGGCTTTCCCCTCAGGCTTGGCTCCAACTGGGAACAACCCTCGCTTACCCACCAGCTACTTCCTTAGGGACCGTCAACTCCCTCGACTTCTGTTCCTACCTCCAGGTCACGGTGAACCCCAGCCTCCTCCCACTCTCCCCGGTGACAGAGCCTCACATCTGGGAGTGTGTGCGTGTGGCAGGGGGACGGCAGGAGACAGAGCCAGAGGGGACACAGGGTCAATGGAGAGAGGTCCACACCACGGGAAGACAAACGGGGCGGCTCTGAACAGAGGGCGCTGGGAGCCAGAGAGACCTCCAGGGAGGAGCTGCGAGCACAGAGGAGAGAGGGGGAGAGAGCTGGAGGTCGGCTGGGGGTGTAGGTGCGCAGACACCAGGCCTTGTCACAGACGAGGGAGGAAGAGGAAGGAGAGGGCAGGAGAAGAGCCAGCAGACCCCGAGGGGAGGAGGGAGAAAGACGGAGAGAGGCTCCGCTGGGTTTGTTTCCTGCGGGGCTTCAGATGCTGAGTGTTTTCGTCCAATACGTAATGAATGGATGGTTGGTTACTCACTACTTACAGCTCTTCAATCCCTTTCATCATAAAAAAAAGAAAAAGAAGAAAAGTCCCATTTGAATGGGGCAATTAGAGTAGCCCATTAGGACAGAAATCACACCCCCTTGCAGTCTCAGGAATGAAGTCCTTCCCAGGGTGGCTGCCTCGGAGGTGTGGCCCCGCCACCCTCTCCCTGACCTCCCTCCCTGACCTGACTCCACAGCACAACCCCTTGGGGTTCATTAAAGCCACCTTTCTCCCGCTGACACCCCCTCGCGTGGGGCCCGTTGGAAGGAAAGCACCCGTCAGAACACAAGTCCCAAGGCCGCCTGTCTGTCAGCTTACAGAGCGGCCTCTTCCTACAGAATAGAAGCGATCCTATCCTGGTGCCTTTGAATCTGAACGCAGTCTTCGGTCCTTTGTGGGACATCTTTCTGGCAGCCCCGAAACCTCTCATGTGGACCATCAGCTTATCTCCCTGAAACCTGGCCGCCCAGCTGCTCCGGCCCTGCTGGGGAGGGAGCCCCCGCAAGCCTGGCCTTGCACACAAGAGGAAGGGCGGCTCTGTCACCGCCCGGAGGGCTGAGTCCCGTGCCCAGGGGCTGCCTGCACCGAAGGCCGTGAGAGCCTGGGTCAGGCACATCTGGGCGATTCTTCCTAAGAGCAACGCGTAAGGGACAGGAACTATCAGACAGTCTTCTGCTGGGTTCTTGGCTCTTGTCCTCCTCCCAGCAAACCTGCTCTCCTCAGCCAGGGCTCACTACCGGCTACAGCCTGGAAGGCTCCATTCGGCTTCCGGGACCAAAACGGTCAGGTGACAGCTGCCGGTCGGCAGACCTCCCAGCCACCCCGGGGGGGAGTCTAGGGAAGACCCAGCTATCGCACGTGGTGAGGGCGCTCACAGAAACCCCAAACTCTCCGAATTCAGTCAGAGCAATCCCAGTTATGTAATATACCTAATTAGCTAAACTAAAAACAGGTTTTTTTCTCCTTATTTCTGCAGTCGTGATTACACATGGCTTGCAAAAAGGCTGAAATGCTATTGATAGCGTTGCTTTAAAACTATACAGGTGTTACTCTGAATTCACAATGCTCTGAAGCAGGTAAGTGCTTTGAAATTACAATGATGAAGAGTTTTAGCATTAAGGGTTGATTTGTACCTAGTGATCAGTATGTCTCTCTTAATAGTAGCGATTAAAAAACAAACAAAAACAAGACAACTTGTGAACTCTGTGTTAGAATTCAAGCTTGCTATTTGACTTCTGAATTCAGCGCACTGTGCCACAAGCCGGACTGCTCTATGTTATGTACAGTTAATGTGTATGCCCAGAGAAAGGAATTGCTAACGCTATTGAAGATATTGCAAAATCGCCACAGTTACTGCTTAGAAATACTAATTTCCCTCTCTTCTTTCTTAAAATATATATATTACAACTCTTCCATAAACTTAATGCAAACAAAGTAAACTCTTTCTTCTCACATCTTAATGCAAAGATATCTTTGTTTACATGCGAGAATAATAATTCTATAATAATACCCCGGCTCTATGAGCCAGTACTTTAATATTAGGACATAATAATGAAACAATGATATAGAAAGAGCCAGAGAGACCTACACACTGGCACTGACACAAAATCCATTTGGGAGTTTTCCCTTGTGAAAGATATCTAAGATAGGGAACAGGACTGAGGGGTGAAATGGCTCAAAAGTGGGGTTCTGTTTGCTAGGGGGAAAAAAACAAAGCCATTCTATTGCAAGATACAGATCAAAGGTTAAAAGGCAAATTATACTACATTTAGAGAATAAAAATGTAGTAATTCTCTATCCTCCATATGGCCCATCTGCAGGCGTGGTGACAGCACGCTTTGCATTGGCCATAGGAAAAAAACATCATGGAAAAACCACTGACTAAAAACGACACAAAAGCCCCCTTTCCCTTTTTCAGTCTCATCATTTGGCATCTCTGAGTGTGGTCCAGATTTAGACTTGAACCACCCAAGAACCTCCTGCTATCCATGTCAAGTGCTCCACAATGCCCCTCAGAAGGACGCCGCTGCGAGGCTAGCTAATTTTAAATCTGTATGAGTAATACAGTCAAACCTAGTTAGTGTGCGAGAAGGCGGTTGTTGCGAACGCAGAGTGAGAGGATGTGTGATGTCACAGCACGAGCAGTCCCTGGTTGTCCCGTAGTTGGATAGACATAGTGCATAGATCCAAGTGTCTATTCCAGGTCTCTGAAGCCAGGGCCTGGCCTTCACTTCTGCTGGGTGGCCTGGAAGGCCTTCAGCTCCACCTGGTACCACTCGGGGGCTTCGGGCCCACTCTTCCCCGGGGGGCTGTGGTCATAGCCGTAGGCCACGGTGAGCTCCTCGTCGGCCTCCACTGCCCGGAGCGTGCGGATGCATTTGATGGGCCCGAAACGGGGGTGGACGAACCTAGACACCAAGATGTGCACAGTCATTGCCAGGCAGGTTAGAAGCAAAGGCTGGGGTGTGGGGGCTGATGCGGAATCTCCCACGTGCTCCTCCCGGACACCACATGTAGGTCCTCAACGTGGGGTCCCTAGATCACCCAGGAGGCGCTAACAGGAGAACCTCAGCCCCATGGAGACCTGCAGGGTTGGCTTCTGCATTTGATGTCTCATGCCTTTACTGTCTCCTTTTAAACAAAGGCATGCACTAAGACATCAAAGAAGTTTCCAGGTGATCCCCAGCCACGTGAGCGTTTCCGAAGCACTGCTCCATCTTCCTTTGTGAGCATATTTGGCACTCCGTACTTATAGACCGGCACTCACAGGCAACAACAAAAGTCTGTCCTTAATGAGAAATCGAGCCCAGCGCAGCCTGCCCGCATTTCAGCTCACCTGGCCTGTACCATCGATTGCCTGGCTGCACCTGGCGGAGGGCAGGGCGGCTTTACCAGGGCACTGGGAGTTATAAGAAAGGGCCCTGTGGGTTTCCAAAAGCAAAAAGCTCTGTACTCCACCCCATACCGATAGAGGACGTATTCTTTTCTAGCAAACGTGCAGATGAAGATTTCTCTGAGCGGGAAAGCTAGGCCTCCCTGCCACCCTGTGTAACAGTTCCCCGGAGAGCCTGCTGCGAGGGGCAGCCTCTCATCCCAGACGGACCGAGTCCCGCAGAAGCAGAGGCAGGACTCGCGGTATCACGGTCCTCTGTCAAGGCTCCCCACCCAGCTCACCTGCCAGCTCGCTTCAGGACAGGAAATAAATAAGCAGTGGACTCCCCTAACAGCTACCGGAACCCAAAATGGGGGTGCATGAGGCACAGCCAAAGAGAAATGAGCTTTGTTTTTATATGCATCTGGTCAAAAGTCTCATGCATTTACTGTCACATTTTGAACAAAGGGCATTGAGACATCAAAGGAGAAGTTTCCAGACCTAAAGTCAGATTGGCACATTGGTCATGATTATATCCTTGGCTGGTTCCTTCCGTCAGTGATGGGAATGGAGTGTGGCTGTGGCTTAAGGACATCATGTGTGTGGTTAAAAGGACCAATGTCAACCTCATTCGAGGGGTCCCCTACTTTTACCCAACTCAGGGGTCATATTTCCGAAAAGCACATTTGAGTTGGGGGTCAGAAAACCAGGTGAGTCCTGGTTCCACACATGATCGTGCCTCCTCTTGGATAGCTCAGCTCTATGTCTGAATCTTACTTTCCTCATGTGCAGTAATCCTTATCCGACATGAGTGGATGTTGTGACAAAATAGGGTCACATATCTAAAGCACCTCACGGTACCTGGCACAAAGTGAGGACTCAACTAGTATTAGTTACTATGGTGAGCCCGTGCATGTGTGAGAGCCCGTGCACGTGTGAGAGCTTGTGCACGTGTGAGAGCATGCACGTGTGAGAGCCTGTGCACGTGTGAGAGCATGCACTTGTGAGAGCTTGTGCACGTGTGAGAGCATGCACGTGTGAGAGCCTGTGCACATGTGAGAGCATGCACGTGTGAGAGCTTGTGCACATGCATAAGAATCTGTGCACGCGTGAGAGCGTGTGATGTGCATAAGCATGTGCACATGCACAGAATTCTCAGGTTGTGCTCCCTCACAGAGCAGACCCCTGGACAAGGGATTCAGGAATTCCTTATTAAAATCACAACTGTCTCAAATTAAAATATTAAAAAAAAGTAATATTCCTGAAATGGAGTTCTCGTTAATGTTCTGGTGCAGGGAAAAAAAATCCTGTGAGCAGCTATGACTTCTCTTGAAATCCTCTTTTCATTTTCCTGCTCACCATCATTATTTTTAGAGTAGAACATGGACAGACTGAAAAGAAAGAACTCAACTTCAGCTGTTGGTTCTTCAAGGTGGTACTAAAACACAAAGGACAAGAACTCTTAACTCCTTTGACCCAGAGGTCTGCGGTTCCTGTCGGGGATCTGGGACAGTGACTGGAGCTGCCCCACCCAGTTCCTGGGAGCACCCGCGGACCTAGAGTAAGTGGTGGTAAACGTTAGCTGCACAGCCGCTTGGCCCCTTCTCGACGTCACCTGTACTTACAGTCAGGAAAGTAGTTCTTGACTGTCCATTGGGCATTTTGTACCCGACTACGGTTAAAACAGCTTACAGAGGTGCGTCGTTTTGTTTGTGTCGAGTGTGCATAACAATGCCACTGAGTTTAGAAACAAATGAATGCCATGGATCAGTATCTGACTTTTATATTTGATTGTTCTTCAGGGAGTCTCTCTGCCCTAAATAACTAATTGGTCACATTGGGCTTGAAAAAATAACCCTGAAGAATACAGGGACTTGATTTTGCACAAATGGTTCCTTCTCTTGTCTCCTGTTCCCTCTTCTTTTTTGGTGAAAAAAATTATCTTTGCAGTGAAATCACAGAACTGATTTGTTTTAAAACAGCAGTCTAAGTAGCATTTATTATCGTTGTTACCACTGCTTTAAAGGGTTGTTGTTAAGCTGTGTGCAGCTTGGAACGACGCTTTGGCCTAATTCACGTTGGCCGCGAAAGCCTTGGAGTTAATAAGAGTGTCAGTTTCATTTCACATGACACACGCATTGCCATTTCTATCTGCCCTTTAAAAAGAAGTTGTAGCTTCAGTACTTGTTGCTGACTGCCAAGGAAAGCAAGTCACAGCCAGAACAATTTTTAAGCTGTCTCAGGGATGTAAGAAGGGACAGTCAAATCCTGGCAATTTTCCTGTAGGTTAAATGCACGTGATCTGATCCCGTTAACGTCAACAAGCTGGAGGGCTGAGGGACTGCCTGCAAGCTACAGAGGAGCAGGAAGGTTGCGTGGCAGGCGCCCTGGCTCCCAGGAAGAGCTGCCATTCTCACGCTCAGCCAAGGACAGCAGTGACGACAGTACAGAGAATCCCAACTGTACCCTTTAAGGAACAGTCAGAGACACTTGACTCTGGGAAGAGAACATTCAGGGAGAACATAAAACTATTGAAATATTTGTAGGGCTACTATGTGGAAAAGAGATTGACATGCTGCACCAGAAGGAAAGGGAGACGGTTAGGGACAAGAGCTGACGTTACAGGGAAACCTATTTGGGCTCAAAAAATAAAATAAAATTCATTCAGAGAGCCCCAAAACTAATTTCAGAATATCTGTTTGTCCAGACAGCCACCTTTGTGGATCACAGCAAGCTCCCCATCAACAGAGGTGTCCAAGAAGAGGCTCCCTGAGCAGTTGGGAGAGGAGTCAAACCCCAAGAGGAGGGTAGGATTATTTGATTTAAAGAAACCCCAACAGCTTTGTTGAGATATAATTTGCATCTCATGAAATTCACCCATTTAATGTATACAGTGCAGTGGTTTTCAGTGGTGCACCCATCACCATTATCACATTTTTAAAAAGCTCCCCCATTTTCAGTAGGCATCAAGCCCCAGTTCTCCCCACCGCCCCCAGCTCTGGGCAACCACTCACCTGCATTTGGTCTCTAGGAATTTGGCCGTATTGGACAATTCATGTAAATGGTCTTTCATGACTGGCTCTTGCACTTGGCATAATGTTTTCAAGGCTCATCCATGTCATAGTATTTGTCAATACTTCATTCCTCTTTATTGTCAAATAACAGGGACTCTGGTTTTACAGGTCTTTTACAACACAGAGACCTTGTGCGTGCCCTACGCTTAGGAGTCTCTCCTTCCTTTCACGTCATGAAAGCATTCCTTACCCTCCATTATGCAGAGTAATTTCAATTTTTACTATCATTTCAAATAACACTCTCCTTAATTTTCCAGAATGAGACAACGAAGAGCAAAAAAGCCACCGTGAAACAGCAACTACTAAATACAGTATTTCCGTAGCCTTCCTCCTCTTCAAAGCACTTTCCATTTCGTTGCCTGCCCAGGCCAAAGGGTGGTGATATAGATTCTGAGTTTCAAGTCAGAAACGTGAGGCCCTGGGCACGGGACCCTCGGGTATTCTGAGGGAGCAGCCCCCTCTGGGGCTGGGCACACCTGTGACATGCCTTCCTGACTCAGGGCCTGAGGCACAGAGCGCCTAGCAGCCGACAGTCATACTCACATGTCGTAGATACAGTTTGGTGTGAAGGAGTGATTTGCCTTGTGTCCCAAGGAGGCACAGTACTTGGACACGTGGTTGTAGGGCTCAGGCACGTCGATGACCGTTTCTTCATCAAGGGAGAGGGTGTTCCCATTGAGGGCCCAGTCCCTGCTGTCGACCTGCAAAAACCATGCAAGTGAGCATCAGAGAGGACCTTTCTCCCCAAAGCTCAGAGATATTGACTCACTTGCCCTGAAACTTCCTGGTTTGAGTGCCAGGAACATGAAAAGAGCCTAAGGCATTGCTCTGGTGTTGATGGTGCAAAAGGCATCTGTGGCCATCACCAGGGAGCTCAACTTATTATTTATTGATTTTCTCTTATCTTATATGAAAAGAAGGATGGAAAGTCTCTTACAAAGACACACAAATATGACCAGATGTTCCTATGTTTATTTTTCACAGCATGCTGAAACCTGTTACCTCAAAAGACCACCAGCAAACTCAAGTTTTCACACATGCATTTATTTTTTTAAGTTGCCCAAACAAAGCAGAGTTGAAGCCTTCTTTCAAGGGGGCACCTCACCACCATAAGAGCTTAAGTCCCATACGCTTAATCCAAGTCAGGATGTGGAGTACAGCTGTGCTAAGAGCATTAAACTTTTTGTCTTTAGGGAGATACTTAAGGAAGTTAATTGTAAAGTGAAGAAATAAGAACAAACAATATGAAATCTGGGAAATATATCAAAGATTGTGTCTTAAAGGAGGTGATCCAACTCTTTAACTTTTTATTTTTAATTTTTTTGGGGGCAGGGGGCAGTAGAACCCGTCCTGGCTATATGTAGGCGACTGTATGGCTTCTGCACAAACAGAAGGAGGGGGTCTTCGTACAAAGCACCCTGCCCAAGGTCAGAAGTTAGAGTCTGACAGAGTCCAAATGGACCGCAATTTTTCAGACACTGGGTATAGTCCAGTACGAAGCAATTACTATCTTATTGACACATTCCACTTTCTATAAAATAGTTGTGGAGTTTAAAAAAATAACTTTAAGGCTCGATATAAGGAAGAAAATATCTGCTGTATCTGAAAGTTTGTGTTGTCCCCCCAAATTCATTGAAGCCTAATCCCCAATGTGATGGTATTAGGAGGTAATTAGGTCATGAGGGCAGGCAGAGCCCTCATGAATGAGATTAGCGCCCTTTTAAAGACCCCAGAGAAATCCACCATCCTTCCTGCCATGTGAGGTGACAGAAAAAAGGAGGCCTTCTATGAAACAGGAAGTGGGCTCACACCTTGATCTTGGACTTTGGGGCCTCCAGAACTCTGAGAAATAAATGTATGTTGTTGATAAGCCACCCAGTCTACTGTATTTTTGCTACAGCAATCCAAAGACTGCTATAAGACAATATCCAATCAATTTTACAAAAAAGCCTGTTTGTTCCTTTGTATTTCTAGTGAGTACTACAGTTAAAGGGACTAATGAAAAAATTAAGGGAGCTTGAAACAAAGCCTTTGGACCAATCAAGTTGATTTTGCACTTCTACCTCACTCACCTCCTGGTGTGTAATGCGGACGCCGTTATAAAAAGACATAACAGTGTTAGGTCCCACTGCGACCTTTGAAAACAGTCCTTCTCCAGCACTGGAAATGAGAGATTCGGCAACATAAACCCTAAAGAGCAAAAAGAGGCAAATAATGATTCTTTAAGTTTGATGTATCTTTGATGGACTCCTTACATCAACCACCAAAATATCATATGGCCACTGAATCCAAAACATCAGTTCATAGTAATCCAATAAGGAAGGAAGAAAGGAAAAGTTGAACCACAATATTCTGGCATTGGAAACTGAAGAACTGGTACTTATGTATCTCTTGAGAATGGTGTTTAAAACTTGCTCTCGCCGAAACCAGTTTTGCTCAGTGGATAGAGCGTCGGCCTGCGGACTGAAAGGTCCCAGGTTCGATTCCGGTCAAGGGCATGTACCTGGGTTGCGGGCACATCCCCAGTAGGAGATGTGCAGGAGGCAGCTGATCAATGTTTCTCTCTCATCGATGTTTCTAACTCTCTATCTCTCTCCCTTCCTCTCTCTGTAAAAAATCAATATATTTAAAAAAAAAATAAAACTTGCTCTCTAATAAGAGGGTTGTTGTAATATATTCATAAAGCAACTCAGTGCTTGATATAAGTTTTAAAAAATTTTAAATTATTTTAGTTAAGGTCAATTTTCACTCTCTTCTTGGAGATATATCTATCTATCTATCTATCTATCTATCTATCTATCTATCTATATTTCCCAAAGCTAATTAAGCTATACCCAAGTTTGTCAGAGCTAAATAGGAGGGAAAGACTTTAAATTAAATCCCCGGATGAATGTTTTATATGGAAGAGTGACAAACAGTTAATAAAATCTATCCACAGCTTAGCTGTGACCTGCTTTCTACAGGAACGTGGGCGGAAGTGACTGCATGCCAGGTCTCAGGTGTTAGGGAGCGTGGCAAGTTCCTGCCCACCTCTTCCGGAGTTTCCATCATCTCCTCAAGAAGAAGATGGCCCAGGGGGCTGTTGCTCCTTCAGCCCGAGTCTTGGAATGAAGACCCGTGAAACAGACCTGATCCAACTTGAAACTTGGAGTCCAGCCTAGTCCGGCTGAGCTGAGTTGAGCCCAGTCAAGAGTGGCTGAACCTCAGCCAATCTACAGAACCACGAGTGCAAAATAGAAGGTTTACATCCATAAACCATTGATAGTTTTGAGGATATCAGTATGCAGCAGCATCACAATGACAGTAACAAAATAGATTGATACGTACGGTAATGTGCTGTTGTGTTTCGGAGCTAACAAGTGACCAAACCCTTCCCTTTGTAAATGGGCCAGAACCTCATGTCATTCATTATGACATTGTGGGGTCAGCCCTGTCAGTTAAACCAGGGAAAAGACCTATTTCTGAGAGATGGGAACAGAATAGAAGTGGAATGGAAACATGCTTTGTAAGCCAGATTTACAAAAAGGGAGGCCAAACCCCAAGCAGGGAACCAGAAGTCATACCAAGAATTAGAAACTGAGTTTAGACAAGACAGGAAATGGAGCAGGACTTCACACTCTGGGAGTGAGCTTATAGACTAGACACTTGTAGTTTATAGGCTGGAATGCTTTTATGCTTCTTATATTTTCTTTGTTTCGCTCCTGTTCTCCCTTAGTGAATAAATTGTGTTGTGTTTCACACCCTCTCAGCTGGGCTGAGTAGAAAAGAGGGCATCTGGTCCTTGGCCAAGCTAAGCTTTAAACAGTGTGAAATGCTCTCTGAGGGGCCAGCATGTGGCTGCAGCACAAATTGTGACACCAGAGCCGGGAGAAAGGGGACACCTGGGCAGGGCAGGGCTGGCCACCTGGCCCGAGTGCCTCTCTATGGAGAGGTTTCATTCTAGGACAGACACATGGGCTGTTCTGGGCTTTATGGGTGGAGACATGCTCTTACAGGGACAGATTCTAAATGAGAATAAAAACACTCTTCCTTAGAACATATGAACTTTCTTTTCTGGTCAGGAACTCGGCCTGAGCAGCGAGCCATAGAGGGTCATGGGTTCCCATCACTAGGGCTATTTCACCTCCCACAAACAGGGCCATTAAAACCATAAGGAGAAAATTACCTCTCTGATTCATATGGGTCTGGAAGAAGAGCATTAGTAGAAATGCAAGATGAAGTCGACTTATCGAAGTGGTACACGGAACCTAAAATGCAAACAAAAATGTCAGGCCAGGTACAGTCGGGAAAACATTGAAAACATTTCTCTCTATCCGTGGGACTGGAAAGAGTTAAATAACAAAAAATGCTATTCAAGTTATACCAACTAGAATGAAATTCTTCAATATTAAGTGGACAGTTTTTAGACTTGCCCTTAAGTTTTAGTTTCAGGTATTAATGAATAGCCATCACAGGTATCTCTTACTAGTAAATGCTATTTTTTCTTTTGGAATGTCTTTATTAAAATAGTTTAAAAAATACTTCTGTAATGAAAATATTTTAATAAAGAAAATGCTTTGTTGTGAAATTTTGAGAACTCTTTGGTCAGATCAGATTGGATAATGGTTTTAAAAATTTCTTGTGGTTTTCTTCATACTAGACAGTCTGCAGAATCCAGCCACCCAGCCCTGGCAATTGCCTCCTTCACTAAAAATAAACATTTGGCTTCACCAGAATTAAGAAGAGCAGAACTGCTTTTGACGAAGCATTTACAAAGTCATCCTATTTCTATTAAAGTGGTTCAGAAGCCAATTAGTAGTTTATTCCAGAAACGATGGTCCTGGAATTAACAGCCGTCCTAGAACTAACAGTGGTTCCTTGCAAAGGATTAGCCCCAGAGGATCCTCCTGGAGCCCAGCGAAGACAGATGATGCTCCAAAGGCTAGTGAGGAAAGAAACAAGTTTTGGAACGAGACGCCTTGCTCCTGCAAAGTCAATTATTTTAGGCACTAAGGCATCACAGATAATTCCATTCAACAGTTCTTTAGTAGTTCCCAATGGTCACCAGGTCCTCTTTCTGTGTGTGCATGTGCGTGTGCGTGTGTGTGTGCGTGTGTGTGCGCTTTAAACACAATCAAAACCCAAATTAATGTCTCAAACTAAAAGTTAGAAAACAATCCAGTTAGTCAGCGTCTAACCAGGAAGCAGACCACTTGCATATTTCAAAGAAAGAGATGAATTCAGGGAAATGGTTACACAGAGGATGGAAGTGCTGAGAAGCCAGATGGCATTGTGGAGCCTAGAAACTGCCAAGAGCAGGAAGCCACAACCCTAAGGCGGAGGAACAAATGCAGAGCTGGGGTTCCTGGAGCTCTAGAGCTGGGGTTCCTGGAGGTCTAGAGCTGAGGTTCCTGGAGCTCTAGAGCTGAGGTTCCTGGAGCTCTAGAGCTGAGGTTCCTGGAGGTCTAGAGCTGGGGTTCCTGGAGCTCTCGAGCTGGGGATCCTGGAGCTCTAGAGCTGGGGATCCTGGAGCTCTCGAGCTGGGGATCCTGGAGCTCTCGAGCTGGGGATCCTGGAGCTCTAGAGCTAGGGTAACCCAAGGAAGCTAGAACCCTGGGGACCTTCCTGGTAGACGATGGAATCAGGAGGCAGGACCCTGCTGGAGACACTGCTGGGAAGAGAGGGCTTCCTCCTGCTCCCTTCCCTCTTGTGTCCCCAGCCAGTGACTCTCTGTGGCCAAACCCAGGCAGAAGCAGGAGGCACAGGAGCCCGGGACATGCAGCCTGCGAGGGCAGACCCCTGCAGGAACAGCAGGGCAGGGGGAGGTGGGGCAGGTATCTGAGAGCACACTTCTGTGAGCGTGCTGGTAATGGGCCAGCACACACTCCATTAAAGGAAGTTAGTTTAAAAAAGGAAAAAACCCCAACCACTTTTCTGTGGAATATGTGTTCCACTGTGCAAATATCCTCTTACAAATTTCCATTTCCTTTCCTTGGACTAACACTTTCATCACAAACAGACCAAGTGCAACCACATATAAAACACTGTGTTAGGGGCTGTGCCGATACAGGCAGGAATAACATCTCTTCCTGCTTTCAAGGAGTCGGTGCCACCTTTTCCAACCCTTGCCATCCCTTCCTTCACTCCCTTAGACAGGTTGATGCTCCAGGCAGACAAAAGGCATCCTTTACTGCTCCTACTCTCCTCTACAGTTCACACTAGGGCCTTTGACTAAGCCAGTGGTCGGCAAACTGCGGCTCACGAGCCACATGCGGCTCTTTGGCCCCTTGAGTGTGGCTCTTCCACAAAATACCACGTGTGGGCGCGCACATACAGTGCGATTGAAACTTCGTGGCCCATGCGTAGAAGTCGGTATTTTGTGGGAGAGCCACACTCAAGGGGCCAAAGAGCTGCATGTGGCTCGACCACTGGACTAAGCCATCCATTGGCTTGACAAACATTAATTCTAAGAGATGAGCCAAGACTTGAAGCTGGAGCAGGAACTAGCCACGGACAGGGATTCCTATGTGCAGAGGAGAAGAGATGGAGAGAAGTTCCAGCCAGAGGCATAATGAGGAAATCGGCAAGAACCCAGTGGAGACCCAGAAGCAGCCTGTGGTTACAGAAGCCTAAGGAGAAAAGGTATGGTGGTGAGGTCAGGGGGGAGGCAGACCAGAAGTGTTTCAGGTGAGAGATTTGCATTTCATTTTACTCTTCCTCCCCCAACTGCTGGGCCAGATGGCCACTAGACCCTGTCAGACAAAATCCAGGATCTATGGGTTAGCCCGTGGGTTAGTAAATGTAGCTGAATGAGGAAGTGGGAGAAACAAAGTGGCAGAACATCAGAGACCTGTGCAAAGCAGCCCTGGTTCCTGACCCTCCTGATACCCAAGCTGTTAACAGTCCTTTAAAGAGCTGAGGCCTGCCCTGACAGGTTTGACCCTGACCGGTTTGGCTCAGTGGAGAGAGGGTCGGCCTGCGGACTGAAGGGTCACAGGTTCGATTCCAGTCAAGGGCAAGTACCTTGGTTGTGGGCACATCCCCAGAAGGGAGTGTGCAGGAGGCAGCTGATCCATGCTTCTCTGTCATTGATGTTTCTAACTCTCTATCCCTCTCCCTTCCTCTCTGTAAAAAATCAATAAAATATATTTAAAAGAAAAAAAGAGCTGAGGCCTGCCAGACCTTGCCAGCAAACGCTATCTCCTCCCTCCCTCCTCCTCCTCCTCCTCCTCCTCCTCCTCCTCCTCCTCATCCTCCTCCTTCTCCTCCCTTCTTTCCTTCCTTCTCCCCCTCCTCCTCCTTTTTTGCCTTAAGTTAGTTTGATGAGGGTGTTTGTTATTTGCAACCACGAGTTCTAAGAAAAACCATCATTCCCCTGAGAATGATCACTCTCGCTTCCCCAAATCTGTTTCTTACTAATACCAAGGAGAATGTAAAAACAAGACCTTTCATTATGATATTTTATGGTAGGTGCCAAGATCTGTATTTTATAATGAAGAAACAGGTTCTGAAAAGATAAATGAGAATAACTTCCCCAAGAATATGATACAGTAAATGTTGGAGCGAAGACTCAAATTAGGTGACATTTCCCCATTGTCATTATTTGTTATTTTATAAAATTTTAAATTAAATTTACTGGGGTAATATTGGTTAATAACTTTATGTAAGTTTCAGGTCTACAGCTCATCATCCAAACTCTAGTCTCCTTCCATCACCATATATTTGACCCCCTTTACCCTCTTTGCAAAGAAAGTGACTCTGAAGTTCAAGGATCTTGCCACTAAAAATGTTGCCACTTCTGAAGTTTTAAAATTTACATCACCAACTGGGTGGGATCCTCTGGCCCAAGTTTCCTCATTTCTAAACATTAGGATGCTGTCTCCTTTCAGAACATATGTGAAGAGCACAGATATTAGGATCTGAAGTTCAAAGATTACCGCTTCTCTTAAAAATGTTTTTGATTTTGGAATGATTTTGAATGCACAGAAAAGTTGCAGAGATAGTATAGAGAGTTCCCAATGCCCTTCACTATTTCTCCTAATGTTAGTTTTTCTTTAATGTTACCCTGTACATTTGTCCAAATTAAAACCCCAACATAGCTACATTATTATTAACTAAACTCCAGGCTTTATTCAGATTTGACCAGTTTTTCCACTAATGTCCTTTTTCTGTACCAAGATCCAACCCCTACCATTGCATTCAGATGGCCTTAATTTTTAACTTAAAATAAAAACAAAGATTAAAAAATGATACATTTAAGACAACTCAAATTGGACCTCAATACAAAATGCTAGAATTTCTATGTTTGACAACTTTCCTTTAGAGAATCTCTTCAGATCATAAATACCTAATGATTATTGAGGCTTACTAATGCCCACATTTATTATCTTGTCTGCTTTTTTCTTCTTATAACTTAACGCGGTTGGAAATACACCATTTGAGTGGACCAAAGAAACAAACTTCTCTCAAACCCGCCCTCACCACCTGCTTTGGCAGTAGGGCAGCCCACCTGGGGCTCATTCAACTTACTTCCAGGCATCAGGTCAAAGTGCGGCCTGCCTTCCTCAGTGGACACCAGGGCAGCCAGTTTTCCTTCCAGCATCTCTCCGTCAATGAACTTCCCGTACAGTGCAGTCCTCTCATCCGGGTACACATAGGCTATCTTCTCTCCAGTCATCTCCCCGTCTTCATTGACTTCCCCTACCAGGCTGCCTCCATCCTGACGGGAGAAACCAAAATCCAGAAAAATTACATAGAGCATTGATCCACGTGACACGCGTTTCAAGAAATTTCTCTTGTGCACCCCCTTGGTGAATAGCAGGAATGTGGACCCTAGCGGTTTAAGGATGCAGAACTCTTCACATGAGTGAGAAACACATCCAGTCCCAGAGAACAAGCGGTGCAAAGCCCGAGTTAGAGCGGCAGAGGTGGGGTCGCCTTGATGGTCCGGGACAAGTTACGGAGCCTCCTTCTTGGTCTGTTATCCAAGAACCAAATATGCCCTGTTTGTAATACTAGTTACAAGCAATGAAAGGACATAGAACGAAGTGCCACCTGGGGTCATTATCGAATGGGGTGAGTCTTATCTACTATCCATACAATCTCACTCCTCCATGTTGAGTTTTGGATTTCTGGTCAACTAAGAAAATCTTTAGTTCAAATGTGCGTAAGAATTAATTTAGTGTACACGAGTAAAGAGCTGGCTGCGTTTTCTAAGAGATAAATAGAGGGACCTCTGGATAACTTGGAGTTAGAAGAGTGAAAAAAGATCAACGAAATTGCACTTGCTTCCCCATCACTGTCGTTCCCCCATTCTTCTCTATTTACTGCTCCCGGGGGCCTCCTTCCCAGAGAGCAGCCAGCTGTGCGTCCTCTTGAACTGCCATTTACTCCCTTCTTAAGGGTCATTAAATGCTTTAGGGCAGAGGCTGTCAGAATTCTACATCCTGGTAAGTGCCAGGGACACAGTAGGGGATCCATAAATACTTTTAGAATTGAACTGGGATACCCCCAAAATCTAAAAAATAGTCTAAAGGTGTAGGAGATTTTCATTTTCTTTTCTTACTTTTTTTTTTTTTGCCACTCAGAAGGTCCTGATGGGGTGACTTTGAAAAGCTAAGACCTTGGTGGGTCTGATATAACAACAGTAATGCCAGACATTGGTTATTTCCCCAACTGGGAGGTTCTAGGAGCAGCCACCCACAGTCAGTGATGTAGGGCGACTTCTGCGTGACCCCCATGCTGCTCTGACCGAGAGCCAGAGGGAGGACGTAATGCCGGGGACATGGTGTACAGTTCCCTGAAGCCTAATTGCTCTTTGGAGAAAAAAGGTTTTGAATTAAAAAAACGAACCCCAGCACTTCCATACAAAGAACAGTACTGGGAAGTGTTTTTCCCGGGTAGAAGATGCATTAGGGATATAGTATTGCTCTTTCTCCTCCCGAGTCACTTCTTAACAACCCAGCATAAGGAGAATGATACTTTTTGCAAAATCTGTCTTCAGGCTTTTGGTGATGACTGAGCTGACGGGTGTTAGGGTGTTCGTGCTTCGTACAGGCCGAAATGAATAAAAGCCAACATTGCTATTTATTCTGTCTTGCTAGGGTCTCACCATTTTTTCTCTTAAATGCTTTAAGCGTCTGGTTTTGGAGGCAAGTGAATTTTTTTCTGGATTGATAAAGCAGAGATTTTTATTTCCTAAAGGGGTTATGAATTTTTAATTAAAAACTCTGCATCACTGTTCCAAGGTAAAATTTTGAAAGAAACTGTCCTTAGAGTGAGCTTATAAATACTGCAGGGAGAATCATTATTTTTTCCTCCCCTTGCTCCTGCTTGGACTGTGTCACCAGAACTTTCTCCTCTGCTGTGTCAGGGAGTGTTGCTCAATGGCTCATCTTCTCTGACACCCTTTGACACCCATATCGCTGTTGGGTAAGGGGTTAACAGAATCAAGCCCCCCTCCCCTTGGGGAAGCGCCCCAGGCAGGCCCTGCTCCCCCAGGGAAACCTATAGCTTCCTAGCTGCTCTGTTTGCGGCTGATCCATGTGCTCACTTCAGAGGGGAAGGCAGAAGCCCACACCACACCTCCAATCCCACGCTGCCATAATAAAGCCCACAAACCTGCCACTGATGCCTATGTCTTAGAGGCCTGGGGTGGGATTAGCGCCTCCACTGCCAACCAACACCAGAGAGAAAGCAAGTGTCAACCAAGTTCCTGTGCAAGCTTGTCACTCTCCAGGGCTTCCCTCCGAAGGCAGGGTCTTCTCTTGGCATTTAATAAGAGGATAGGGCTAAAATGTAGCTGCACATTTAGGTTTCAAAATGCAACTGCATGGAGCAAGGTAGACCTGTTCACTTAGTGCAACTTCGATGTCCCCTAGGGACTTAACTGCTCACAGTCACGAGTAAAATGACAGGTAGCGGGAGAATCTGCTAATCCATAGTTTGCTCTTCCCTGCACCCATCCGCACGCAGGGCGGTCCACTTTCCCTGGCTTCAAAAATCCTTGTCACAGCGGCAGCAAGACACCCACTCTGCCTCCTCCCAAAGCAGGACAATGTTAGTCTCTCTACGGGACAAGCGCCTCCCCCACGTCCCTCTTCCTGCCGCTTTAGGCAGGAACTAAAGGACTTATAATCTGTTGCAGGTCCTACCAAGAGCGTGTGGAAAGGCTTCAGTAATTATAAAAACAATATTTTACATATTTTTTCCTTATGCCCCGTTTCTAGAACATAACTTACATTTTAAGAACAATAATGTGTAAGTAGATTTAGCGAGGACTACTATTCTTCTTACACATGTAACAGACAACTTTTATGAATACCTTTTAATCATAAGAAGATAGAGTTCAGAGTAAGAAAAAATGTATTTTGATTGAAGCTCTGGACAAAATAAAACATTAGATGAAATATTTTCTAAGGTCTATTTTCTGAACAATTTTCTGGAAACTCACCAACAACAGATGGGGTATTTGAAATGCAAACAACAGATAAGAGTATTAATTCCCAACCGGAGATTTTGCCACATCTTTTTGCTTTAGTAAACTCCAAAAAGATGAGAAATTGCTGGATTAGTTCTGACATCTGAGCAATGGAATAAAATTAAATGCAACAGCGGAATATTCCACCATCTCTTTCTATACTGTATCAAAGGCTTTAAGAAATAATATATTTTCATCTTTATTAATGATATAATACAACCAATTTGTCTCAACTTGCTTTAATCATGATTAATCACTCTTTTCCAAAACAATGCTGAAAAGGAATTCCTAGTAGACGGAAGGGCCAACAACCTCAGTCAGAAGGGAGTAACAGTGAGAGGACGCAGCTCCCACACTCTTGGCTTCGCTCTCAAGTTTCACAGCTTCACATTTTCTTACGTAGAGAATACATTTGACTCTTTATTGTGAAGAGTCAAAGCTCTGTCTTAAAGCAAAATGAGCAGTCGCAGGGCTTACTGGGAAGTATATCCAGCACAGTCCATGCCGAATGTTATCCTTGTACTGTCCCTTGAAGATCAGTCTCCCGTCTGTGTCGTACTCCTGGGCCAGACCATTGAGCTCTCCGTCCACATAGGTGCCCTGGAGCACTCCCCCATCCTCATAGGTGTAAACTCCCTGGCCCTGCAGGGCGTCATCCACGTAATACCCCTCCAGAGTGCTGTGAGAGAAGGGAAAACAAAAGGGATCATCAGGCCCGTGACTCAATTCTCCAAAAAGAAAGGATCACATCTGAGAACCACGGACCTGTACTCAGCTTGTCCTCCTGAAGGCTGCTGCACTGCTAGGGAAAAGACTGCGAAGGATTAGCAACAGGGAGGGAGACTTCACTCCCAGTCTCCGGGTTCCCATCACTCCTTTCTCTGCTGGGGGAAATGGACAAGAAATAAGCTACAGGTGGAGAACAAGCCTCATCTGAGTATGTTTCCAAGACCGGATGCCGACCATTGCCTGGCCATAGAGATTCTGGCCCACGTATAAGCCACTCAGGCCTCACTTCCCTCAAGAGTGGTAGACTCAAGGGTGTTTCAGTTGGCTTGTATATAGTGGTCTCTAATATTACAGATGTGGTTTAGAATGTGTTAATGTCTACATGTTTGTTTTAAATTATTAATGTATTATTTGTCAGCGACTGCCATACTTGGTATCCAATCAAAAGAATCCCCTTCCATCTCTTTGGAAGATATACAGAAATGTATTTGTGCATGCATCATGTGTGTGTGTGTGTGTGTGTGTGTGTGCGCACGTGTGTGTGTGTGTGTGTGTGTTCATGATCATGAAAAATGGGGGCAAGTAAGGAAAACCGCAGGCTAAACCTTGCCAACATCATTAGCAGCCTGGTAATGTTTGAGACCCATGGTCCTAGACTAGAAGAATGCTCAGAAGGGTGCTCAGGATGACTTTGTGCCTCTCTATCTCTCTCTCCTCATAAAACACTTTCAGAATTTCAATAGCATGTTCTCAGTGCTAGCCTCCCAGTGTGCAATGAAACTAACTTTACCAAAGAATCCCTTTATGAACTAAACTTTGGAATAAGGGGGGAGACCAACTCAAATCATTTTTTTGAATTTAAAATGTAAGATGTTTAGCAACAAAGACAGTTTGATTATTTTAACATGTGTCATTAGCATTCATTCATGAATGCGATTAACAACCATTTATAGGTGTTTTCTAAGTAGCAAGCATTGTGTGAGGTTCTAGAATCTAGAGAGCCCAACGGACTGTGTATCCGTGATAGGTGGGATGCAAGAGGCTGTGGGGGCTGAGGCAGCTGCACCTGACTGTGCCTGGTAAAGTCTTGTCTTGCTTTAATAGATGACAGAATGATCTATAATTATTAAATGAAAAGTACAGTCCAAATGATGATAGCCTCTGATTAAATTGTAATTACACTATTTGTAGTCTCCCAAGGAGATAAATAGTTCTCTTTCAGGTTTGTTTGTACTATGAATGACAAATGGGTGCACTTTAGCAGAACCCTTGCATAAGCCTTCAAAAATTCTAAATCAGCAAAGTTGGAATTAATGAGATTTGACTGTCATTAGACTCCCCACAATTAAAAAAAAAACACACAATCTTGGTGAAGGATAACTAATAAGCTGACATAATGATGCAATAAATATTGCAGAAAACTATTTCATCCTTGATCTTCATTTTAGATTTGCTGGAGTAAATATAGAATGCTCAGTTATGTTTGAATTTTAGATAAACAACAAATACATTTCTAGTAAACATACATCCCAAATATTGAATGGGACATGGTGACACTAAAAATATGTTGTTTATCTGAAACTAGTGGCCTGGTGCACAAAATTCGTGCACATTAAAAGGGAATTAATTAGAGGAAATATTTTAATATTGCTATTTGCCCTTTCTCTATAAATAGAAGTGTTAGAGATGAAAGAAAATTAGTAAAATGTATATGAAAATCTTCCTCTTGCCAGAGTCTGGGGCACCCTGCGGGACCCAGAGTCAAGTCCCTGCCCACCCGCGTGCACCTCGAAATTGCGAGAGACCCAGACCAGGCCGGCCCCACCCCCATTGGGCTAGATCCAGACCCAGCCAGCCCCACCCTCTTCAAGCCCCACCGGGCGCGGGGTGCAGCCTGAGGTTCCCTGTCAAGCTCCATTGGACCAGGGTCGTGGCCTCAGGTCACCTGGCCCGACGCCGGGGCAGGAGGTGTGGCCTGAGGTCCCCCGGCCCAACACTGGAGTGGGGGACGCGGCCTCAGGTCCTCCGGCACAGTGCCAGGGGGGGGGGGCGCGCCTTGAGGTTCCCTGTCAAGTTCTGCGAGCGGGGGGTGGGGAGGACATGGCCCAAGGTCCCCCAGCCTGGCGCCAGGGCGGGGGGCACAGCCTGAGGTCCCCTGTCAAGCCCCACCAGGCAGGGGTTGCAGCCTCAGGTCCCCTGCCCCGGCCCAGCGCCACACAGCCTCAGGTCCCTGCTGATTGCTTGTTAAGGCTCATTATGGGAACTCTGCCTCCGCTGTGGGCGCAGCCATCTTGAATGTTACAGTGTGGTGGTCAATTTGCATATTCCCTCTTTATTAGATAAGATGCCATTTTCACTGGGTACACTGGGTTGTTTTTTTTTTTTTTAATCTTGAGAGGTTTCTTTATTTTTTCCAACAAAACAAAATGACATATGTTTATTTTTCTTACAAATAAAATAACATGTTTTTCTTAAAACAAAAAACAAGAACACCATATTTTAACTAGGTAACACCTATTTTGTCAGAATGTAATTTGCTGCTAACCCACCTTACTTAAAAGAAAACTTCATTGTTTAAAGTATTACATATATTTCCCCTTCCCCCCCCATTGACCCCTTCTAGCCCATCCCCATCACCTAATTTTTTTAATAAGAGGAATATTCATCAATAAGCATTAACTCAGCAAGTACAGAGACTTTAAGGAATGGCATCTCACCTGGCTGGTGTGGCTCAGGGGTTGAGCATCAATCTATGAACCAATAGGTCATGGTTCAATTCCCCGATCAGGGCACATTCCCAGGTTGGGGGCCCAACCCCCATGTGGGGCACACAGGAGGCAGCCAAACAATGAATGACTCTCTCCCATCATCAATGCCTCTTTCCTTCCCTCCCTCTCTCTCTCTCCCCACCTTTCTGAAATCAACAAATATATATATATATATATATATATATATATATATATATATAAAAGAATGGCATCTCTTCCTAGTGAGTCAAATCTTAGAAATGCAGAAGACTCTCTAAACAAACATGGTCTTAGGTATGGAAACACAGAGATTGATAGGCTGCCTTCTTTCTCTTTATGTCATCAAGAGTGATAAAGGAAAGACCTGGTCAACAGCATTAAGTAAAAATGATGACTTAATAAGGTAATGATTCATTCATGAATAAATATTAATAAACACATACTACTAATAAACTGGGCTAATTGTTATTGAAATATTTTACATTCTTTTTCATTTGTGAGAAAAGCAATTTTGTAAATGTTTTTAAGTCCTCCATATACTACATTTGGCTAAAAACATTCTCACTACTATATTTTTTAACTTACAAATATTCTAAAACCAGACAGAAAATTTGGGGGAGCCAATATACCTAAATCAAAGAAAAAAGCACACAGTGCCTCAACTTTTTGACCTCAAGTCACCAGAATAAGACGGACTCCTCTGAACTGTATGTTCAACTTGGCAAATGGAGTCACTGCAGTTAGCTACAAAGCAAAACCAGCAGAGGGGGTATGTAGGCGGCTGTTAATGGGCCACCAGTGGTTTGTCTCACAGTCTCTGAGAATCTGAGAGCCCAGTAGTGGACTAGACCCTGACAGTTACTAGGCCAGCAGAGTAGTGATTACAGAGGTTGACAGATAAAAAATTCCAACAAGTTTTACCTATGATAACTATACTGGCAACTTACTGACTATATATATTTTAAATTTAAATGTTTGATTACGGGAAAGTTAAAATATATGTAAAAAATAGAACACTATAATGAATCCCACGTACCATCACTGAGTTTCAATAATTAGCCAATCATGTTTCATCTACACCTTCTACCCACTTACTAGCGCCCATATTATTCTGAAACGAGTTCTAGATCATATCATTTCACCTACAAATATCTCAATACTAGTGGCCCGGTGCACATTGGAAGGAAATTACTTAGAAGAAATATTTTAATATTGCTATTCACCCTTTCTCTACAATAGAAGTGTCAGAGATGAAAGAAAATTGGTAAAATGTGCATGAAAAAGAATATATAAATTCATTAACAAACAATAACATGACACAACAACAGACACATGAAAACAACAAAAAGATGATGTAAAAAACAACTGATAAAAACAATGACTGATAAGCTGATTAACCTTATTCTAATATCTCCCTGTACACCACATTAAGAGTAAAAACAGTTCAGAGTGCTTGACTAATTTCCCTGGTGACAAAGTATTTACAACTTGAACGTCACATCGAACTCGAGAGAAAGCAACAAATAACTCCATTTCCTGGGAGAAATTTCGGGACAGGCAAAATGGACATGTGACACCACAGGTGCTACATTCCACCACAACCGTGTTCCATAATTGCATCCTCCTTTACCTAGTTTCCGCTGTGGAGGCTGTTCCCGCCAGCACCGGCAGTGCTCGGCGCCGACCGGCTGCTGTCAGCCTCGGCCGCACGCTGTGCCAATCGTTGTTCTTCACGTGCCAATCGTTCTTCATACGCCTGCTGTCGGCGACACCGGATTCTTTCCCGTTCTGCCAATCGCTGTGCTTCAGACATATTCCGTCGATACCTCCGGCTTCTTTCGGCGGCCGCCGCACGTTGTGCCAGTCGTTGTTCTTCTGACATATTCTGTCGACGCTGCCGTCTTCTTTCCCGTTCTGCCAATCGTCGTGCTTCAGACATGTTCTGTCGATACCGCCGGCTTCTTACCGCGGCCGAGGTACCCCGTACCAGTAGCCGTTTATACGTCGTCTGCTGGCACCGCTTCCTCTCGGCACTGTCATCGGCGGCAGCTAGACTGACGAGAGGCCTCTGCTGGCACCGCTTCCTCTCGGCATTGTCATCGGCGGCAGCCAGACTGACGAGAGGCCTCTGCTGGCACCGCTTCCTCTCGGCACTGTCATCGGCGGCAGCTAGACTGACGAGAGGCCTCTGCTGGCACCGCTTCCTCTCGGCATTGTCATCGGCGGCAGCTAGACTGACGAGAGGCCTCTTCGAACCGTCGCTGCTCTGTGTCCCGCTGCTACCAACGGTGGTGGCTATAGAGAGGTACCCAGCAAAGGAGGCATAGAGAGCGAAGGTCACTGGAGCTGAGACTGGCTGCTGGCTCACGGACACTGTGGTCGTTGTATCCACTGAATTACAATCTTCAACTACAGAATCCTCAATGACATCACTGGTTTTCTGCCATGGCTCCAGCTCCCCCTCCTCACATTCCATAAACAGGTCGGTGTCCGCCATGCTTCCGGGGTCCGCCATGCTTCTGGTGCCGCCAGCAGTCTGACCTGGAGAAGGCGCCAGAGAAGGCGCCGTCGCCTTAAAGGGATCTTCTGCTTAACCGGTAAACAACGCTTAAGTCTGACTCTTCAGCACGGCCCAGTAGGAGCTGCCAAAGAGCAATGAGGTACTGTTGACGTGAACCTGATAATAGCCAAATAGTCCTCTTCATTTACCTCGTAAACCTCCACGCACCTTTCCGCTACTACTTCCGGTTCAGCCACAGTACTGGGCTTCTCTGGGTCCCGGATGTTTGGAATCAAATCCTAAACCTCCAGCGTTTCCTCTTCCCTGACCCGGGGCTGCTGGGCAGCTCCCCGCTCAAAAACGCCCGAGAGCCGCAGGGCCCTGCTCAGCGTCCAGGAGAGCAGCCCTGACCCCCGACCCCCCGCTGCATCCTCACGCTGCCCATCCCTGGCGACTGTCCCACCCGAGCCGCCACTCCTTCAGCGGGCCGCCGCAGTCTTTCTTCATTCAGCGAGCCGCCGCCGCCGCAGTCTTTCTTCATTCAGCGAGCCGCCGCCATCTTTCAGCGGGCCGCTGCCGCCTTGCATTCAGGAGCCGCCGTTGTCTTTCCGTGAGCCGCTGCTTTTCAGCGAGCCGCCATCATTCCGCGGGCCGCCGCCGTTTTTCCGTGAGCCGCAGTCTTTCAGCGAGCTGCCGCCGCCTTTCAGTCTTTCATTCAGCGCGCCGCCGCGCCGCCGCTGCTTTTCCGGGAGCCGCCATCTTTCCGCCGCCGCCGCCGCCGCCGCCGCCGCCGCCGCCTTTCATTCAGCGAGCCGCCGCCTTTCAGCGGCGCGGGAACCCTGGGTTTTAATGGCTAACCCTGGCAACCAGATTGACCGGATTCTTAACAGGGTTCAAAACTGAATTGAATGTCGGGTAGAATTAGCCCCTGACGAACTAGTCTGCCAGCATTTCCCAGGTATCTGATCAAATCGGCAAGGCCTGGGTCTTAGGGCTCAGTTAAACAATAACGTGGGCGTAGACACCCTCCTCCCTAACCATTCTCAGTCGCTTGTCCCTTGCCATGAGGCCCATCCTTATTCGTGCCAGAAGACCAAGAATAAACGGCTCTTTCCTCTCAGCCCAACTGACATGAGGTGCCCACATGCAAATTCTCGAGGACTGGGGTGGGGGTGGGGGGGCAGAGCCACACTGCACGACTTGCAGCACCTGCCGGGGGAGACAGCTTCGCTTCCTTGGCAAATATTGACGGTGGCTGGGACGGCATCTGAGGACAAAAGGGGCACGTTTCCACACGGGGCCCTCCAGAGCACTAACAATGGCACGGCGTTGAAAGCCTCGGTCTTGCAGGAAATAAAATAAAAGCTCCTCAGCCGGGTGCTGGAGGCGCTAACCTTCCTTTCCAATTCTTTCCTTCTCCAGAGGCGGTCGGCAAGCCATGGCCTGCCGCCTGTTTTTGTAAATACAGTTCTTCTGGAGCACAGCCATGCACATTCCTTCCCGGATCCTCTGTGGCTGCTTTCAGGTGGCCACAGAGACTGTCGGTGGCCTGAGAAGCCTGAGATATTAACGTTTGCTGACGCCTGCTCTCGAACCCTTGCTCACTCCAGTTTATGTACTGGCTCCCGTGCACGTCTAGGCATCTTAGCTTCCAAGCCGTGCTTTCCTTGCGCAAAACGTATGTGACCAAACTTTTAAAATCCCCGAGGGCACAGTCAGAAGAAAATGTGTGGTAACATTTCCCTTTTACCTAGACGGACACATTTGCATTCTAGCCAAATATTACTGCATTCATTTTAAAATTCTCTTTACTATCTGAATACACAAAAGTGGTTTTAGAACACTTAACAGTGTTGGCCTTCCCTTCATACAGGGTGTCCCAAAAAATGTATGCACACTTTAATAACTCATTTCTATTACACTTTGAAATTAAACGTATTTTAATAACTACTGCCTTTATAATTAAAGTGTGCATACATTTTTGGGACACCCTGTAGTTTTGGGGTCTAAATGGTTTTTCTACCACATGAGGCATTACCTCTGTTCTCTTCCGCCAATGAGTTCCCTTCCTTTCCCAGGCAGTATAGCCATAAGAGAACCAAGAGGGAAATATAAATTGAATCATAATTCCACTTTAAATTCCCAGCTATAACCAAATTAAACTGTGATTCTTCTTAAAAACATTGTTTTAGGAATTATTTTACATGCCAGTATATATGACCTCTTAAAAAACTAAAAATGGAACTCCCATTTGACCCAGTGATCCCACTTCTAGGAATATATCTCAAGAAACTAGAAACATCAATCAGAAAGGATATATGCACCCCTATGTTCATAGCAGCACAATTCACCATAGCTAAGATTTGGAAACAGCCTTAGTGCCCATCAGCAGATGGGTGGATTAAAAAACTGGTACATCTACACAATGGAATACTACACTGCGGTAAAAAAAAAAAGAAGGAATTCTTACCATTTGCAACAGCATGGATGGAACTGGAGAGCATTATGCTAAGCGAAATAAGCCAGTCAGAGAAAGAAATATCACATGATCTCACTTATTTATGGAATGAACAACATAAACTGATGAACAAAAACAGATCTAGAAACAGAGAAGCATCAATCAGGTGCTCAAATCTCAGAGGGAAGGTAGGGGAGAGTGCGGGTAAGGGGGAGAGATCAACCAAAGGACTTGTATGCGTGTATATAAGCCTAACCAATGGACACAGGCAACAGGGGGGTGAGGGCATGAGTGGGGGGGGGGAGGCAGAGAGGGGATAAGGATACATATGTAATACCTTAATCAATAAAGAAAAATTTTAAAAAAGAAATCTACATCTAACAAAAAATACTTAAAACTAAGTAAAGAAGAAAAAGGCCAACAACACACCCACAAACCCTAACCATCTGCAGGGACTCCTTTGACCAGAAGTCCCAGCCTCCTTCAGGGTGTGAGCAGCAGCTGAATGGAGCACCACCATGCTCCCATCATGTATTGTGCTGATTGTCTTCAAAGGAAGAGCTATGAGTTCGTAGGATCTGATTCTTAAAAAGGCTCAAGATGACAGTGAAATATTCAAGAGACGATTCAGTTTTGCTCTTGAAAAACAAATCATAAGAAAACTCTGCTAGTCATTGCTACCAACTAATAATAATAGTAACAACAATAATGATAAAAGATAAGAATGCCTTGAGGGCATTATGCTAAGTGAGAAGTCAGATAAAGAAAGACAAGCACTGTATGTCCTCACAGGTGGAACCTAAAAAAGCCCCACTCATAGAAACAGAATGGAATGGTGGTTGCCAGGGGCTGTGGGGTGG
Organism: Myotis daubentonii; assembly: GCF_963259705.1. Taxonomy (NCBI): domain Eukaryota; kingdom Metazoa; phylum Chordata; class Mammalia; order Chiroptera; family Vespertilionidae; genus Myotis; species Myotis daubentonii. The sequence goes on along the minus strand of NC_081844.1, from coordinate 62,800,398 downwards.
GGGAATTGGGGAGCTGTTAGTAAGGGGTACAAACTTCTAGCTCTAAGATGAGTGAGTTCTGGGGATCTAATGTACAGCATGGTGATTATAAATCATAATCCTGTGTTAAATACTTGAAACTTGTTAACAGAGTAGGTCTTAAATGTTATCACCACACACATAAAAATGGTAATTATGTGAAGGGATGGAGGTGCAAACTAACCCTGTTGTAATCATCTATCTATATAAAACCCTAAAATGCAAATCAACCAAATGGCAGAATGACCTGAAGAATGACTGGTAGGTGGAGGTGGGGCCGGCAAGTGGGCAGTGCCAGGCCACCAGCCAAGGCAGGTGCCAGCGGGGGCCCCCCCCCCAATTGCCCTGATCACTGGCCAGGCCTAGAGACCCTATCCTATATATTGGGAAGAGTCTCTTAGATTTAAAAATTAAAACCTGGCAAGGCTACTCTCAGTGAAAAAACAGAATGATGCAGCGATGACATGCATGGACTCTGGCTTACATTTTGTGGTCAGCCCTGATTCTGACACATAACTGTGTGACAAAGCCAATTACTTAACTTCTCTCTGCTTCAGTTTTTCCACCCGTAAGGTGGGGAAAATGGTACTACTGCCTCAGAAGGATCATGTTATGTACTACTTTATATAATCAAGGCCAAAAAAATGTAGCTGCCCATACAACAGCAAGATGCCTTTCACCTGTATGAAAAGTATGGTCACTGGTGCATGCAGCATCCTGGATTGCAAGAGGGATGTCTGACTGCCAGTTTAGACCTGTAAACTAGCAGTCAGACATCCCCCGAGGGTCTTGGATTGTGAGAGGGTGCAGGCCAGGCTGAAGGACCCCCACCCTCCTGTGCACAAATTTTGTGCACCGGGCCTCTAGTTTCTCAATATATGGGTGTATCAAATCATCATACTGTACACCTTAAACTTACATGTGTTGTGTCCATTATATCACCACAAAGCTGGGAACATGCAGATACACAGTAACAGAAAAAAGAAATCCATGCTTTCCGGTGAGCGCCTACCAGGTGCCCTTCCGTCTACAAGGTCCTGACAGGTTTTCTCTCCAGTCTTCACAACAGCTCAGAGCAGTAGGTGTCATTATCCCCATTTTATCAACCAGGAAGAGGCCAGCTCTCTAGAACAGGGCTCCTCTGAGCTGTTCTCAGGGAAACCTCCCATCAAACTGCCAGGCTCCTACCATGTTGTTCCTGCCCCTGCAGGAATGTCACTGACTTCATCCCAGGATCCTTTGAAAAATTATAGCTGACGAGCGACCTCCACTAAAGTTGAAGCATGGAAGAGAGGCCGTCAGGATCAGAGGAATGTCCCTGCTCTAGTTAGAGGTTGGTACTGATGTAATGAGAAGGGGGCGGCTCTGCACCAGAGCTCACCTTGGATTGACTCTCAGCTCCAACCCTTGGATTGACTCTCACCTTGGATTGACTCTCAGCTCCAACCCTTCCTAATGGGGACCTTGGGCAAGTTAGCTAACCACTACATAGGCTCTTCATATGTGAAATCGGATTATAAAACCGATTTCACAGATTGTTAGGAAGGCAAGTGAGTGAGTGACAGATATTCAAAGTTATCCATCTCTTCCACTCCCTTTCTTCTCGTGTATCACAAAAATGTTTGCCTTCATCGGACTGTTTATTAGGATACAGATGAATGTATTTGTTGAGTCTGGTGCCAACAAAAGCTGGATGACTGTCAGGAACGGAGAAGGACTTTTTCTGCCTTGTGTGGGAGGCTGGAGTACATGACTTCAAAAGTCCACTCCCACTCCAGTTTCTCTGAAATGTGACCAAGCACGTTCCCAAGAGCACGGACCTGTCCCTGGAATCCATCAGCCTTTCTCAGTGGCTCATCGGGTGGGCAGCCTCACTCAGGTTAGCTGGCCAATGATAAACTACAAGGAGCCCTCTTAGCCGGACATATTAATGCAGCAAATCAACTTCAGAACAGGATGGGCACAGGACAGTGATGTCAGGAACAAGAAATAATACTTGGAAATCTAATTGGCAGGGAAGGAGAAGCAACAATAACATAACAATAATAAGATGGAATGAATTAACTCATCTCCGGTTCACAATCAGGCTAAAAAACACACAGCTCCCTAACATTACACAAGCCAAAGCCTAGCTGTGTGGGAATACCCCTTCCTTGTTTCCATCCTAGGGTTTTGAGAAGTCCTTCTAAATTGCCTTTGCGTCCATAATCTTGGCTAAAATGAGAACAATGATGAGAAAAATAAATCCATTATAATAAGCATCCAGAACTGAGGATTAGTATGAAAATTACAGACGTGTGTATTTGCTTAGTAAACAATTTCATAGCATCCCACTGTGGTCCAGCAAATCCCTCCAGAGCCCCTGACAAAGCCCAAGCCCCTTCCTTCTCACTGCGTAGACAGCTTTATCTAGGACCCGAGCCGATGTTAAGAGGTCCCCGGGAACTAGTCTTAGCACAATTTTTCTATTTCCTTTAAAAAGAGGGAAAAAGGGGAAATAATAGCTGCCTGAAAAGACAATTTTCAAATTCATTCCTCATTTGCGGGATAAAGTATCTGGCAAAGGACGAGTGTGGTCTGACTTCAGGTTTCTGACTTCATAAACCTGTTGTAATAATAGCTCTTCTGGTCTCATTTTGTCACATAAGGAAGAAAAGACTAACTGTTGATTAAGATCTCAAAACTCCCTTGGCCCTCATGGCTCAGGGGTTGAACATCGACCTATGAACCAGGAGGTCATGGTTCAATTCCCGGTCAGGCCACATGCCCGAGTTTCGGGTACCATCCCCAGTGGGGGGCATGCAGGAGGCAGCCAATCAATGATTCTCTCTCATCATGGATGTTTCTCTCTCTCTCTCTCTCTCTCCCCCTTCATCTCTGAAATCAATAAAAATATGTTAAAAAAGACTTCATCCTTTAAAAAAAAATCTCAAAACTAGCAAATAGTCTAAAGCTGAGACAGTAGTAAAAAGGTAAGCAATGTACATTTTGCCTAAACTCAATTTAGAGATTTAAAAATAGCTGTTTCCTTATTTGACCTTGAATACAAGGTAAAGATGCTTGAATACAAAATAATTAAGATGTTTAAAATTTCTGCCAACAGTGGTGACTTTTGTGACATGGGGCTGAGGGTAAAAAAAAAAAAAAAAAGAGGAGCATATTTGCTTTTTATATTTCTGTATTTCTTGAAGTTTTTTATTCTATCAAACATCTGTCACATATGCAATTGAAAAAATTAAAATCTGCTTTTATCTTTTTTAAAAATATATATATTTTATTGATTTTTTACAGAGAGGAAGGGAGAGAGATAGAAACATCGATGAGAGAGAAACATCGATCAGCTGCCTCCTGCACACCCCCCACTGGGGATGTGCCCGCAAACCAGGTACAAAGCCCTTGACCAGAATCGAACCTGGGACCCTTCAGTTCGCAGGCCGATGCTCTATCCACTGAGCCAAACCGGTTTCAGCAAAATCTGCTTTTATCTAGGAACTTGGTTAAAAAATTTAACAGGGCTATTTTCCTGCTGATCTGAATATTTAAAATCTTTATTTAGGTTTATCATAACCTGTGTTAAGGGAAAAACTGATTCTGGAATGTTCTTGATAGAAATTCACATTTGTCTGAAACCTTCTCATAAATCACACACCCAGTTAATGGCACAGATTATGGTGATGGTTTCATAGACATATGTTTAACTCCCAAATCACCAAGTTGTAGACATTAAATACATACAGTTTTCTGCATGTGAATCATACCTCAATAAATTGGTTTTTAAAAAAATCACACACCTGAGTTCAGGTTTTATATACCATCAGAAGGTCTCCCTCTAAATCTGTCTCTACACTTTGTGATTTAAAAAAAACACCCAAAACACCCTTTGACGGGAACATTAGCTAGCACTAGAAGCTAGAACAACTTTTAAAAACTCTAATTTGTTTCCTCACCTGTTATTTCAAAACTTTGATTTCATCCTTTGTGAGGGAATTTTCCCAGCCATAGCCTCCTGACTGGCAGAAAGGTGTAGGATTCCCACCTTATTTTACCTAACTCATCAGACCCTAAAAGTTAGGAGTGGCAATAGGGAGAAAAAGTAATAGAGCAATGTAAAGTAAGGTGCTGCTTCATGCAGAAACAGCCGACTTCCCCATGACCCAATCCTGCACTCTGCTTAGAAAGAGCCAGGCATAAGGCTCTCACAACCTTTTACAGGTGTCTCTCAACAGGATCAGTATTGGGTTTAAGAAAAAGGTAACGAGAACCTGTCACCACACTGTTTCATCACATGTCATACAAGCAGTGATACTGACCTCCTCCCCTCAAGGCATCAGTCCCCATCTGTCTGAGGAAAGCTAACAAAGGTAAGCTCTCAAGGTCCTCACTAACACCATCATCCCTTGAGCCTGCTATCTGAGCGAAGTGTCTACCGGGGTTTGAGTGGTTGGTATGAAAACTAGTGAGTTGGTGCCTCAAAAAAAAGAGTCAATGAATTTATTGCTGTACCACCCATAGTTGTTGGCCTGGTGCTTCATGTCATGTCATAACATACATGTCAATTACTGCATGTGTGTGACACCTGGGGTGACTGGGTGAAGCTGCTTAGAGCTGGAAGTGATTAGCATAACAAAGGAAGGGAGGTGCTGGGGGGGGGGAGTCTCGGGCCCCACTCAGGGCCCCAGGGCGGAGGGACTAGTACTTTGGAACTAACTAACATGCAGCTCATTCTGGGCACACTGGTTTGGAAGCTCAGTCTAGGCCATCAATACGCTGTGCATCAGGTCTGTGAAACAATCCAGTAACCAACCCCAAATTCCAACCAAACTAACTCTAACAACCAACCAAACCTGATGGACTGTTTTCCTAGAGTCAATCAGCTCTGCTTATCAAACTACCAGATTTAAAGCACGAGTGAGTGTGTGAGTGTGAGTGTCTGTGTGTGTATGTGTTCTGGGTGACTTCTACTTTCAGTCAGCTCCCACGCTCATTCAGCAAGAGTTTTTTTAAGGATTAAATTAAGGGAAAGTGCTTGGAAGCCCAGAAGAGGAAACAGACAAGATTCTGCCCTTAAGGAAACTGCTGTCCTGTGGGGGAAACAAGACATTTCTATAAATTACATTTGCTAAATGGATCAAACAATAATTGCAGCACGAGGTAAAGAGGACATTTTCCAGAGGAGAGCGGTGAGTACACTGCTATGGAAATAGGAAAAGGAGGAACAGGAAATGTGTTCCTCTGGCAGGGGAAGGGGTCCTGGGAGAAGAAAGCACTGATACCACATCTTAGAAGAGTCCTCCACGGGACTCAGGTAGCCACCAGGTACTCAAAGCAGAGCAAAAACAAGCAAGCAAACTATCCAACCATTCAAAATGGCACAGTCTGTAAGCAAAGCTCTGCTAAAAAAAAAAAAAAAAAAAGATGTGGGGTATGGGGTCTGGGGTAATGGGAAAGAGAAGGTTGGAATGACTAATTAAAATAACATGTTACAAGAGCGCTAAGATGGGTTTTTATTGCTTTTCTCACCCCTCCTTAATTCAGATAATTGACAGCCCGAGGAACTGTTAATATCTTCAAAAGCCACCTACTCCATCTACAGAAAAGGGATTCTGGGTCACATGCCAGTCCCTGTGCTCACCCGTCAATGGTCAGCTGGGACATTTCCCTTCCCAGAGGAACTGCAAGGGTGAGGAGCTTCAGGTTGTCAGCAGTGCTAGGAGCTGAGGGAATGGGGCCACGTCCTGTGGCACCCCAGGACTGCGTAGGCTAAACCCATTTCTGCAATTCCCATCCCTTCTGTGCCTCTCGTTCCTCTGAATGCTTGGGAAAGCCACGTGGCCACTCTTTGTTTCTAAAGCTGACATGGTTTAAAAGTCATCGCTGGAAAGCTGAGCCCTGGCAACCCCATCTCCACTTGAAAGAGGAAAGGCCTACAGTCACTGCAACCCTCACCAGAGGGTGCGCAGCTCCTGCCCCACAGGGCCCTCATGCATGAGGTGAGAGCACAGTGAAAAGATCGCTGCTAACTAGAGAACACAGAAAATACGTGTGCTGACGTCAGCATCCAGGCATTTCACAAAAAGACCAGCTATCCCAAGACAAGCTTTTACAGCACCGTGAGGCCGGAGCTGTACACCTCCTATGCCTTCCTGTCCATTTTCCTGAGCGATCGAAAAGTGTGTGAGTGGTTGGTATGAAAACTTCAGGAGGAGTGGGAACATGCTGAGAAATGGGTGCAAGCTGCAGAACCAACGAGGTGGCTGAATCTCCCTTCAGGATAGCAAGAAACCAGACCCTGAGGCCTGAGAGAGCGGGCTAAGGCATGGAGTGTGCAGTACACTTGGAAAAAAGCATGTCAGTCACTGCTGGAACTGCCCCAACCTGCCCCCGACACAAACGAGCCCACTGTGTCACTTCCTTGAGACTCATTACCCGAATGAGCAGGTGAAATCTATCAAGGAAATGGGTGACCACCTAACCAACTTGTGCAAGATGGGAGCCCTCGAACCCGGCACTGCAGAGCATCCCTTGGACAAGCACCACTAGGAGGCAGTGATGACATCTAAGCCTTACACTGGCTTCTCCATAACCATGGGGTGACTTCCCTGGTCCCCAAAGCAGTGCATGCATGCGTGTTGGGCTCACTTTTATCACTCTAAGTTGTTACCCAAACATCGACTTAAGTTCTTTCATTTATATCACTCTTTCAAAGAAAGTAATTTGGGACCCTCCCCCAAGCGAAATAAAACAAAACCGTAGTGCTACCTGCCGTCAAAGAAGAAGAATTTCCCGCGTCCATTCTTTTCTCCGTGAACGAAGTTCCCCTCAAATCTGTCTGTGGAGGAGTAGGTGACTGTGCAGAACCCGTGCGGCAATCCATCGTCATCCAGGTGCCCTGGAGGAAGGGAATCACAAGGCCAACCTTACCATCTGCATGTGCCCCCACGAATGCATCGGAGCACAGAAGCGGCCAGCAAGTCCCCTGAGCAGCCCAAGGGTCCCTTCCCTGCTCCAGGGGAGAGAGCGCAAAGGCTCCTCACCTCGCCTGCATCAGCATCAACCTGACTGTTCTGTACACTTTATGAACGGCGGGTCTACAATGGAGGGACTTGGACACATTCAGATGTGAACTGAAAATAAGCCTGTCTTTTAGCGGGGACTGAGAGTTCTTATCAGTCATAGCATCTGCAGTGCCTGTTCCCTTTGCCAAGTACTTCCCCACTTGGTACTTCTCAAATGAGGAATTGAGGCCCCCAAACTGATGCTTAACCAAAATGTAGTTGAGGTAACACCATTTTATAGTCTATTGCCAGGTACATTGTCCTTGCAATGAGTCTTCTAATTCTAGAACTAGTATGCAATATGGTTTTATATGTTATACTAGAGGCCTGGTGCACGAATTCGTGCACAGGTGGAGTCCAGCCAGCCCAGGCCGATGGGGCCTGGCTGGCAGAGGGGAGGGGCTGTGGGCAGTTGGCCGGCCGGCCCCACCCCTGGTCAAACTCCAGGTTGAACTCCCAAACTTCCAGTCGAGGGGACAGTTTGCATATTAACCTTTTATTATATAGGATAGTATGAAGTGGAGGGCTGCTAGCCAGGGGACTTCTGAAAACCCATTTTGGTTCATTACATTAAACAAAGGGACGTGGCTATGCCTCTAAAACTGCCCAGATATTTACATACCTCACTGTGCTAACATGGGAACTGAGTCCTTCTAAGCTTGAACTTAAGCTTAACTTTGAATTTACTGCTTCACTTTACAAAATCTTCCAGCTTTGAATGTTTAGTAATGACCTTGTCATATCTCCTCTATAACTGTGTTCAGAGGGCTTATGTTTAAACGCAGTTAGAAGCAGCCACATGACCATTTAAGCAGTGATTTTGAACATCCCCAGCAGTTCTGATACAGTGATCTTCAAAATGCTGGTTCTGCCTGGGTCACAGACTGGCATATTCTAACATTTATGTTTGTAGTCAATGTTTAGGATTTCATGATTATTTACCTATTTCACAGAACCCGGGAAGCCCCTCACTGGTGTCTCCCCAATCATTCTGGTGAGCGGATTTTGCAGAGGTGAGTGAAAACGAAGGCAGCAGTTAACCTAGTGGCTTTTTCGTGAGTGAATGACCTGGGTCATGGATGAAGAGATTCAAAAGCATTCAAAACTGTGGGCAGTGCATGGACATTAAACACTCAAATGTGGCTTCCAGATGGCTCACAGACATAAAAGAAAGCACAAACCATATCACCACAAGGAACACTTTAGTCTCCTAAAATGATTTCTTCTAAAGCGATAAAAGAACATCATCCCTTGGAAGAGATGGTAAGTAAACACTCTTATAAAAAACAAAAAGCTCTTTATTTTATTGTATTCTTATGTAAGCACAAAGTACCAATGGACAAATATACTATCTTATTTCTACATCTGACTCTGTATAGAATGAGCTACTGCAATATATTGCAATAAAATGTGGCTACTTAAATAAATCACAATTGATGTAGTTCCTTTCTACTCAACACAGGTTTTGTTTTTTATTTTCCTACCAAGGGCCAGGAAATTAATGGTCAGGAGGGAAATAAGCCATAATTGCTTCCTTCTTGTTCAAAACCCAACTGTATGTGACATAATTCAATGACATCTGAGCCATGTAAAACAATTTGGAAAATTATCTTCTAAATATCTACTGATGACATTTCTCTCATCAAAATAAATTAAATCTACTTTAAAATTTTTCATTAAAAAACAGTGTACAGCTAAACACTTTCTTTTATGAAATAATGTTGAGATCAAATTCAATTTAGCTATTCACATTCCTACGAATTCAGCAGTTTATTTTTGATGTAGGTATGAATATCAGAACACTCATTTTAGCCTTGTATTGAAGTATTTACTAATTTGTTAGAATGCTTTCCCCATAGACACAGTCCACATATTTCAGACTTTCAAAAGTTAATCTTTGATAACATTTGTTATTCTACTTTAGATCGAGAGAAATATTATGATAACCATGAACACTGAGGGGGAAAAAAACACACCCCAATGAAAATTAATTTCCACCTTCCCTCAGTCACAATAGTCCTGTCCTATTTCTGAATAAAACACTGCCGATGCACCGTCAGCAGTGGGATGTAGATAGTAGAGAAAATGGAAAGTGTCATGTAACACACTAAAAGCACTTGAGGGTCCGTACTGATCCCAAAGGGGATGAAAGCAAAAAGATCAGCCTCGCTCCACGAGGGCTACTTGTTTCAATGCCTCTTTCGACAGGTCAGTGAAGAGGGGGTCCCGTCACCTTCCTAGTCTCTAGGGAGAGAGGAGCTGCTGAATGATGGTCGTTTCTCCGGTGACATCAGGAGGTGCTTGGACACCGGACACTTCCCTACCATCCTAAAGGGTTAGGTTGCTTGTTGTGATCAAGTCCTGCAACTCCCTCTGTCAGTCCATTGCAGGACCCCTTGTTGGCCTGCTTGCTGTTTTCTTCCAAAAGGAGGAGATGTGATCAATGAATGGGATCAATGAATAGGAGCTAGATATTAAAGGTTGTCAACATTCAAGACTTCCTCCCTGGATGTTTAATAGCCAGAAATTGTTGTCCTCGCTGTAGAACTTAATCTATAAAACAGCAACAGCAGCAAAGACACTTTCCAAAGAAAGGAAGGGCCTAGTGGGTTGCTGCGCCTCACCTCTCCTTTCAACGTCAGTGCTAGAGGAGCCTCTGGAAAGAGTCTTGTTCGGATGCCATCGGGACAATAGAGCAGGTCATAGTTGTCTTGTTGGTGATAATCAGTTTAATGGAGAGGAAACTGATACACAAAGAAGGAAAAAGTTTGTGTTCCTTACTTTGCATTTGGCATGGGGTTATGTGCTTTCCTGCTGCCTAAACTGAACCTCACGACAACTTCCCAAGTGCCCATTGTAGACAAGGAAGCCAATGCTGTGTGGCTTGCCCAGAAGCACATTAACTGCTCTGAATGTGCTCCTGAATGCTGAGTGCCGCTTTCCCAAGTCTTCCCATTCCCTTTCTCTCTGGATAAGGGAAACTAGCAGAACCCCCCTACTTCCCTGCAGATGGTGGAAGCAGGTACCTCTAAACAGGTAGGTATGCCCAGGTCCCAGGTTCCAGGTCCAGCAGGGGAAGGGCGTTTGTAGTAAAGATAGTCCTTGTAGAGCCACCAGGACTTGCAACAGCATATCCCGGTGGCAAATTCCTACCCCTCCCAAGTGTTACCTCACTCAAAGAGAAACACTAGTCCTCCTTGCTCTGAGTGAGGCCAATTTCTGAAACGCACCAAGTCAACCAACAGCCTTCCAGGCCGGTTCCCACTAAACGGAGGCCGAAGAGCAGGCCAGACAACAAGGGAGAGTCACTGGGATGACTGCTCCGTGTTGATAATGCCGTCCCAGCGCCTGTGCGGCCTGTCGTCCGCAGCGCTATTTAAAATATCTGTAGAAGTTACAGAAAGGGGAGAAATGCGAACAGTCTCACAGTCTACTTTTTTAGTTTGTTCTAGTGATCACTCTCTACTGAACGGATAGAAAGTGAGATTTTTTTCCCTGTGAGTTATCTCTGAGCTTTCTCCTTATCCTGGTGAGAGCCAGGCCTGTCTGTGTTCTGTGCAGTGATGGTACATCATGTGTGCCAGGCACACTCCCTCTACATCAGATACTGGGCTGCTTCCCGCCTCAGGCTCACTCACAGGTCTGAGAGTGGTGTGTGTGTGTGTGTGTGTGTGTGTGTGTTTCCCTAAGAACAAGAGACTCTTCCATGCATTCTTGGTTTTGTAGACTAGAACTGCTGACACAAAAAATAATAATAAAAGGCAAGCTTATTCTATTCAGTGCAAAGAACATTGCCCTCATGATGATGCATTTACCCCGGTTGTTGAAACATAATGTGATTTTTGAGAGTAATTCTTTACCAGAGCTCAATTGTCAGTCGTGAGGGTCATAATATTAAAGCATGGCCACAGGGAGAGGGGGCTGGTCCATGGAGCCCACATTTTTCCTAAGCCTAGAGCATGAGCATGAGCGACAGGCATGAGATGTTAGGGGGACAGTTAACATATTCTTGATGTTTTGAGGGGCTTAAGGCAGTGCAACACTGAGATGCTTGTTTTCCTTCTGGCTCCTTAGTTCTGGGGATTCTGTTTTTACCCTTTTTGACTTCTATATGTCTCCAGGCCTTTCCATTCTTTCCTGCCCTCAGAAGTGCACATCGGGACTACTGCAAACAGCCCTGTAGTTGATGGCCCGCCTGTCACCAGTGCCTTCTCATCTTCCCAGAGCAGAGCTCTGGGCCTGGCATTCCCAGCTCCAAAGAGCCCCCACGGCTTCCCATGGCTTCCAGCTCAGTCCACGCCCGTGGCCTGTGACACAGCCGCCTTTCCTGTCTTACGCTCTGCTTTTGGCCTGGGCCCTCTGTTACAGCAGAACCAACTGATTTGTCTCTGGAGGTGCCTGCATAATCCCACCCCTCTATGTCTTTACTCACAAAGTCCCTGCTCAACTGGACTCAACCACACAACCACCTCTCTGGGAGCTCTTTCCTCTCCATCTCCTTCCCGGAGCCGGAAGTAATATTTACTTCCTCTCCACCACCGTAATTCATCTGTTTAGATATATTTATTTGAGATTATTTCAGGAACCACATTGTATTCATCTTTTTTCTGTGGGTAGGCAAAGACATAGATATAATAATAAATATATCTGTTTCCAAAGTTCAACCTCCCTTCTCACTGAGCCAGTGAGTCTCAACGAGTTTTTACAAATCCACAGCAGGAGCTCAGGGGGAGGTCTCTGGCCTCCAGGCCCAGGGCCTCTGCCTTCCCAGAGGAGCACGGCAGGGCAGGCATACAGACCCACAGAGATACTCCACCACCCAGTTCCCCTCGGGAATTCACCCCCTGGGAGCTCAGAACTTCAGAGCCACGGTTCTGCCGTGACAGAGAACCAAAATGTATATGATGTGACAAAAGACATTTCAAGTCCTGAACAGACCAATTTGTTCCCCAGAATAAATTTCTTCAGAGGAAGAAAAAGGATGTCTGTTGCAGAGTTAAGTTAAATTCTCCTTCCCCAAATACTTCTTTTCCCCTGAATGTCACCAAACCCCATCAAAAGCAGCCTAAAGAGTTACCACTGACAGAGTGATACTGACATAATATTTAACTGTTGCTTCCAGGCTCAGTTCCCAAGTATTTCGTACATTTGATGACTCATTAGAAGTAAAAAATACGAAAAATGTAGCAAGATAGTCGGGTACAGAGAAGAGGGGTTCTGGAGGTCCAAGCCTGTCTCGAACCCCCCTGGGTGGCTTGAACTAATTCTTAACTTCTCTACGCCTCAGTTTCCTCTTCTGTAAAATTCAGATAATATTAGTACCCACCTCGTGAGACCGAATGTGTGTGTGTGTGAAACATTCAGCACAGAACCTGCACAGAATAAGAACTAAACAATTATAGCAATAATAATGATAATAATGATAGCTAAGGCAATGAAACTACTGAGAACAGAGGCTTTGTTGATGGAGGGGTAGGTTAGTTGGTACTTGAATACTAAGATATTCAGACTAGCTTTATACTAGTCCTCCCTGCAGGTGCTAGACGTTAAGTAAAGACTATCACAGATGCCACTAATAAGGCCAAGCAACGTCCTGTGTGTACACCCGTGTACTCTGTGTGCGTTTGAGCCTTAGATGCCTGTAAGGACTTTTAAAGATTCTGTGTTACTCTGTTTAGTGTTACGCCCAACTGAGTGATCATGTGCCCTGGATTGCCCCAAATGTTCACGTGGTCCCAGCCTAAGTATATACATATAAAAGTTTCAGGGACAAACATTATCATTCCTCTGTATTCACTACAAAGTGATCACCCCCCAAAGCCTAATTACTATCTATCAGCATACAATTGACCCTCCCCCCATCCCTGTGCGCGAGCACACACACACACACACACACACACACACACACACACACACACACTTTCTCACCCTCCAGTAACCACTGATCTGTTCTCTATAGCTGTGAGTTTGTTTTTGTTTTACCAGCATAAGTATTAAACCCCTCTCATTCTCAAGCATTTCCTGATTTTGGAGAATAATGTGTATGGTCACCCTATTAAACAGAACCTTCCTCGTTTAGATAAAGAACATTCTCTGTTTCTATGAATTGCACAGGCTCATAAACAACATTGGTATATTTCTAAAGTTGCTTGTTCACAAGGAGCCTGGGGACCACGAACTTAGATTTCTAGACAGCTTCAAAGGAGAAAGTTGTTTAAGCGCTGCCCATGATCAAGGGTTTGCATTAAAATTTTACAAGCACAAGTAAAAGTAAACTTTGAAGAATGAGAGTAAGCCTTGACAAGAGCATTTTTTTTTTTCGTTTATCTTTCATAACAGGAAGGCACAAGAAATCAATAACATAAGTTGTAAGAAGGCTTCCAATGGAGGGACTCAATGTCTTTGGCCCCATTGAGGCCCAACACAGGCCTTGCTTATCAGAGAGATAAAGAGATAAAGTTCATGATATTGTGAAATTAAAACAATAAACACCCTTTGAAGCTGGTAAAGAAATATGTCTTAAAAAAAAGAAATATGTTTTAATAGTTACATTACAATGGATACCTTTTAGAGATTTCAGAAATATTATTCTAATCTCATCCAAAGACCTCTGGAGCACTGCAAAAGGAGTCAATTATGTTTTATGAAAAGAAAAAAAAATGGAGTTCTCCCAATCTATAATAATAAAAGCAAATATGCTAATTGGACCAACATCCTTCTGGGCTGATGCTGGGGCAGCCAGGGCCAAGCCCCTTGCATGATTTCGTGCATCAGGGCCTCTAGTGCAGCAATAACTATGTATCTTTATGAATTTGTATGGTATTGCCACTTTGTTTTTCTTTTCCATTTATGAGAATTTGTTTAAACAAATGAGATAGAAACCCCATTCAACCAAAAACTAAAAATTATGTACTTAGATGCTTAGTTTAAAATATTCTGGGTTCTAAAGTTTTACAAATAAGTATACTGCATATGTATGAATGAAAAATATTTTTAAAATAAAAAACATATCCTGGAATTATACCACACAGCATTACAAAACATCACGACGTACTGGCGGGGAAGAATCAAATAAATAAATACGCCAAAGAGTATCTATCTTCTAGTATTCACTGTTACAAAATCCTGACATCTTATGATACAAACAACGAGATTGTATAACGTCCCCACCTCGCTTTTTAGACCTAGCAAAAGAAAAAAAAAAAAAAAGAGGTGGAGAAACTCAGCAAAACAAAGTGGCGAGAAAAGTCGGGGAGGGGCGCTAGCAGAGAAGGGGCGGAGAAATTCGACACCGAGGCGGTGATATCACCCACAGCCAACTGCACGGAATTCAGAAAGTTAAGTGTCACCCAGCAATTTGGGTCCGGGCTCGCGGCGCGCCCGCACAGCGTGGCGGCGGCGGCACCGCTCGGAAGCAGGAAGGGGGAGGGGGCGGTGTGACTGAGTTCGCTCGGGGACAGCGAGGGGAGGGCCACCGCCTCCCGGTCGGCGCGCGTTCCAGCCCCGGGTCGGGAGCGTCGTCCCTCGCCTGGCAATGATTTCATCTTTTCAGAACAGCCGCCCGGGCCGCGGCTGCCACGTGCCTGGGTCGGCCCAGTGCGCTGCGCCCGCCGACCCACCCAGACGCGGTCTCGGTGGCGGTCGCGGTCCCCGCGGCGAGCAGAAGGAAAGGGCTGGCGGCTGGAGAGGGGCTCGGGGTCGCCACACCGAGCCGGGGCATGGCTCCGCGGAGACCGCGGGTCTCAGGGGGCTGTCGCCTTGCGCACCCCCACCTTCCATCCCCGAAAGGGCTAAGGCCAGAGTGCGGGGCACCGCTCGCAACTCCGAGGATGGGCTGCGGGCTGTGGGCTGCGGGAAGGAGCAGCCGTGCTCTCCCGGGAGCCCGGCCCGGCCGCGCGGGTTCCCGGCCTGCGCCCCGCCGCGCAGTGCGCGCTCCCGGCGGCGTGGCGGTGGCTGTCCGCCCCTGCCGGAGCCGTGCCGCCGGCCACCCGCGTAGGGGACAGCGGCGGTCACGCGGGTCACCCGCCACTCCTTCCGCGTTCCGAGCCCTCGGCGCCTCCTCCCCTCGACCCCAGAGAAATGCTGGTACCTTCCACCGCCTCCTCCACCATCTCGTCGTCGCTATCCATGGCGGCTGGGGACTCTGCCCAGCTCGGGGCCGCGCGGCTGCCTCCCGTCCCTCCGGGTGCTCGGGCGGCTGGGCGAGCGCTGGGGCTGAACCCTGCGAGTTTGGAGGAGGAGGAGGAGGAGGAAGAGGAGGAGCAGTCGGGGCTGGCTCGCACTGCCTCCCCCTACAGCCCTTTCGATTCCTTGGCCTTCAGCTGCCGCTGCCGCTGCCGCTGCCGCAGCCGTCCCTCCTCCCTTCGCCCACTTGCCCCTCGCCTCCGAGGCTCCGGGGTGCCGCCGTGGCCTTCGCCGCCGCAACTTTCTCCAGCAATAACCCCTCTTTGTTAGCGAGCAGCTGATCCGCTGACATCACCCGGCGCCGGTGCGCTCCCTCCCGCGCTGATTGACAGTTCCCTGTCCCTTCCCAGAAGTAAGGCTCCTTCGAACGAGAAGCGCTCCGGGTCCGCGCGGTCTCTGCGCCCCAGCCAAGCAGCCCCCCGGCCCAGCAGGGTTTCTCCTCGGCGTCTCCGCGTCCCCGTGCGCTCCGGGCGCGCCACGCGGTCCCGGGCGTCGAGGGGGGCTCGCGGGCACTCGGCTCCGCACTCGCGGCCTCCAGCTGTGCGGGGACACAGGGAAGTTCGCAGTGCGGTGCCTGCCAGCAACCCCCCACCCCCGACAGACTCCAAAGAGCGAGGGACGCTCCGGCGCCTCGACTTCCTCTCGCCCACGTCCCCACTTCACCCCGTTTGCCACCGGGAGCGGCACGAGTGCAGCACGCACAGGAGCGCAGGTGCTCGCGTGTGGCCGCATCGCACCAGAGCTCGGGCTTCCCAGATGCGGGGGGTGCGGTCCAGCCCCGATTCCTCCTTCCTCCGGACTGCGGCGCTCACCCCGGCGCGCCCAGTCCCCACCCTCCTCGGAACCGCCGGGCGTCTCCGCGATTTGGAAATCCAGAGAGTGCGATCGGCTGCCGGCTCTGCATCAGGCAGGAAACCGGCCGCTCGGAAGGCCCGCTGTGTCCTCCTCGCGGTGCGGTCGTGGAAAGGGACCTGACGAGGAAGGACCCCCGCCCGGCGCGCCTCCTTCTTGCGCCTCCCGCCCTGGGTGGGGGATGTCTCCAGCTGTCATCCTGTTCTCCAAGGGGCAACCATTCCACAGATTCGGGCTCTTCAAGTGCAGAAAACCACGGGGCACCCGGTTCCCGGCCCAGACATTCGCCGTGGCGTTTTCTCTTACAGGTGGCAGAGAGGGCGACTGTAAATAGCTGGTTAAGTGGATGCGAATGTACACAGTGTGCCGTGGAAGGACCGGGTGCTGCCCTGGGCATCTGCCAAGAACAGCTCCTGCACAGCGGATGGGCGCGAGAGCGCAGGGACAGTTGTTCCATTTTGTCTTCTGAACGGGAGACTTCAAAGTCCTCCCAGCACGCGGGAGGCCGCGCCTGGCTTTTGCGCTCTGTGCTTAAATGCCAGGTATTTTTTATCGAGTACTGTGGGTTTCTCCTTAAATTCAGTTTTCCTCTGTGAAAAAGAGAACAAATGTTCGGGATATTTGTCCCATATACTGCCAGGAATTCCAACCACTTTTGACCATTTTAGAAAGACAGGGAGTTAGAGGGGTTCTGGTGGCAGCCCGAATTCCTCCCCCAGGAAAAGAGGCTCGGGCTACAGTACTGGGATAAGGTCCCCTCTGGCTTGAACTAGACCACTTGGAGGTCCCCAAGCTTAGGCTAGCTAGACCATCCCCCGCGCCCCCCTGCCCCCAGAGGGCCTCTAAGTTAGTCTACACCTCTCTGAACTCTTGTGGCTTAAGTTGCACCTCCTTAAAGTCCTCCAGAGCAGATACCTGGGCACCGAAGCTACACAGAGAAGGTGCTGCTGAAGTGGGAGAAGAAAGAGCCACTCAGGTTACATCGGTTTCAAATAGGAACCACAGAAAGAGGGTTTTAGTTCAGATTTTTAAAAGGAGCCAGCATGTATTGAGCTTGGTTCCTCACTGGTTTTGAGTTATATTTTTTCTTATTTCCCCTTTTAAACATACCATCTCCTACCTTATGTATTACACTGATATACAAACACACACCAGATATGCATCTTCTTCCCTGTTTCCAGTTTATTTTCTGGGGGAAAAAAGAAATTATTTGAAAGCTAAAAGGAAGCAAAAATAATGTATTCCTTTACTAAAAGGGGCCTGAGGCAGGGGCAATGTAGGTTGGAAGAAATCTCTCCTCAAAACACACAGGTGAACCACAGAGACGCAAGTTCATGGGGGATGGGTGTGTGGGGTGGGGGCAGGAATCATGTCACAGTGTCCTGCTCCTATCGGTGGGTTCAGAGGAGGATGCCCAGCTGCGCCCTCGGTGCCATAGGATTCGCAGCCTGTACTGCACAGCCAGACTGCCTAGGGCTTCCTTGAGAACACGGAGCCCTGCACACAGGGGGCGTCACTGAAGCGGGTCTCCTCTGGACCTGTCAGGGGTGGGGTCTTGCCAGGTCGGGCAGTGAGGGGACTGAAAGCTCCCTGAGAACCTTTGTCAGATTATGCCCACAAGGCAGGCAGCGGCCAGGACGCAGGCCTGCCTGCCTTCAGCCACCATTCATTCCTGCCAGCTCTGGGCCCCAAATGACTGTAAAGCGTTTTTAGGACTCCCTGAAGATTTTGCAAATCATGTTGGGTATGTTTTCAATGCCTTTCTCTAGATGGGCTGATTCTTAATTAAAGCCCCAGAACCCAACACAGTGCCTGGTGCAGAAGGAAGGTGAAGCGCTGCCGGTGGTGATGTTGCAGAGAGGAATATTGCTTCCTATCCACAGCGCCGAGTCCGGCTCACAGACGTGCTCTGTTTTAGCTCAAGTCGGAAGAGCGATTTTTGAGCTGTTCCACTTTCCCACATCGACTGGCCCCAAAGCTGCTCCCATCGCATTCTTTCCCACAGTGTTCTTCATTGAGAGCTCATTTCATAAACCCTCTTCCCACTTGGCTTCCCGCCATTCTCCTCTGTCCACTCTGTCCCCACCAACGTGGCCATGGGCTAGAAAATCAATAAAGCTCTTAATCACAGGGGGTGGCTGCCGCTGCCGCAGGGCCAGGGCCGAGCTCCTCACTCAGCAGGTCAGTGCCCCGAGCCAGCCTCCCTGGGCGGAGCGGCTGCACTGCCAGGCCCCCGGGTGGGACATCACACTAAGCGGCTGTGGTTGGCTTCCTCTGCATCCCAGGACATATTCCTCTTAGAAACGTAAGTCCCTCTTCCACTGCAGCAAGCAGTCAAAATACTGAGTTTTTTCATTCATTTTTACCACCCATGTCATTCCCAGGAGAAGGCTGGGGCTTACTTATAAGACTGATAGAATGTTTTTGCAATAAATACTTTTATAGGCATCTTGGATTTTATACACCTTCCTACATTTAGGGGAAACAATTGGCAATTCGCTACTATGTGTACTGGCAAATGAAGGGAGACCTCGTGGGTGTGGCACTTGTGTGGAATTCGCTAGTGCTGCTGTCCTCGGACCCCTCATCTCACCCAGCTGATAGGGGCCGGAGGGCCCAGGTGGTCTTCTGAGTCCCCAAGCCCCGGGACGGCGTCCCATGGATCTATGGCTGATGCCTCTGTCCTGCTTTGTTTGTTTACAATGATGGCAGAAGACAAGGACAGAATGAAGAAACTCTTAAATAATCATCAAAGCCCATTTTGGCATTGATCATACCTTAACAAGATCTTTTCCCACCAAATTCACCAATTTGATTGTGCTTACATCCTGTTTGTTTTGGTTCCTCCAAGAATGAGCCAGGCAACTGGCCAATGAAGCTCTCCGGACCTTAGTTTTCCCATCTGGAAGCGAGGAGGTTGGGCGACAAACATTCTAAGTGCACACCTCCTCTGTCCACCAGCCCTGGGGAAAGGCCAAACAGAGCGTGGAGAGCCCCAGGGACAAGTCTCAGAGTCATCTCAACTTAATGGCACTGAGATCTGGGCGCGAGGGAGGGACCTGTATCTTACTTAGAGGTATGGGCCTTTCAGAAGAACCAAGGTCCTTGGATTCCAAAGCACCGAGTCACAGATCAAGTGGCTAACTGTGTTGGTGACAACTGCAGAAGCGGGAGGGAGGGGCCGGAGAGGAGCAGTGAAGAGCAGGCTATGGGGAGACGTGGGTGAAAGGAAAGCCTGTGTAGCATACGGAGCACAGTGAAGAGCAACCTGGAACATCAAGGGCACCAAATAAAGGTCTGGGAGCAAAGGAAGAAATGGAGAAAATGCATTCTGCTGGAAATAGACATGCCTGCAGCGGTGACGAGGACTCAGGAATTCAGGGTGACCTGATTTGATTACAACAACAGACAGTGCAGGAGAGAAAGGGAAGAATAGCCTGACCTGAGGAAGGGAATGAAATAATAGAGAAGACATCATAGTTACCATGGCATTAAAACACCTCATGCCACATTAAGCTTCTTTTTTCTCGATTCTTGTTCTTGCAACATGTTAATGTCATTGCAGTCTACCCAGTAAACTAAATTTAGCTCCTTTGGGGGCATGGAGGGAAGGAAGACGCAGATCTCCCTGTCTGGGTCCGCGTGGGCACTTATTCTTCCTCTGAAGTGTGTCTGGCTCTTTGGTCTTGGCATTATGAGATATAAAAACCTTTGCTAGGCTGGGGTCTGATGAAACTGCTGGGAGATGTAATTTGAAAAAATAAAAAAAGAACAATTGGAAATGATTTTTAAAGAGGCAACTGCTTTAGAAATTACTTCTGGAAAATCAATAGGATGCAGATATTTGAAAAATACAATGACCATCAAAATAAAATGTGTTTTTTAAGTATTCTTTAAAAACATTTTTTTTGCTTTTAAAAAAATATTTCACTGGGCTATCAATTAAGATTACTGCAATTGGTCAGATGCAAATGCTAACGTTGCAGAGGGTGGGTACACTGTGTGTTCTTTTGATATCTCTATACAGAAAGTGATTTCTAGCTGATTTACCACAAATGTCGCCACATTCATCAAGCCCTAGATCTGATCTTCTTCAAGTGTACTCACATTAACCAGGACCCAGAGACCGATGAACATACCTGAATTGTGACCAGCATACCAGAATACATGCTGTCATGGCAAGCACAGTCTTTCTTTGTAGGTAAATGTACTCAGGAGGACAGATTCCATCCAGATGTTTTCTTAGTTAGCCTGGGGTTAGAATAAATGAAATTAGTTGTGTGGGCCACAAGAGAAATACTCCTGACACAATGTCCTAAAAGAATCAGGCTGCCCTCCCACCCCACCCACCCTGCTTCGATGGCCCTGTCTGCTTCTGAGACTTTGGGCTTCTTCCTTTTTCACATGTTCTAGTCTCTTCAAACTGGGCTCTCCACATGGCACCCTATGTAGCCAACCAGGCAGATTTACACTTTTCAAGTCATAATCACATTCTGTTTCTATCTTCCTGCTGTGACAGTCAAGTCACTTTGATGAGAGCTTCGGGTAGCTCCACATTCTTCAGTCACTGTCTTGGTTTACTGCCACTGAATTCTAGTCAAATCCATTTTGCTAGTCTAAATTTCTGCGGGTGACCTGGTACCCAAGTTCTTGGGAAAACTGTAGGGAGCAGCTCTAGAGTTAAAGCCTTGGATTGATCTGTGGCAGAGCCACAAACAAGTCCCAGTTTAGAGGGCAGAGCCCTCTTAGCATAATTAAGCTTGACCTTATGGCAGCTCCCTAAATCCTTCCTGGGTAGCTAATGGGCTGTGGGAGGTGCAGCAAGTGCTGCCAAAACAAGTGAAACTCACAAGAACATTATAATTATGTT
Source organism: Myotis daubentonii (assembly GCF_963259705.1). Lineage (NCBI taxonomy): Eukaryota > Metazoa > Chordata > Mammalia > Chiroptera > Vespertilionidae > Myotis > Myotis daubentonii. The sequence continues at coordinate 62,779,419 of NC_081844.1, read as the reverse complement.
GACCACTACCTTATTTTTCTCTGACTATAAAATAAAGCCTCAGCTTGCTGGCTGGATCCTTCTCTGTGGCCTCATCCAGGCACAGGAGATCCACCGAGCCCCAGCTATATTCTCTTTGTCTGTCTTTTCTTTAACCCTTTGTCCCTCACCCCCCCCACCCCCCCGCTCACCGAACCCTTGGCTGTGCTGGCACAGCACAGAAAGCACTTCATTGTTGCTTCATGGGCCACCAGCAGTGGCCTAACCTTCCTCAGGCTCTCATGACCATTGGATGAAGAGATCAGGCCCATTAAGGCCCGTATGTCCTGTGCTTATAGAATTGTCTCTCTTTTCCTGGGTACCCACCTCAAGGGTATTGGCTTTATGCTATGATAATTTAGGCTGTGAAAGTTCATCTGGAGGGTATAGGTACCATCTACTGTAACATAGATGGAGAGCAAAGCATCCAAACAGGACTCTGACTTTTCACTCAATATCCAGGAATAAAAAAAATCACATGACCCTGTTAACTCAAGTCACAAACAAAGGCAGGTGGATGCAGTGTTTCTGGGACTCCTGGCATTGAAATGATACCTTTGTTCCATAGGCTGCCCACATCTGGAGGGACTTGATGTGAAGCCATCCCTTCCTGGGCTGTACTTTGCTCTGGACCTGCCTTGCAGTCTTTTTTGAAGGTTGAGTGTGATTTCATCCAAATTGAAAGAGCCCGGTTCCAATGGTGGCAGGCCTTGCACTGTCTCCTTAGAGAGCAATGCTAGCTGAGCTGATGCTAGCTGGCTGAGGGCAGGTCTTCTGTAAACCCTAAGCATCTTTTCCCAACCTGGCTTCTAGGCAATGCCTCAAGCTTGGGATGACCATGGGTGCCCATCAGAGGGGACGGCCTTGCTATTGATCAGCTAGGAAGGCAGGGCACCTTCTCCACCATTGCCTGCACTCCCCGCTCTGGATTGGCCTCCCTGGCCATTCTCTATCCATTCAAGAGTGCCAAAAGGTTGTGATTTGAAGCAGGCAAATCAGCTATATATGAGATAAGAGAGAGGGGCAAGTCAATTTTCTTTTCCCTCCCACCAACCTTGCATTAGATTTGGGTATTTTGCAATTAATTTTCCTATTTCAAGATAGTTCCTCTGAAAATGCTCATTGAATATTTTTGGGTTATACAGTAGATTTATCTTACTTATAGGTTCATTTTCATCCAAGGGCTTATTCCTCTTGTTGCTATACTCTTCCAGTAATTGAGAACTTTATCTCAAATAGAAAGTAATTTGGTATCTATGATCTCATAGTAATCCCTAAAGACTTGGTGGTATAAAGACTTGCCCAGGATCCCACAACAAAAACATGGCTGAATGCCCATTGGGACTTCAACTACCTAATGCAGAGTAATTAGCAGGTGGGCATATGAGGGCAGGAGAGAAGTGAGAGGAGAATGGCATTTAGGAGCACGGTCCTTGTGATTTCATTTAATCCTGAAAATGAGCTTACAGAATCTTATCTCCATTTAAAGATGAGGAAACCTGAGACTCTGAGTTTAAGGAACTTGTCTCAGGTCACATAACTGGTAGTAGTGGGATTGAAGCCATAGCTGGTCCAAACCATGAAGGGCAAATGCAGAGGAAAGAGAAATAACAGGACTGTGATAGAGAAACAATTTAACAATTTTTTCCATACTGTCATCCAAGATGGATTTGTGGACAGTATTCTTAAAATTAATAATAAAGCCGAAACTGGTTTGGCTCAGTGGATAGAGCATCGGCCTGTGGACTGAAGGGTCCCGGGTTCGATTCCGGTCAAGGGCATGTACCTGGGTTGCAGGCACATCCCCAGTAGGAGATGTGCAGGAGGCAGCTGATCAATGTTTCTCTCCCATCGATGTTTCTGACTCTCTGTCTCTCTCCCTTTCTCTCTGTAAAAAATCAATAAAATATATATTAAAAAAAATAATAAAAATGTAAAAAATCTATAATTTGGGAATTATGTCATCTATAGAAGTATGTAGTCATATGCTTTTGAGAACAGTAGATAATATATTTGCACCTGGAAAAATATAAACAAAAATGTTGCCTGACTGGTTTGGCTCAGTGGATAGAGCGTCGGCCTGCGGACTGAAGGGTCCCAGGTTCAATTCCAGTCAAGGGCATGTACCTTGGTTGCGGGCACATCCCCAGTGGGGGGTGTGCAGGAGGCAGCTGATCGATGTTTCTCTCTCATTGATGTTTCTAACTCTCCATCCCTCTCCCTTCCTCTCTGTGAAAGATCAATGGAATATATTTTTTTAAAAAAATGTTAACAGTATTAGTTATCTCAGAGTGATTTGATCTCAAGTGATTTAATTTTTGTTGTTCATTTTAAAAAGTTTTTTTATAATGACTATTTTTAACTTATATAATTATAAAAATACTAGAGGCCCAGTGCATGAAAATTTGTGCACTTGAGTGGGGGGGGGGGGGCGGGGGGGGCTTTCTCTCAGCCAGGTCTGCTCCCTCTCATAGTCTGGGACCCCTTAGGGGATGTCCACTTGCCAGCCTAAGCTACAATTGGACATCCTTAGCACTGCCTTAGTGCTGCCGAGGAGGTGGGAGAGGCTCCCGTCACTGCTGCTGCACTTGCAGCCACCAGCTGGCTTGTGGCTGAGTGGAGCTCCCCCTGTGGGAGTGCACTGACCACCAGGGGTCTGCTTCTGTGTTGAGCATCTGCCCCCTGGTGGTCAGTGTGTGCCATAGTGACCTGTCATTCAGGTCGTTCTACTTTAGGGTCAATTTGCATATTACCCTTTTATTATATAGGATGTTATTTTTTTAAAAACTACTGTCCGGTCGGAATGGCTCAGTTGGTTGAGTGCAGTCCTATCCACCAAAAGGTTGCTGGTTCAATTCCCGCTCAGGGTACATACCTGGTGTGAGGGTTTGATCCCCAGTTGGGGTAAAAAAAACACCCTACAGAAGGCAACCAATCGGTATTTCTCTCTCTCTCTCTCTCTCTCTCTCTCTCTCTCTCTCTCGCTCTCTCTCTCTCTCTCCCTTTTTCTCTCTCAGCATGTCCTCAGGCGAAGATTAAAAGTAATAATAACAAACAAATAAACCCCTACCAGTTGGAGGCAAGTTTCTTTACTTCCCAGGCCTTATTTTTTTTTATGGATAATATGGAAATTCTAATAATCCCCACTCCATAGAGTGGTTGTGAAGATTGATCAATATAATGCAGGTAAAGCACTTCCAAGACTTCCAGGCACAGGGTGAGTACACAGACCCTGATGGCCACCACCAAACCATATTAATTCACGCATCATCGTATTAATTAATGCTTCTGCTTCCACTCTTGCCTTCTCTGGAGTAGGAGAGTGGCTTTTCAAGTCAGATCCCGTAAGCCGTTACCTTGCTTAAAGCCTTCCAATGTTGTCCTTGCACTTATGATTACAGCTGCACAGCTTACCCAGGAGGGAGGACCCTGCAGGATCTGGTCCCTCCCCACCTCTATGAGCAACTCTAACTCCCCCTCCCTTCTTCTCAGTGGCTACCCTCCGGCCACCCTGACCCTTTTATTCCTAGAATAAAATCAAGCTCTATCCTACCTCAGGCCCTTGGCACTCACTCTCCCCTTTACCTGGAGTCCTCTTCCCTCTATGGTCTCATAACTGGGTTTTGGTCTTAGTGTAAAAGTCTCTCCTTAGGGACTTCTCTGGCCATTCAACCAAAAGCCCCTGCCCAGGCACGCTTCTGTGTAATACTTCTCCTGGTTTGTTTTCATCGTCGCCTCTGTCGCCTGTGGCTACTGGACACGTTCTTGTTATTTGTTTAATTCTGTTACCTAGTGCCAGTCTCCCCATAGACCTTGTTTATTTGTCAGAGTTTTCACTGGAACACCCAGAACAGTGTCCAGCATCATAGGCGCTCAATATATGGTTGTTGGACAATTTAATTCATCAAGTAGATTATCTTTGTCAAGTGAAGGAACAGTTTAATCGCCTCCTACCACCTCTCCTCTCAGGACTGATGCTTCCCTCAAGAGGAAGAAGGCAATCATGTAACTATTTTGATACCCACCCCGCCCAGGTAGAAAGAGGATGATTTTAAAAATATCAGAATGGTCTGCTTTTCAGGATCCTCCATATGAGGCCAGATTCATAGCTTTGCATCCCAGACTGAGGCCTAAAAAAAAAAAAAAAGGGCTGCCCAGATTTGAAAAGAGAGTGCTTGCAGGCTTTGACTCTCAGACATGAGGCTGGACAGGCAGTCCCTGCTCTACAAAGAGGTGGTGTTCCCAAGGTTTCCTTGTGTATGGTGTTTGTTTCCAGCACAGAACGTGTTTTCCACTGCAAGCAGTGTCCAGTCCAGTCCACAAAAGCCTATTTAACCCACCATGCTCAGTAGGAAAAAAAAGTTGAAATTCTAGAAAACGAAACAGGGAGAATGCGTAAGAAATACAATTTAAATGTGTATCTTGAAAACTAAGGTTTGAAGAAGCAGCTTACAACAAAGGACCATGAGGCATAGGGCCAGGTGTAGGGCCTAGGCAGTGGTTCTCAGTCTGTGGGTCGCGACCCCTTTGGCGGTTGAACGACCCTTTCACAGGGGTCACCTAAGACCATCCTGCATATCAGATATTTCCATTACGATTCATAACAGTAGCAACATTACAGTTATGAAGTAGCAACGAAAATAATTTTATGGTTGGGTCCCAACATGAGGAACTGTATTTAAAGGGCCAGAAGGTTGAGAACCACTAGGGTCTGGAAGATTTGAGAAGGGGGGTGGGGTGGGCGGGGAGTAAGCCCAGTTGGTAAAGCCACATCTCAACTCCGTGTCTGATTGGCTGAGGCTGCAGACAAAAGCCACGCCTCCTCCGGACACCTAGGCGGTGGCCTGGTCTGAGTCTGTCTGAGGGAACATTCCTGCAGATCTACCTGCAACCGAGGCAGGAGGGGCTGATGCAACTCTTCCACCCATTGGATTCTAGAGGTTAGAACCAAGGTGAGAGCTCTTCCACACAACCAAGTTCTGAGTACATACTAATCAGAACGTTCATGAGCTTTCCCAGGGAATTTCTGCGTGGGCTATGCAAGTATAAGCAGGATGATACAGCTTAAAAAAAGTAATACAACGTTTAGCTTTGTTTTCATCATTGAAAATCATCATTTCATCATTGAAATTACCTCTATGTAATCTCAGGGATTTTCCTTCCCATATCTGATCTTTGTGCTGCTACCTCGAGGCCAAAGCTTTTATGGCCTAAAAGTTAGGCTTCCAAAACTGAGAGGGGTCTCCTGACTGGGGAGTTCTAACATTTCTTTGTTATTCTGAATAAGAAAGTGTTCTATTTGGGAAAGACCCATTAGCCTGAAAACAACTCCAATCCGCTCTAACTTTGGAAGCTTGTAGAGATGGTCTCCTGGTAGAACTGGTAAAGGAAGAGGCAAAGAAATTCAACACACAGTTGGTTAGTTACTATTCCTAGAAAGAGAACCTCACAAATGAAGTGTTATCTATCATTGTGAATGAACTCTTAAAGATCACCAAAAAGTAATTGAGGTAGTTCTACTTGTGGCAACAATGATCTACATTTAGAAGAAAAATATGAAGGCGGTACCATTTCTAATAACAGTGTCTTATGTGGAGTTTTAAGCACTTACGCAGGAGAAGAAAGGGTCCCAGTGATGATGGAGACATTCATGTTGAAGATGTCAGTGAAGAGTGAATGCATTTGTTTTACTACATGTGAGACTGAAAATAGCAATATTTATTAAGATATTATTTATAGAATGTGTGATTTAAATATATATAAACCAAATTACTATATTAAATATTACAGACATTTGACTCTTTCAGCTACAACCCTAATTGTTTATATATTCTGCTGAGCTAATTCAGTGGGGGGGGGGGGGGAGGAATCTCATTGGAAAAATAGTAATCACATAGCATATGCCATCTCTTTGTAAATAGGTATATGTGGGAAACATCACATACATATTTGCTTCTAAAGGAGGCACAGCCTGCTGGACTAAGAGTAAGACGATAGGCTATTCAGACTCTGGTTCTGAACTTATTGCAGCCTGTTCTCTGGGCAAGTCCCCTCTCTCTCAGAAGTGGCTCAGTTTCATCAACTGTGAAATGGAAACAGTCACACTTCTTACATTACTGTTTTTATCATCTTTATTATAAATATGTAGACTCCACTATCAATTGCTTTATACTAATAGAAGCAGGGTCTGAATCACCTCAGATGACTTGTTTTGAAACCATTTTACAGTTCATGTAGTTTGGTATGTGCCTATTAGATCCGACCTGCAATTTTACGTTAAACAAAATAATGAGACTAGGCCATAAACATTGGCCTCAGTGGTTGAGGACGTGTCTAGGGTGAGTTCTTCCATGGAGCCTACGCTAGAGTGTTGGCAGGTGTGTAACCTGGGAGGAAGGCTTTGGGGTCAGATAGCCCAAGATCACATCCATGTCCCATCCCTTGCTAGCTGTCTGATCTTCAGCAAATTTATTTTAAAAATATATTTGTATTGATTTCAGAGAGGAAAAGCAAGGGAGAGAGAGATAGAAACATCAAGGATGAGAGAGAATCATTGATTGGCTGCCTCCTGCACACCCCCCACTGGGGATTGAGCCCACAACCTGGGCATGTGCCCTGACTGGGAGTTGAACCATGACTTACTGTTCATAGGTTGACAGCTCAACCACTGAGCCACGCTGGCTGGGCATGATCTTCACCAAATTTCATAATCTTACTTAGCCATGCCTAACTGTTTTCCTAAAATGGGGGAGGATAATAAAATAAAAGTGGGAATGATAACTACTTCACTGGGTTACTGAGAGGATTAAATGAGATCATGTTTATAAAATCCTAGGGCTGCCCTAACAAAGCACCACAAACAGAATGAGTTGAAACCACAGAAATGTATTGTCTCACAGTTCTGGGGGCCGAATCCTAAATCAAGTTGTCAGCAGGGCCCATGCTCCCCTTGAAACGTCTAGTGCAGCGGTTCTCAACCTGTGGGTCGTGACCCCTTTGGGGGTTGAACGACCCTTTCACAGGGGTCACCTAAGACCACCGGAAAACACATATTTAATTACATATTGTTTTTGTGATTAATCACTGTGCTTTAATTATGTTCAATTTGTAACAATGAAAATACATCTTGCATATCAGATATTTACATGACGATTCATAACAGTAGCAAAATTACAGTTATGAAGTAGCAACGAAAATAATTTTATGGTTGGGGTTCACCACAACCTGAGGAACTGTATTAAAGGGTCGTGGCATTAGGAAGGTTGAGAACCACTGGTCTAGGGGAATCCTTCTTGGTTTCTTCCTCGCTCTGGTGGTTGTCACCAATCTTTGCACTCCTTGGCTTATAGATGCCTCACTCCAGTCACATGCCATCTTCTCCATGTGTGTCTGTCTCTGTCTAAAGTTCCCCTTCCCATAGGACCCAGTCACATTGGGTTAGGGCCCACACTAACGGCCTCATTTTAACTTGATCGCCTCTGCACAGATCCTGTTTCCAAACGAGGTCACATTCTGAGGTACTGGGATTCAGACTTCAACATATCTTTTTTCTGCAAGGGGATGTTGTGGGGGGGCGGATGGGAAAGAAAGCTACAATTCAGCCCATAACAGTAATACAAGTTCTTTCTTTCAAAAATTCTCCAATGTAAGAACTAGTGTCTTACATTTTGCTATCTAAACTCTCTTCCCCAAAAGATGGCTATCATTACAGAGATTTTGCTCTGCAAGTATGTTTAGATATAAAACATCAAACTCTTCACTTGACCTGTTTGTCAATAAACTTGAAAGCAAGGCCTTTGCTTTGTTTAAAGAAGGAGGGATTCTTTGCAGCAGGACCCTGTCAAGAATGTGTTACAAATTGTCTGTTTCCAGGGAAGAAGTCACTGCTTTCCATCCAGACAGGCAAGAACCAAACCCCTTTCTCTCTTGGGTGGCAGCCACACCCATTAGGTCTTGATTTTAAATGGTCATCAAAGTCCATCCTTGTGACCTCTGATGTGCAATAAAGAATGATGTCCCTGTTTTCCCCAACATTGGGGATGCACTTGGCAATACCAGGAACCTGGGGGCTGCTACCAGGCTGCCCTGAGTGGACTAAGGGAAATTTCATAGGTTCATAGAGTCGGAAGGTGTTTTAGATATCATCTACCAGTAGTTCAATGGTTCCCACATCTGGCTGTGGGTAGGGACCACCCAGGGAACTTTGAAAACATACCGATTCCTGGGCCTCATCTGAAAGATACGCCATCGAAGTTGCAGGGCGGAGCTGGACTTCCGGGAAGCTCTCCAGTGATTCGGCTAGTCTCCCAGGCACCAGCATTGGGAAGTCGCTGGCAGAGGGGAGCTGCGGCCCAGACAGGCGGTCTGCGGTTGGTCAGTAGTGAAGGAGTTGACCGACTCCTAGTTAAGGGCTGGCTTCCCTGCTCCAGCTTTCTCCTCTGATGGCGCCAGGGCTTCGATGCTGGTGATGTTTGCAAGGGGAGCACAGAGACGCTCACCGCCTGTGGTTGTTCCAGAGAGCGTTTCAAGGGCACAGCAGGTGGAGGTGTCTGTGAGGTCCCCAGCGTGTGCCACAGCTTGGCAATGGCTTGTCCCGGTTTGGTACGTGTCCTTTTAAGGCAGCGGTTTTCAACCTGTGGGTCGCGACCCCTTTGGGGGTCGAACGACCCTTTCACAGGGCTCGCCTAAGATCATCGGAAAGCACATATATAATTACATATTTTTTTGTGATTAATCACTATGCTTTAATTATGTTCAATTTGTAACAATGAAATTGGGGGTCACCACAATATGAGGAACTGTATTAAAGGGTCGCGGCATTAGGAAGGTTGAGAACCGCTGTAGGGCTCTGTCTTTTATGTTCTGTGTTCTGACATAATTTTTTTACTTCACTGAATTATACTTCCACATTAAAAAATATATTTTCCTTTTTTTTAAATTTAAAAGAGGAAAACTAAAAGGATAGTTACGAAGGCCTAGTTATACCTTTCCATCAGAAACTACCCACCAAAGGGAGAGAGATTGGAGGGAGTGGGGTCAGGCCATAGAGAAAAGTGGCAGGAAATTGGCTTCCCACGGAGGTGAGAGTTTGGGATATAGAAGAGGAGGAAGAGGCCACCCTTGGAGCATCATCCCCAAGACCCTGTCCGACTATCAGGGCAACGTGGGGTAAGGCGGCCTTCCCACAGTGAGGCTGAGCATGGAAGAATGTACAAGTTAAGAACATGGCTGTTGCCCTGACCAGTTTGGCTCAGTGGATAGGGCGTCAGCCTTCGGACTCTAGAGTCCCGGGTTCGATTCTGGTCAAGGGCATATACCTTGGTTGTGGGCACATCCCCAGTAGTGAGTGTGCAGGAGGCAGCTGATCGATGTTTCTCTCTCATCGATTTTTCTAACTCTCTATCCCACTCCCTTCCTCTCTGTAAAAAATCAATAAAATATATTAAAAAAAAAAAAAGAACATGGCTGTTGAAGTCAAGTAGATCTGGGTTCAGATTCAAGCTCTGTCACCAATGATCCAGTTACTAATGTCTCTGAGCCTCGGTCTTCTCATCTGTAATATGGGGTAGTAACACCTCATAGGGGTGGTGGTGAGATCTGGAGTGTCTGATAGCTCGTTGAAGGAAGGAGCAGTTATTATCTCTCCTATCTCACAGAATATTAAAGAATTAAAAGCTGAACTAATGTTCCTGAGGCCCATGGTGAATAAGTAACAGACACAGGGGAAGGATTTGGGTTTCTAGCCCATCCAGTTTTGTTGCCTTAATTCTTGCTGTTTCTTTAAATCCCACATTTAGTTAGGATTAGAGGCTATACACTGTGTATTAGTTCCAGCTTAATTTTCCTCATTAAAAAAAAAGGGGGGGCAACCTTTGCTTTCCTCATCTTCTACTGTAAAACTTGTCTGAGTTTATTGAGCAAGGCCTGAAAGGTGGTGGAATTTTCCCTTTGCCAAGTGAATGCCCCTTTCTATTCGCTGTGGGTATTCTGCAGCAGGTGTGACCGAGCCTGGAGCTCCAGCAGGGATGGGCCGGAACTCCAGCTGCGGGTGAGCCAGTGCTCACTATTTATAGCCCGAGGGGATGCAAAGGAATGGAATTTTCCCCTTCTGAGTAGTTTTGCTGCAACCAACAGGAAGTGGGATCTGCTAAGTCCGATGACATGAATGAGGTCCTTTACAGTCCTTCTCAAACCGGAATGTGCATCGGAATCACCTAGAGCAGCTCGTTAAAACGTGGACTGCTGGGCCCCACCCCCAGAGTTTCTGAATGGGTTGGTTGGGTGGGGCCCGAGAACGTGCATTTCTCACAGGTTCTGGGCTAATGCCGATGCTGCTCTGGAATGGGTGAGGGAACAGAGAAAGGCCACCACATGTGGCAGCAGACTGCGCCAAAGGAACGCACTGCATGTGCACCCAAACAGTCTTTCTGGGGATCCCACTGTCCTTGTCAAATCAGATCAGTCACTCCTGAGCCAGCATTTCCAGGGCAAAGGTGTTATTTTATAAATGAAGAAAACAGCATAATACTTCAAGGCTAGGATCATAAGAAGTATGTATGTGTACTATTTAATATAAATTATTTTTATCTCTCTTCTTCCTTCAGTGGAAAAAATGCAATTAATTTGGTCGTTTTATCACATCATAATGTTTGGGGTCAAGGTCAGCAGATTTGACCTCCAGTTTCAACTTCAGACAGAACCAGACATGCGCCCTGAGGTCATTCATCTTTGATCCAGGGCCAGGGAAAGGCCAGAGGCAGGCACTGGAAGAATGTAGCTGACCATGACCTTGGCATGGCCTCTCAGTTTCTTCCATGAGATTGCCCTGTATAGGTTTTCTGCTTCTTTTTGAGTGACTTTGGGTATTTTACATTTTCTTCAACAATTATTTATTTCACTCAGATTTTCAAAATATTGTGCATAGTTGTACAAATGATTATTTTATAAGAATTATAATCCTATATAATAAAGAGGTAATATACAAATTAACACTCATGCCCTCACAAGATGGCTGCCTACGACCAGGCTGGCAGGGGGGTTAGTGAGGGACGACTAAACAACTGAACAGCAGGCTGCATGGGGTGAGCAGGCTCGGGGGGGTGGTGGGGAGCTGTGAGGGGCGACCAGGCTGGCATAGGGGGGTAGTTGGGGGTGAGCAGGCCAGCATGGGGGGCAGTTGGGGGCGACCAGGTCTGCACAGGGATGCAGTTGGGGGCTATTAGGCTGGCGGGGACGGGGGGCAGTTATTGGTGACCAGGCAGGCAGACAGGTGAGCAATTAGGAGCCAGTGGTCCAGGATTGTGAGAGGGATGTCCGACTGCTGGTTTAGGCCCATCCTGGGGATTGGGCCTAAACCTGCAGTTGGACATCCCCCAAGGGGTCCCAGATTGGAGAGGGTGCAGGGTGCAGGCTGGGCTGAGAGGACACCCTGCCTCCCCATGCATGATTTCCTGCACTGGGCCTCTAGTATACAAGTAGTAAATGACACACCTGAAACTAATATTATACATGTTATACACTTGAAACTAATATAGTGTTATATGTCAATTACATTTCAAATAAAGAAACAAAAGTTTAAAAAAGAGATTATAGTTTCCTATAGGTTGTTAATCCATTTTGTAATTTCTAAATTTATTTTTTCCCTCTTTTTTTATTCTTTTTTTGATGTTTTTTTTTCTTTATTGATTAAGGTATTACATATGTGTCCTTATCCCTCCATAGCCTCCTCCCCTCTGCGCCCCCCCCCCCCCCCCCCGCTCATGCTCTCACCCCCCTGGTGTCTGTGTCCATTGGTTTGGCTTATATGCATGCATACAAGTCCTTTGATTGATCTCTCCCACTTACCCCCACCCTCCCCTACCTTCCCCCTGAGGTTTGACAGTGTGATCCATGCTTCTCTGTCTCTGGATCTGTTTTTGTTCATCAGTTTATGTTGTTCACTATATTCCACAAATGAGTGAGATCATACGATATTTATCTTTCTCTGACTGGCTTATTTTGCTTAGCATAATGCTCTCCACTTCCATCCATACTGTTGCAAATGGTAAGAATTCCTTCTTTTTTACAGCAGCGTAGTATTCCATTGTGTAGATGTACCACAGTTTTTTAATCCACTCATCTGCTGATGGGCACTTAGGCTGTTTCCAAATCTTTGCTATGGTGAATTGTGCTGCTGTGAACATAGGGGTGCATATATCCTTTCTGACTGGTGTTTTGTTTTCCCTCTTTTTTTTCTTAACGGGTTTGCTAATGGATTATTTGTTATTTATTATCTTTATTGTTTTCTTTGTTTTCAGTGAACCAGCTTTAAATTTCTTTATCAACGTGAAGAGCCGGAAAAGGTCTGAGATTGTACCCTACATTTGCACTGACGAGTTAGTTTGCTGGTAGAACACAGGCGCCTCCCGGGCCTGAGAGAGCTAGAGGATCAGCATTCGTGCCAGTTCCCTCACCCCACTTCCCACACACATGTGGACACCACGGCACCTGCTCACATGGCGGCTTGTGTTAGAGGAGAGGCATCTGAACCCTAGGCTTAGGGAGCCTGCATCTTTTGTAATGGACAGTAAGATGCCTGCCCCTGGCTCTGGGTAGAGGCGCTCTCTCTTCCAGCACTGTTTGCTCCCCAAATCTCCTTGAAGAGACAGCCCAGAACAGCAGCCGCCAAGCCTCTGCGCTGGGTGTGCAGAAAGGCAACCCACATGGCCATTGTCTCCCGACAACGGATTCCACGGATTTTTTCAACTGCATTATATTCGGCTTTCATTTTTAATTCTTTTCTTAGATTTTAAAAATAATTTTTTCCAGTCTTTTGACGTAGATAATCACTTCCTTCACATTCATTCTTAAACTATAAAGGTTTTACGATGATGACTTTTCCTCTGAGCAAACCTTTGATTACATCGCATAGGTTTTAATATGTGGTGTTTACCCAACCATTATTTGCTAAATTATCTAGCTTTTCTTTTCTATTCACAGAAGTCAAAGGTTTTGAACAAAATCCATCCATCACCTTTGGGTCTCCTTGCTCTCTTGGTTTACTCTGGGTGCTACTTGTAGACTAAAGCCAGGAAGCTCTTTTGAACAGGATCTCTGCGACTTGTGTGCTAAACAAGGTTACAGTGTACTTCATGGCCATTTAAGAGGAAATGGAATTTGGAAGATACAGGTTCAAGTTCTGACTTGGCTACTGCCTGCTGGTAAGCAAATGAACTACCTACAAGCCTCACTTTTGTCCACAGACGTAGGATTGAATGACATTACCTCTAACGTCCTTTTCAATTTATGGCTCCAAGAGATTTGGAATTAGTGTCAATTAAACTGGTTCCATAGTTCCTAGGCTGACTTGTTATTGAGGCAGCACGGCCCAATAGAAAGATCCCTAGTCTCAGGAACTGGAAAAGCTGAGTTCAACCCTTGCCACGGGCAAGCAAACGCCTTAGCCTGCTCACATGTTTTCTGGTGTAACACAGAAGAGAGAAAATCTATGGCCTTGGGGGCCCATGTCCTCCTCCACTGTAGCAAGAAGCCAGCTCAGTTGGTCAGAGTTGGCCATGGCGGAAGCAGCTTACGCTGGCCAGGAGCCTCCCCTTTCTCACAGGCGCCATCACCACAGCGTTATCTACTAGTAGATGAGGCCGCGCTTCTTTCTCCAACGCCTGCAGAGCACTGAAGGCTCTGAGCCCCTGTCTTGGGATCTCTCGATGGTGCGTCCGACCACTTGTGCTGAGTCCCACACCCCTGTCTGGTGGACAATGGGACATCGGAGCCTCAGCACTCCCTACTTCTAGGCTTGTAAGTTGTTCCCCGTTAAATCCTATGTTTAGTTTACACCATGTACACAGTTAACATGTGTGCTCCTCTTCTTTTTGCACAACCCATGCTATTTTTTATGGGTTCCTCACCCAAGGATATGTTTTTATTGATTTTTAAAAATATATACTTTTAATTGATTTTTAGAGAGAGAGGAGGGAGAGGGACAAAGTGATAGAAACATTGATGACAGAGAAACATGAACATCGATCGGCTACCTCCGTGTATGCACCCCCTTCCCCTGGCTGGGGATTGAGCCCACAACCTGGGCATGTGCCCTGTCTGGGAATGGAATCGGTGACCTCTTGGTGCATGGGTCATGTGCTCAACCACTGAGCAACACCAGCTGGGCTGTATTTATTGATTTTTAGAGAAAGAGAGGAAAGGAGAGAGAGGGAGAGAGAGAGAGAGAGAGAGAGAGAGAGAGAGAGAGAGAGAGAGAGAGAGAGATTGGTTGCCTCCTCTATGAGCCCTGACCAGGAATTGAACCTGCACCTTAGGTATGTGCTCTGATGAGAAATTGAACCATGGTGTACAGGATAACACTACACCAACTGAACCACAATCCATAGTATTTAATGAGCATATTAAGTGCTTTACACAATTCATCCCATTTAATCCCCATAACAAGCTTGATAGTTAGTATATTATCCCCATTCTACAAATGGGACAAGCCTACTTCTCAGAAAGTTAAACTATTTGTCCAAGGTCAATTTGTTGGAAGAGGCAGAGTGAGAGTTTTATTCCAAGTCGTTTGGATGTCATAGACAGTTTTTCTAAAAATGGCACTCAAGGGTCTTATTCAAACAAAATTAATATACTATGACAAATGTTTTAATGGAAGAAGGTAAAGTGTAAGGGAGACCTTTTCTAATTATTCCAGAAGCACCATACAGACTAGCAGCAGTCCTGATGTCATATGACCATCTCCTAGGAAGCAATTAATACCGGGCGATAAAAATGTATATGTTTTAAATGTTTCATTCAAGACACATTTAACACGCATGAGAAGGCGAAGCGGGGCTCAGAGGGAAGGAGGGAGGGCAGGGCCAGAGGTGGAGCTTCAGAGAGCCCAGTACATTGCCCTCAGAGTCTGGAGCATTCATGATTCGCTCAGTTCCTCACTCCTTCCTCGCTGCTCTGTTGACTCTACTTCCCAGGTCTCATAGGAAAATGATTGGGAACTAGTGTGCTATGGGCGTTCCATAGCACTGCTGCTTGAAGAAAATGATTTGTTGTCCTGTTGTTGATATGGAAGTCTGTGACTAGGAACATCCTATATAATAAAAGCCTAATATGCAAATTGACTGAATGGTGAAACGAATGGTCATTATGATGCACACTGACCACCAGGGGGCAGATACTTAATGCAGGAACTGCCCCCAGCTGGCAGGCCCCAGGCCAGCCAAGGCGGGTACCAGCGGGGCCTCCCTCCCCCATTGCCCTGCTGTTCACCCTGCAGAGGGAGGCAACCGGTGGCAGTGGGGGGGCAGGGGGTTGGGGGGGTCATGGGGGGTGCACCAGGCTGACCAAGGTGGGTGCCAGCGACCCCCTCCCAATCTCCCTGCCAGTTGCCCCACAGATTGGCCCTGATTGCCGGTCAGGCCTAGGGACCCTACCCATGTACGAATTTCATGCATTGGGCCTCTAGTCTGTTTTATAATGGCAGATGGGTAGAAATGTTCATTTTTAAGAAATTAACTTTATTATGTTTCATGAGCTAAAAATGACCCATCGGATCCATAGTGCTTCGGACTCCCATGTGGGGAGGGGTAGAGATCCCCTACCTGCCTACCAGCATTTTGTTACAAAATATCCTCTAATTCTTTTCCATAAGGCTCAAATGTCCTACTTCCACATGCTATTTTCAGTTTTTGTGAGCAAAATACTCTTCTGAGATCTGCCAGCACTCATATGAACTCATTCCCTTCTTTTCTCCATGGCTCGGCATGACATTCTCTGGGGTCCAAGTAGGGCCCAGTCTTCTAGATTCTTCCTTGACTCATTTTGCAACTGGTTTAAACAGATTATCACTTCAGGGCAGCCAGCAGTCCTCAAAGTGTCCCCAGAAGATTTGCAATAGCAAATGTGTAGAAACACTTTCAAGACCCAGATATGCACATGCATATGTCCACGGCTGGGTGATATGTCTAAACAGTGAGGGGAGTGTTCACCGTGGGCTTGTGAAGTAAACCACAAGGCTTTGCTGTCACACTACAAATCCACACACCTAAATGCAGCTGCATGGAGGGCCACAGAGAAACACAGGCACAGAGCCACACAGAAATAGATACATTACTCAGAGAGAGCTGGTGGCTGCATGGAGGCCTTCCTGTAAGAAGCATACAAAAGCCTTCCTAGGCTGATGAGTTAAAAGGATGCCAGGAACTGGGAGGAAGGTAAAAGTGGCACCAGCTCAAGAAGATAAGTGCCTTAGGAAATAGGTTCACAGTCAAAAGCAAAAGAATAGGGCCCTGGAATTTCATGTAAGTATCATTCCTGGATTGGAATCTGGGACCGAAATAATTCCAACCATCTGATTTGCTATGATTCCTCAGCACTACTTACAAAAGAACTGTGATCTGCACAGAAATGTGCCTGGCAGGAAAGTGGTTTTATGCAAGTTGTATGAATGTTACATCTTGAATGAATGTTCTTTAAACCTACATATTTACCATTTTACTGATTCCAAGTTCTTCCATATTAGCCTTTTGATAATTAATTTGGTTCTCTGGGAGGTCTCTAATTACTGCTCACCTCAACAGAAACTTAGTAATTCCAAAGACAGTTCCTGTTGATTTTTGTGTGTGTGCTTCTTAGGGAAATATTAAATCAGGCATATCTCCCACTGCAAAATAATAAATGTATCCTGGTGGTGTATAAATTGGTCTCCTGAGAGTTTGGTTATTATAAATTCATTCAGTAGAATTTGAGCTAAGAAAACTGAGTTTCTTATCTTTAACATCAGCCAAAACAGAGCTTCCTCAGGGAATTCACCCTAAACCCCGTGAGTAAAGAAGAAAAAAGAAAAGCAAACAAACAAAACCAAACCTCCAGTGCAGCAGGGAAAGGGACAATCTAAAATAATGGAGTCAATATGGAAAAAGAGAATGACTCCAATATTTGGGTAACAAATCCTTTTGCAAGCCACGTGGTTTCTAATTATTTGCTTTAAATTTTATTGAAGAAGAACCTAATCATATTTTTAGCTGGTAGGCCATAAAAAATAATGTTAGATATTACAGTACTGTGTGATTATTGGCCTGAAACTTGGAAGGTATTGAGAGAATTAAGTAAAATTCCACAAAACACATTCCATTTTTACCCACTTATTCATGTCAACAATATTCTTTGGTGGTTGTGTCTATATAAAATTTTTAAAAAAGAATTCATAAAGAAGTTTCTATCATTTAGCCATAATTAACATTAATTAAAAAACTAGAACTAACTGAAAAAACACACAACAATCTTATTTAGAGATACATTTTCAACAAAATTTTACTTTTCACATTTAATAAATGTTTTTGTTTTGTTAAATTGTATGCTACTAATAATTTTAATAATAACAATCTGAAATAAAATTTTTGTACCCCAGATCCTAATTGTTACAGGAAGTTTAAAAAAATTTGTATTTCAAATTCTATACATATATTTATGGCAGAGATACATGAAAGAGTCATCAATAAAATACTGTAAGAATAAAATATATTACATTAGCACACCAATTCAAAGGAGGAAATAGAATGTAAGTGAAAGCTCTAGGAGAAAAAGGTACAACACAAAAATTCCAATTGTCAAGAAGAATTCATTTTTGTGGGTTTTGTGTGTGTGTGTGTTTAATTCTTATTATTTCAGAGAGGAAGGGAGAGGGAGAGAGAGATGGAAACATTAATGATGAGAGAGAATCATTGTTTGGCTGCCTGCTGCACACCCCCAACTGGGGATGGAGCAGGAAACCTGAGCATGTGCTCTGACCTGGCATAAACCGTGACTTCCTGGTTCATAGGTCGAAGCTCAACCACTGAGTCACACTTGTGTTTTTAAAAATAGATATTGTGGCATTCAGATTGCTGGGATTTTATCCCACTGGATGCATTTAAAAGAGTGACATGATGATTTTATTCAAAAATGTCAATATTTATAATACACCAGGACCGAGTTGCTCAGGGCGCCCCTAGATAGCCTCAGGAGGGGGCTGGCCACCAGAAAGACCAAGTCATTAGAAGGTTGGAACTTTCAGCCCCACCTGCTGACCTCTGGAAAGGAGGAAGTGGGGGTGGGTGGGGGCAGGGTGGGAGGGTGAGGCTGCCAAAGCTCTACACAACCTCTCGAGCAAGATTCAATGAGCTTCTGGGTTGGTGAAAGCATCCACGTGTTATGTACCTCACCCACGTACCTCCTCATCCATATCCCTTACATCCTTGAATGTAAGTGAATGTTTCTCTGAACTCTGTGATCCAGTCTAGCAAATTAATCCATCCTGAGGGGAGGGGGGTTTTGGACACCTTTTATTTATAGACAGTCGGTCAGGAGCACAGGTGACAACCTGGACTTGTGATTGGTGTCTGAAATGGGGACTGTGGGGGACTTCAGCTCTAACCTGTGGGATCCGAGGCTGTCTCCAGGTAGGGTCAGAGTTGAGTTAAATGTGTAGGGCATCTAGGCAGTGTCTGCTGAGAACCAGAGAATTGCCTGGTGCTGTAGAGAAAACACACCTGACGACCTAACCCAGGGAGATAGGCAAACCCTGGGGACTGAGCGAGTCTTGCTGTTGTTCTGAGGCAGCCGTGGTCCACCTGTTGCCTTGGGCCCTAGCCTGATGCCACGGCTGAAATCCTTGCCGTTCCCCATATAGAGAGCAAGCCCACGTCGGGAAAGGGAAAAATTCTCCCTTCTCTGCTCCGCTTCTTTCGGCGGGTCAAATAATCAAAGCGACATGAGAGATGGACGAGAGAAAATAAAATTTAATGTTGTGCACACAGGAGCCGCCTATACAGGAGAGAACCAGGGACCCGGCATACTCCCTGAGAGGTCCAGGGATGGAAGGGGACTTCCTGCGCTTGGGATCAGGTAAGGCGCCTCGGAGCTTCAGAGCGTCATTGCAGGAGGATAAAAAAAGCTTATGTTCCGTAATTAGTAGCTCGCCCTGCCTTACAGATAGGTCAAAAGAGGTTATCTGTGACAATCTCTGACTGTGGGCAAGGCCTCTAATTCAAAGTAGGGGGGAGGCAGAAGTGTCTCTTGAGCCTGCAGGATCTTGGTCGCCTTTAGCTCAGACTAATCTGCATACCAGAGGCACTGCTAGGGGTGCCTCATTATGAGCCCCTGCACCACCTCCTGAGATCAAGGCGGTGTCTGCAAAACGCCAAGAGTTGTTCAGGCAGAAGGAATTCACAAATTCCTGGAGCACATTATTGTTATCTTTGTTTCTATTTAACCAAGGACTGGCCTGGGAGAAAAGGCATTACATCATCCAGG
Source organism: Myotis daubentonii (assembly GCF_963259705.1). Taxonomy (NCBI): domain Eukaryota; kingdom Metazoa; phylum Chordata; class Mammalia; order Chiroptera; family Vespertilionidae; genus Myotis; species Myotis daubentonii. Next base: position 62,760,111 of record NC_081844.1, on the reverse strand, counting down.
CACTCTCTCATTGGCTGCCCCTTCCCCAAGGGGAGGGTCTCTTTCCAGCTGCTAAGATCTTCTAAGGATTGTCTGTATGCAGCACAGAGACCTGTCCTGTCACTTCAGCTTCCAGGTCCAATGCCGCTGACGTCACTAGGTTAGGGCAAGAGAGTGAGGGAACACCAGGATGGGACATTTAAGTCCGCAGAATGGTGCACCTGGGACTGAGCTGCTCGGAGCCTGTGTTTTCCGCTTGAAGGTTGCTTTCGGTTTTGCAGCACAACGTTAATTCATGATGCAATAGGCATGCGGGACAGGGATAATGCAATTGTGACACTAGCTCTTCCCTTTGGTGTCCTATAGGATGGGATGCACATGACTTGGTTCTGTCCGTGCATTTTGTCGCAAAGCTTGGCTTTAGGGTTCCTGCAAGGATGCTGCTCCTGAGCTTGTGAGTTTCAGGTGCCCTCTTGGTTTTCATTACCTGTGTCTCCTTTCTGGAAGGTTAATGATTGAAGTGATTTTTAAGAAAGGTCTTATGCAATGATGTTGAAGAAAAGGAGTAAATCGTCACAATTTCCTTTCTTTGGTGTTCCTTTTGGATGAGAAGAAGAATGAAAATGAATATTTCATTTACATGGCAGTTAAAAATCAACATAATTCATCAAACAGTCCTGATCATTTGATGAAAAAAAAAAAGTAAAGAATAGAATTTCAAAGGGATTTCATTTTAAAATAATCAGTGGGCATGTACCATCATTAAACTTGTCATGGCCTTTTTACTGTTCATTTCTGAGCTCATCTTTAGTGAAATGACTTGGTGAATAGAACCTGGGCGATGGCCTGGGAGACAAAGATCCTTGGTTCCAGAAATAATGAAAAGGAGCACCCTCTGGCGTGTAGTCCTTCTCAGGAACCCAGGGCTCCTCTGAGTGGTCTTGTCTGACCCCAGCACGTTCCCTCAGGCCTGGTGGGGCCAGGTGGGGCCAGGCAGGGCTGGTGGGGCTGGAGGTGGGGCACCTGACCACCCCTGCTACCTTTCTCCTGGCCGGGAGGAAGCCCTGGGAGGTGCCATGGCTTTTCTGAGGACAACAGCCCCTGAGTCCAGGGAAGCCCAGAGCTGGAAACTCCAGGGAAGAGCCCTGTGTGTATAAGGCTCTCCCAGGGTCACACCCCGCAGCCTCCCGGGGCCAGTTCCTGAGACAGGGGGGCTGCAGGGCAGCCAGACCCCCTGCAGCCAGTTAGCTTCGCAGAGATCAGGAAGACCTGACCCAGGATGTGTGTTTTTTCTGTCACTCACATCAGTCTTCCTGGAACACAGGCCAAGTTCACTGCAATCGTGTCCAAAGGCATCTTTCAATAAAACTGTGTTTTGTGAAGAGCTTTACTGTTTTCAGAGAGAGTTTGGGGTGATATTTTTACATCTGAATGTTAAGAGCCAATATGGTTTTGTGGTTCAAAGCTCAGGCTATGGAGTCAGACTGGGTTGGGCGCCTGGATTTAACGCTTACTAGCTGTGTGGCCTTGTTAGTGAAAACTTGCTGAGCCTCAGTTTACTTTTTTCTTTTTGTAAAACTGGGATACTAAATCCACATCAAAAGCTTGGTGTATGGATTAAATAAGATCCTATATAATAAAAGGCCAGCGACCATAATGGCGTCATGACCATAATGACCTTTGGCCAGTCGCTATGAGGTGCATTGACCACCTCTCGGTCCCTCCCCCCCATCCCGCAGGCTCTGATTACAGCATGGCGAACAGGGAACCACGGCGAATGGGGGGGTGGGGGGGTGGCATGGCGAGACTGGGGAATGTTGGGCAGTGGCAGGCCACGGGCAGCGAGCGGCGGTGAGTGTCCAGCGGTGAGCAGCGGCTAGCATCGCAGGGCAGCAACAGTGAGTGTCGTAGAGCATTACGGTGCAGGGAGAGGCGCAAGGCAGTGGCGGGGAGTGTCACGGGGCCACGGTGGCAGGCGTCGTGGAGCATCGCGGGGTGGCGAGCATCGTGGGGTGGTGAGCATCGTGGGGTGGCGAGCATTGTGAAGTGTCATGGGGCATTGTGCGGCAGCGAGTGTCTCGGGGCGGCACGGAGCATTGGACATGACCCTGATTGAAGGCTAGGCCTAAAGACCCTACTCGCACATGATTTCATGCATTGGGTCTCTAGTTGTATACAAAATGCTTGGCACAGTGCTAAGCACATAGTAACTTAAATTTCTTCTTCTTCTGACACTACTATTGTAAATCTCACATATTGTTGAAAGGCTCTAAATTGCTGAACCCCTCTCTCTCTGCAGAATAAACCCTTGTGTATCTGGGAGAGCTGGAGTGGAGAAGGAAATAGTTTTGGTCTCCACTTGAGGAGTCCCTCTGTTGGGCTTTTAGGGGCGGGGTCATGGCTGGCCTAATTCCCTGGTGTCCCCAGCCCCACCAGGAGCAACCCTGGGGGATGCCGTCAGCTTCAGGTACTGGAGCCTGCAGAGAGCAGTGGCTGGGCCCCTCTTCCAAGGGCTCTGCCCACTGCCCCTATCGCCCCCTGTAGTGTCTGCCATTTGCTGGAACTGGAGATAGTCTACTGGGCTATCATTTTAGAGGACAGAACATTCCTTAATTTTTTTTTCTACAGAAGTATTTCAGCTGGAGACAGTGGAAACTCAGAAGGTTCTGGTAAATAAAGTTAGGCAATAGCTTCTCCCATCAACCTATTCATAACTACTGACGTGGGAGGGTGAGGAGTCCGCTTGGAACACAGGAACCTGCTGACAGCTAGGCCAACTCACCCCCAAGGGCTGTGAGAGTGACTTTCCAGATCTGCCTTCCACCAGGGGAGAAAATGCCTTGTGCTTGAATGGGAAGGCCTGGTGACTAAGGCCTGAGGCATTCTGGGGCTCGGGAACCCTTGTGCTGTCAACACCTGAGTGGAACCAGAGAATGCTCCAGCTTCGCCAGAGAGCGGAAGCTTGTCTCCAACATGGGGTTCCGGAGGAGTGCCAGCCCACGGGCACCCTGCTGGAGCAGCCACCGGCTTCGGGGGGTTGGGCCGAGGTCCCCTCTCAGCCAAGCTTGCCACTTGAAATACACGCCCTGGGAGTTCCCAGTGACACTCAAGGGAGGGGACTTTGCCATCCAGCTGGCGGAGGCTGCGAGTCACGGAGAGCTGGCTATTAATCTTGATGAAATCTTGTGGTCGCAGACTCGTGAAGCCTGAGATATTTTGGCTACAGACACAGAGAAACAATTTCCACAAGCTGCATTCTTCAGGATTTTGCGTCAGTTCTCGAATCGAACCATTTATTGTCATTCACTAATAAAGCCTCACCTGAAGATATGTTTTTATTGATTTTAGAGAGAGAGGAAGGGAAAGAGAGAGAGAGAGAGAGAGAGAGAGAGAGAGAGAGAGAGAGAGAAAGATTGGTGTGAGAGAGAAACATTAATTGGTTGCCTCTCATATTCACCCTGACAAGGGATTGAATTGCAACCTACATATGTGCCCTGACCAGGAATTGAACCTGTAACCTTTTGGTGTATGGGATGATGCTCCAACCAACTGAGCCACACCGGCCAGGGCTGGGGGATCTTTTTGTTCACTGGTGTAACTCCAGTCTCTAGAACAAGGTCTAGTACATAGTAAGTGCTCAATAAATATTTGCTTAATGAGCAACTGGAAATCAGTGGTCTACAGGAATAAATGCAACAAGATGACCCATCCTTGCTGTCTTATGTTCCCTCTTAGCTTTCAGAAACCAAGAATACAGTTCAGTGGTATGAAGTACATTTCCATTGTGCAACCATCACCACCATCCATATCTAGAACTCTGGTCATCTTGCAAAACTGAAGTTCTGTACCCATTAAATAATAACTCCCTTCCCTTCCCATGCCCAGCCCCTTGCCACCACCATCTACTTTCTTTATGATTTTGACTATTCTAGGCACGTCAGGTAAGTGGAATCACACAGTATTTGTCCTTCTATGACTGGTTTATTTCACTTAGCATGATGTCCTCAAGATTCATCCATGTCGTAGCATGGGCCAGGATTTCTTTCCTTTTTCAGTTGAAAAGTTGTATTATCCAGTAGCACCTGTTACTCCTCTCCAGTTCCCTTTGAGTGAACCAGTCCCCTCACCACATTCATTGCCTGTCCAGCTTTGAGCAAGAAACCAAACTTGACTCCAGGGGGAAACCATGAGGTCAACAACTATCTATCACAGGGTTTCCAGAAAGCTCTGTTGCCCATGCTGTCCACCAGCTCAGCTGGACTCACTGTCCCATGGTTCCACACAGACTAAAGTGCTTTGTGCAACTAGGAAAGTGAAACTCTGAACATGCAAAACAAACCAAATCTGAAGGCGGTTGTGTACATTATAAAAGGATTTTTTTTAACGTAGAAAAGAAACCAGTGTTGAGTGCCGATACATAGCAGCTTCCTGGTGCAATTGAGTGCTGTTTATTTGACTAAATGGTTGGGGGTCAGAAAGACCCCAAGCTAAAATGTTAGCAGGTCAAAGAGATCCTTTGACGATCAGTCAGAAATGACGGCAAATTATCGCTAAAATGGTTATGCAACCAGTGAGAAAAAATTTATATACTTCCTCCTCTCAAATCATCTTATAATGACACTTTGAAAAACGCATTTTTTGACATGAAGCTGAGCATACTTATACCCGCAGCTGCTATGTGGAACAGTCTGGTGTTGCAACTCACCCAGGATCACAATCCAAAGACTGTAGCCGTCAGCATTCTCACAAGCTCAGGAGATGAAATAAGTCGGTTTACAGACAGGCAGGGCAGGCAGACCTATAACTTCTCATTTACAAGCAGCACACACACAATCTTTTCAAGTATATGGTTTGTTAAGAAAAACAAAACAAAACAGAACAACAACTTGCTTTTCAATCACAATCAAGGTTTAAGGGCTTTGGAAAGCAATATAAGTCTTATAAATTGTAAGCAGCCACTTACCATACAGCATTGGTTTTCCAAATGACAATTAACTTGACCATACAACCATGGCTATTTGAGGAGAAAGTGTTGTAATAAACATAACCTGAAATTTTGTACTTTATAAGAGAATGTTAGTATTCAAAATAAAATACTCAAAAGGACATCGGCAAAGCCTTCAGAGGTTCTGTGCTTTATGCAACTTTGATCAACTTCTTGGTTAAATACACAATTCCAGTCGATTTCTTTTAACTGTAAGGACAAAATTCAACTTCTCCATAAGGAGAAGACCTCACACAGCAAGCAGCAGGCAGCTAGATTTGTGTCCATCTTGACGGACTTCGAACAAGAGATGATCATTTCTGTCACCAGAGGGCACCAAAGCTCAAGCTGCCAGGAACACTGCAAACCACAGGGTCACAGCTCAGGGACTACCAGCCGTGACTGGTCTTTCTTTCCGTCAGACAAGCCCCTACCTAATTATTTCAGAGGACTCCTATAAGGGATAACTCCCCTAGCTTGTTTTCATAGCCCAGTTTATTATTTAACAACTCTCCCAGCCAAGAAATTCTCAGGACCAGCTCATATATTCATTCGTCTTATATGTATTTATTGAGCACTTACCAGCCCCAGAATAACAGTGGTGGGCAAGCAAAGCAACGCCTCTGCCCTCTTGCACTTGCAATCCAGAAGAGTAGACTGACGTTAACCAAACGCTCACAATTATGGGAAATGGCGAGGGCCGACAGGGGCTGTGGGAGCGGTGAGCCGGGTCCTAATCTTGCTGGTGGGATCATGGAAGTGTATTAGTCTCCTGTGGCTTCTGTAGCAAACGACAGCGAGCTGGGTGGATTAAAACGGAAAACTTATTCCCTCCCAGTTTCAGAAGCCAGGTGTTGGCAGGGCTGTACTCCCTCTAGGTGAGAATCCGTTCCTTGTCCCTCCCTCACCTGGTGGCTCCGCATTCCTTGGTTTGTGGCTGCATCCCTCCTGTTCCTGCCTCCAGGTCACATTTCCTGCCCTTCTTGGGGTGCCTGCATTATTAGGATACATGTCATTGCATTTAGGCCGTTATAGACTGAACGGTGTCCTCCTAAATCCATATGTTGAAGCCATAACCCCCAATGTGACTGTATGTGGAGCTATAGCCTTAAAGGTAATTAAAATTAAAGGAGGTCTTGGGGTGGGGTGGGGGGGGGGGCAATTCCATAGGACTGGTGGCCTTAACGGAAGAGGAAGAGGCATCAGCCGCCAGGAAGAGAGGTCTCACCAGAAAGCAACCCTGCCAGCACCTTGATCTTGGACTTTCAACCTCTGAAAGTCTGAGAAAATGATTTAAGCCACCCAGTCTGTGATGCAGCCCAAGCTGACTGACACGAGGCCCACCTGGACCGTCCAGGACAATCTCTTGAGCTTTTTAGCTTAATCACATCTTTTTACCATAAAGACAATAGTCACAGATTCCAGGAATTAGGACATAGAATAGCTTTTTTAGGGGGTGGTGGTTCCATTCAAACCTCTATGGAAGGCTTAATAAGGAAGTGACAGTTAAGCAGAGACCCAAACCTAAGTGAGGGATAGAGGTTGAGGGAAGGAGAGGCCTGGAGGAAGACTGTCTCAGAGAGGGAGAAGTGCTGGGGGGGGGGGGCGTGGGGGGCGCTGTGAGGTGTGCAGAGCAAGGGGAGAGGCAGAGAAGAAAGGCCCCTGGGAGTCTGCATGTTATCTTCGAGGCCATGGGAGTCTTAGAGGATTTCAGAGGAGGGGGAGTGGGTGCAGGACAATCCGATGAACATTTTCGATCAGTCAAAGCATTTGCAAGAGCCAGGCAGAAACCAGGGGGGCTGGTGGGAGGGCTTTGCTGCACACCCTAAGCCAGGGCTGGTGGCCCGGACCAGTGAGCAGAGCTGGATGGACAGGCATTTAGAAAAGGGAATTGGAAGACTTGACTAGTGACTGGAGGTGGGGAGTGGAGAATAACTCCCGAGTTCCCGGCTGGAGCACAGAGCTAGGTAGTGGGGTTGTTACTATGACAGGAGACCTGCAAAAGGAGTGTGTTGGGAGGAAGGAAGGGCTAAGGGGGAGCACATGCTGGGTTTGTAGGAGAAAGCTCCAAGGGGAGGCGGCCAGTGGTCAGCTGGCTGTGTGGGGCTCAGTTAGAAAGATCTAGACTAGAGGGAAAGGCCTGGGCATTGGCCGACTTTACATAGTAAATGACGTCTTGAAAGTAAGCAAGCTCATCCGGGGAGTTTGAAGGGTGAAAAGTGAAGAGGGCCTAGGACAGAGTCCTATGAGAAAATACAGAACAAAACACGTCCTTTGGAGGGGAGATAGGGTCTAGACAGGAGGCTGGACAGGAGGGGAGAGAGACTATTTGGGACCAGGGGACGCTGGTGTCACAGGAAGCGTGGAGCGGAGCGTAGTCTGCAGGGCGAACCACGCTGCCGGTCGAGAAGACGGGAACCAAAGGGAGCTCACGCAGAAGCTTCCTGTGGGTCGGCGGGAGGCTCTACTGAGAGGCACCTGGTGCCGTGGGAGCCAGGCCAGCCCAGGGGAGTGAGGAGCGTGGATGGAGAAAATAGAGGACTTTGAAGGTGAGGAAGGAGACAGGTTTGTAGTGGGAATCGAGGGAGAGTTTTTTATTTTATTTTATTTTTATTTTTTTTTATTAAATCTTTATTGTTCACATTATTACATTTGTTCCTCTTTTTTCCCCCCATAACTCCCCTCCTCCCAGTTCCCGCCCCACCCTCCGCCCTCACTCCCCACCCACTGTCCTCATCCATAGGTGCATGATTTTTGTCCAGTCTCTTCCCGCATCTCCCACACCCCTTTCCCCCCCAAGAATAGTCAGTCCATTCCCTTTCTATGTCCCTGATTCTATTATGATCACCAGATTATTTATTCACTTGATTCTTAGATTCACTTGTTGATAGATGCATGTTTGTTGTTCATAATGTGTACCTTTACCTTTTTCTTCCTCTTCCTCTTCTAAAAGGATACCTTTCAGCATTTCATATAATCCTGGTTTGGTGGTGATGAACTCCTTTAGCTTTTCCTTATCCGTGAAGCTCTTTATCTGACCTTCAGTTCTGAATGATAGCTTTGCTGGATAAAGTAATCTTGGTTGTAGGTTCTTGGTATTCATCACTTTGAATATTTCTTGCCATTCCCTTCTGGCCTGCAAAGTTTCTGTTGAGAAATCAGCTGACATTTGTATGGGTACTTCCTTGTAGGTAACTGAGTTTCTTTCTCTTGCTGCTTTTAAGATTCTCTCTTTGTCTTTTGCTCTTGGCATTTTAATGATGACGTGTCTTGGTGTGGTCCTCTTTGGATTCCTTTTGTTTGGGGTTCTCTGCACTTCCTGGACCTGTAAGTCTATTTCTCTCACCAGGTGGGGGAAGTTTTCTGTCATTATTTCTTCAAATAGGTTTTCAATATCTTGCTCTCTCTCATCTTCTGGCACCCCTATAATTCGGATGTTGGTACGCTTGAAGCTGTCCCAGAGGCTCCTTACACTATCTTCGTATTTTCGGATTCTTTTTTCATTTTGCTTTTCTGGTTGGGTGTTTTTTGCTTCTTCGCATTTCGAATCTTTGACTTGATTCTTGCGCTCCTCTGGTCTGCTGTTGGGTGTCTGTATAATATTCTTTATTTCAGTCAGTGTATGCTTAATTTCTAGTTGGTTCTTTATCACAACATCGAGGGTCTCATTAGATTTCTTTAGGATCTCACTACATTTATCGGCGGCTTCTAGACAGTTCTTGAGAGACCTTAAAAGTGTGGTTCTGAACTCTATATCCTCCATGGACAATTTTGTCCTGTTTCTTTGTCTCCACATTTTTTATGCTTTCTTGGTGCACCCCCTAGTGGTCTTTGTGCGCAGTCTTGTTGTAGTTAAGCCTTGATTGTTGTCGGCAATAGTGGGGGTGATTTGACCTCCAGGCTAACTGGCTATGAGAGTCAGCTGTGTCTGCAGTGGGAGAGCTTCTGTGCTGGATCTCTAGGGCGGTGCTAATCTAGCATTTGCCTGAGGCTATTCAGCAAATGGCTCTGCGCAGGGCTTGGGCGGGGCAGGTCCCTGGGGATCTACAGGGCAGGCGGAGCAAGCAGTTATGGCTGCTCTCAGTTCCGTCCCTAGGGGCTCTGCCTCACAGAGTCCCAGCAACCGTTGCAAACCTCGGAGAGAAAGCTGCCTTCGATTTCCGACCGAAGCCAGACAGTCCCGCTTCTCCCGTTTGAGTCTGGGTCCCTAGAGACTCGCCAGGATCTGGAGCTCAGAGTCTGAAACTCCCTCCCAATTGAAAACAACAACCGCGCCCTCCACCGCCAGCCCGCTCCGTGCGCACTCTGCACCTGAGTATTTCACTTCAGCACTGCGCCTCCTCTGAGTCTGGGTATGATATTCTCTTTCCTCCTAGTTGTAGAATTTCCATTCAGCCAGCCTTCCTGTGGTTCTGGATGCTGTCTGTTCTGTCCTTTAGTTACATCTCTGAAGTGGTTGTTCGAGGCAGCAATCTCCGGCGTTAACCTATGCCGCCATCTTGGTTCGAGGGAGAGTTTTGATTTTACTTTTTAAGATGAGAGAACATGAATATGTTAAATCCTGATGGAGAGAGCCTGAGGATTAAAAGAGGAGCTAAGGAAGGGCCGAGTCAGGAGGATGGGACAGATGAGGTGACCGTCCATCACACCTGGAGGCAAGGGGAGAAGACAGGTATAACGATTTGGTGGCAAATGTTGTGGGTGTTCTTTCCTGGCGGCATCTGTTTTCCTCTGGGTGCAGCAGGGTGGGGTGATCTGCTGAAGGCACAGGGGAGGAGCCGGGTCTGCAGGTGGAGGCTTGAATCAGTCACCCGGAGATCAGGAGAGAGTTGACCCAAGAATCTAGGTGGGGCTATAGAGTCAGAGATGTGATCTGGGGAGAATGAGTAAGCTAGTGGGAAGGGTAAGAAATTACTTTGTTCGGTAGGATTTCCCAGGAAGAGAGAAGCTGGTATGGCAAGGTCAAGGGTGTGCCCATGAAGTGAGGAGCTCTGGTCATCATGGTGGATCTCAAGATGTGTCACCTAAGATGCTAACAAATCTTTTAGTGGCAAGAGTTCTAACCAAGAGCCAAAATCCTCACAAGAAGATGGGGACCTGCGTGGAGGAGGGTTTTGAGGAGAGTGGAGGAGTTCTGGTGCCAGGAGGCCGGACTCACTGTGGAAATGGTGCATCTCTGGCTGACAAAGGTCTACAAACCAGTCTAAGGATGGCCTGGCTTTTTTTTTTTTTTTTTTTTTTTAACTGTGATAAAAGCTAATTAACTTGCCCTAGTATAAAAAATTACCCAAAGAGACCTGCCAATGGGTCCAGTCAATTGTGCAATGAATGAATGCTGCAGGAAAAAAATCTGCAAAAACAGTCGACAGTTGTTTTCATAAAGACGTCCCCTTAATAAGTGTCAATGACTTCACCTCAAAGCCAAACAGTGTTTGACATTATAAGCTGGCTTGCATTATCCATTCTTTGATTCCTTTTTGTAAGTGGGTTTAATCCAGAGTTGGCTAAATCTCTATGTTAAACGCCACAGTTAAACCTCAAAATTCATTTTTGTCTTAGTGGAAATGGGACAGAGCTGACCACTGTACTCATCATAATAGCTTTTAATATCCTTATTGAATATTCTTTTCACACACTCGGCCTTCTTTTTTCCCCAGTCAAAGCCTGCTCCTGTTACCCTTCTCACAGTGCATACTTCTCTACCCCGTAATGATTGTATTTGTAAGCCCCCAAGTCCCCCTTTTAAAAAGCAACAGATTCGACAGAACCATGTGTTTATTACAAGCATCTGCAGAAGGTCAGCTCTGGAACATGGAGATACCATGTCCAGGGACATTTCTACCATAACGAGGGATTTACTTTGAAGCTATAAGGTTTTCCATCTGTTGAGGAAGCCAGGGTCTCTCTTCCTCTGAGCTTCAGCCGAAGAAAACCAGTCCAGGATCTGTTTCTTATGACAAATGTCTCTACTGGGTACAAGTGGCGGCAATCACAACTACTATATGCCGTTAAGTGAGAAGCTACGATGCGCCAGGCTCTGGGCTATCTGTCTTCTATACGCCTCATTTAAACATCACAAAACTGCCATGAGGTAGATATTTTTATTTTTCCTGTTTTGTGGACAAGGAAATGAGCTCAGAGCTTAGGTATATGACTGATGAATTCAAAGTTATATCAGTCTAAATCCCAAATCCATGCTGTTAATGAACTACTTACTGCTATGATAAGAATGTAGGGCCAGTGTGTGTGTGTGTGTGTGTGTGTGTGTGTGTGTGTGTGTCTTGGAGAAAGAGAAAGAGAGAGAGAAGGAGTGAGAGAGAAGGAGAGAGAGAGAGAGAGAGAGAGAGAGAGAGAGAGAGAGAGAGAGAGGTGGAGATGTTGGCAGGGGCAGGGACAGGCATATATATAGAGAGAGAATAGAGAGTATGGTGAAAGGTTTGGGAATGAGTAAAGCAAAGAAGCATCAGAACTAAGAAAAAAGTAAAGAAGCACAGATATCTATTTAATGGCAAAACTACAAAATGAGGTGTGGGAACCCTTGTCCTTTCGAGAATATGCTTTTGCACTCCATGGAGATCAATAAGGGTTGGGGACAGCCTAGAACAGTGGTCGGCAAACTCATCAGTCAACAGAGCCAAATATCAACAGTACAATGATTGAAGTTTCTTTTGAGAGCCAAATTTTTTAAACTTAAACTATATAGGTAGGTACACTGTTATTAACTTAATTAGGGTACTCCTAAGCTGGCCTTTGCTAAAAATGTCCTCAATCTGATTGAGGTACGTTCGCTGAGGTTGACCCCTTCCAACTCTCCCATCTATCTCCTTTCCGAAAACCGACTTCTGCACATGGGCCACGAAGTTTCAATCGCACTGTACGTGCGCGCCCGCACGTGGTATTTTGTGGAAGAGCCACACTCAAGGGGCCAAAGAGCCGCATGTGGCTATTGAGCTGCAGTTTGCCGACCACTGGCCTAGAATAACTTCTAACAGTATTCTGATCTTATTTGCAAGCGTCACTTCTTGGGGGGGGGGAGGGGAGCAGATAAGTGACCCTGGCTTACCAGTCAGCTGTTTGTCTCACTTTGGAATTTGACTCTTAGGTGAGCCATCTCACCCCAGAACAGCAGTTCTCAACCAGTAGGTCGCGACCCCTTTGGGGGTCCAACGACCCTTTCACAGGGGTCTGCCGGAAACCAATTCCAGCATGTCATAATTTCAAGAGTTTCATCAAAAGGTTGATGAAACTTGGGGACTCAACAGGGTTGAGTCACCTGTTGGGAATGGCTAAAGACATTTCCCCAAACCTGAATAGGAAACTGATTGTGGCTGCCAGACAGTTAAAGGGCATCTTAATCTACATGTTATTGCCTCCTACTGGCCAAACACCTGAACAGCCGTAGGCTATTCCCCAAACTGACAATGCTTCTGTACCCTTTGAAACCTTACCCTTTGAAGTGTATTATCTCCACCTTGCCTTAGGACAAATTGTGTTAATAAAAGCAAGGGTCCTCGACAAGGAGGGAGTCTTCAGTTCCTTTAGCTGAAGGTCCTCTGACCGCCAATGCCTTTCAAAATTATATCTCGTCTCCGGACTCGTTATTAGTCTCTGGATTCCTAAGTCATCTACGTGCAGCCCCTTTTCCAGATTCCTGAACCCTTCTTGATGCTGGGACAAGAACCCCGGCAGGGGTCGCCTAAATACATCCTGCATATCAGATATTTATACTGTGATTCATAACAGTATCAAAATTACAGTTATGAAGTAGCAACGAAAATAAATTTATGGTTGGGGGTCTCCACAACATGAGGAACTGTATTAAAGGGTCGCAGCATTAGGAAGGTTGAGAACCACTGCTAGAGTCAGGTCCGTGTCAGAGTCTTCCTGCCACAGGGCTACTGGGCTACTGTTAGCCTCTTAGTGTAAATCGGGACTCAGGTCTATTTCATTGATCTGTATGGCTTTCCACGTGCCAGAAGCAGTCTTGGTGATTATTGCTTTGTAACATGTTTTTAAATGGAGAAGCATGAGTCTTCCAACTTTGTTCTTATTTTTCAAGATTCCTTTGGTTATTCTGGGTCCCTTGTATTTCCACATAAATTTTAGGATCAGCTTGTCCATTCATTTCTGCAAAAAAGGCATCTGAGATTTTGATAAGGATTGTATGGAGTCTGTAGATCAGTTTGGGGAGTATTGCCACTTGAACAATATCGCCTTCCATCCATGAATTCAGGAAGTTTTCCCATTTATTTAGGTCTTTGTTCATTTCTTTCATGATGCTTTCTAGCTTGCAGCATACACATCTTACATTTGTTTTGTTAAACTCATTCCTCAGTATTTTATTCTTTTTGATGCTGTTGTAAATGGAATTATTTTCTTAATTTCATTTCTAAGTTGTTCATTGTTAGTCTACAGAAATACAATTGATTTTAGTACATGGATATTGTGTCCTGCGAGCTTGCTGAACTCATTTATTAGCTCTAATACAGTAGGTGTGTGTGTGTGTGTGTGTGTGTGTGTGTATTATTTGGGTTTACTACATAAAAGATGATCTCATCTGCAAATAGAGATAGTTTCATTTCTTTGCCAAATGGATGCCTTTAATTTCATTTTCTTGCCTTGTTTTCCTGGCTAGAACCTACAGTTCAATATTGAATAGAAGTGGCAAGGACAGACAGCATTGTCTTGCTCCTGATCTTGGAGGGAAAACATTCAGCTTTTCAACACTCTGCATGATGTTGGCTGTGGGTTTTTCATAGATGTCTTTTATTCTGTTGAGGACGTTCCCTTCTATTTCTAGTTTGTTGAGTGTTTTTACCATGAAGGAATGCCAGAATTAAATACCACATCAGACCCGTGTTCTGAGTTCCAGAACTATTCAGATGGCAGGTAGGGGAGGTGTGAAAATGCTCTGTGCTTATGTTGCAGCCTAGAGCACAATAGAATATATGTGAGCTGGTGTATTGTGGGCCTTAGCTCATTTCAAACAAGTTCACAAGTTCTTGAATTTATATGGTACCATTCTCGTAGCTAACAGTATTAGCCATACTGGGTCTAATTCATTACCACCCCATTCCTTTAGAGCAGAGAGGTGGGTGGCATACAGTCTGGGGAAGATGTAGCCACCAAATGGCTGCTCACCGTAAAAATATCTATGGTGGTATAGATGGAAAAGCCATGGCTTTCATCTATTTCACTTGGGAGCATAGATGTCTAACTTTTCTGATGAATCTGATGGGTATAGGTAGCCCAGAGCTCTGGCCAGTCCTAGAGAGAACTTTTTCATTTCACTTAGGGCTGTAGAGACTCCCAATGTCTATGGTTCCCTCAATGGCCAATAGAGTCACTGAGGAGATAAAAAAAAACCCACCAAAAAACTTCAGAAAACAAAGCATGAATAATGGCAGCAAGAGAAGTTCCTGGTTATATCCCACTCATACATTTTTGAGATGTAGGCCAGATCTAGAGGAAGTGAAAGAAACTTCCTGTTGAATTTTCATTTATAGCATGTGTCTGGAAATCTCTAAATGTAATTTCTTGGTGTAAAATAAACTGCAGAAATCTGGGATGCGTCAGTGGGCTTTATGTTTTTTGGAGCCATTCTATTTGAAGCTGGAATGTTGTAAAAGTGATATAGTGGAGAGAACAGCTATAATTAGTTTAACAGACATGACCATCTTCCTCAATTGAAAAGCTGTCAAGATCTCAACAATTGGATACAAAAAAGATCCAGGAATCCCAGAAAATTCTGTCTCTTAGCAAGGATAACATTTTTGTTTGGTTGCTACAAATCCCCTTTGCAGATTTTACTATCTTCTACCCACTTTTTTGTCTTAAAAAATAAAGTACTACCTGAAGAGAAATAGTCACAGATAACGTTTTTAAAGATTTGAATTGGTTGGGACAACTTGGATATTTTTTAAAAAATATATTTTTATTGATTCCAGAGAGGAAGAGAGAGGGAGAGAGAGATAGAAACATCAAGGATGAGAGAGTATCATTGATTGGCTGCCTCCTGCACACCTCCCACTGGCGAATGAGCCCGCAACCTAGGCATGTGCCATGATCTGGACTCAAACTGTGACCTCCTGGTTCATAGGTCAATGCTCAACCACTGAACTACACTGGGTGAGCCAATTTGGATGTTTTGATGACACCAACCAAATTCTCAAAATAAAAAGGGTTTGAGAAAAATTGTAGAAATCTCATCACTACAGTGTGGCAGACCTTGTCTACAGTCCACTTTCATTTTAGATGTTCCTTCTAAAATGAGATGAGGACCTGTTAGCTGTTAATGTAATGATACTTGATAAAAGCTACTTGATGTCATGGATAGCAGGCACTGTTGGCTGCCTAGGCAACCAACAGCAGGAGCTCTGATTTTGTGGCCATGTCCACCTCCTTCAGGTGAAGGCAATCCTATTTCCCATTCAGAGGGAAATCACGACTGTGCTGAGTCAATTGCAGCAGTGCCATTTTCCTGGTCGGTGACTGGTTTAAGGCTGGGTTTCTGACCTAATAAGCCATGTAATCAAACACATAAATGACAAATATGTAATAAATTCCACACTAAGGTATAGAACTGACCCATAGCTTAGTAAGTGTGTTCTCCTGAGGACATTAACAGAAGGACCTTTTCAACTCCAAGAGGTCTAGCTGACAGACCTGCAGGAGAGAGTTAGTTTGGGAAGGAGGAGTGACATCTTAAGGAGGCCGCTTAGCCTTCTTGCCAGACCATACATTTAATTGTCTCCATGACCCTATCGCCTCTGCAGTCTGTGGCCTTCCTCCTTCCTTCTCCACACCTTCTTTCCTCCCCTCCACACCACCCTCCCTCCCATCTTCCCAGCAAAGCCACGGTTTCCATGATTTGTCTAAAGTCTCTTATGGGACGCAGAAAGCTAGCCTTAGAACTGGTCTGTGTGGAAATGTTGCATTCAAATCACTCTATATTCCAGAGCTCACACATCCTATAAACAATCAACAGGACACGTTTAACAATCTTACAGAAAAGAGGGCCTAATAAACATTAAACTCTAAACCAGCACTGCCCAGTAGAAATAGAATGTAAGCCACCAGTGTGAGCCACATATGTAACTGGAAACTTCCTGCTGACCACATTAGAAAAGTAAAAAGAAACAAGTGGAATCACTCTCAATGATATATTTTATTGAACCCAATGTATTAAAAATAGAATCATTTCAACATGTAATCAACATGAAATTATTAATGAGGTAGTGTATGTATTTTTTTCATACTAAACTTGGAAATCCAGTTTTGCACTTATGACACATGCCAGCTCACCACATGCTGGGATTCAGTGGCTCCCTGCTGTTAGTGGCTACCACGCTGCAGACTGCAGCTCTAAACTCTTCATGTCTTTTACACTATTTTTTCTAAATAGTTACTTTTTTTTTTGCATGCATCTAACCAGTGTTCAAGCTCGCTTGGATTCTTTTCCTCTGAATTACTGTGTACATGTATATCTGTCACATAGTGTATACACATACTGAATATATGTCACATATATTTATATGTTGTATGCATTATATCTATTTAAATATGCATTTATCTCTGTGATTGGTATGGTCCATATAAATGGCCTACCATTTGTAAAATTGATCTAATGATCTTCTGTTGTGTTACTATACTGATCGACATTCTCCTATTGGGCATTGTTCTCTCTTGTAAGTGTTCCTGCTACAAATGCTTTTTTTAAAAAAAGGGTGGAATTCTTTTTTTTTTTTTTTTTTTTTGCTTTCTATTGCTCTCCCTTCCTCCTTCCTTAGTCAGCTATCTCTTCCAGAATTACAGAAAGTGGTTAGAAACCTTCCTCCTTCCTTGGTCCAGGATCAACCAAGTCTCCGCTACACCAGTGCTTCCTGAGGGCATTTCGTCTTCTGTGACAGTTAACACCAGTTCCCAAGCCTGGGCCTAAGCAGCTAATTCACGAATGTGTGGAGAAGGAACAAAGGATGGTGGCGGGAGATGTTAAGCAAACAGCTTCTTGCATAAAGGCTTTTGCAGGAGAAAAGAAAGGGCCCCTTCATTTTGAAGTCTAAGGAGGATGTAGCAACACGTTAGAAAACACGTGCATGAATATGGATGGAGCTCCCCACACAGCCCCAGTGACTTGAAGGCAACAATGAAAAAACTATTATAGCTCCTGTTACAAAGGTGATGGGCTGGATATAATTAGGGATTAAATCTGAAATTCCCAGTACAGACCCAGCGTCTGGGGAACTTGACAAGCTGCCATCACTCCAAGGTCCCTGGGAGAAGCAGTGCTGTGTCTGGCTTAATCGGGGAGGGGCACCGGGGCACCTCACCATAGCGAGCCACTTATCACATCGCTAATGAACAGGGAGGCCTTCTAAGAGGGGGCTGGAGCCATGGTGTCACTTTCCCTTTGTTGTGTGCACATCAGCTGGCATCTCTGCAGGGGCGTGACTTGTCAGCAAGGAGACAAGTTGCTAGGTAACCAGGAAGTATGAGGGGAGCCCCCTCCCCCAGCCCCAGGGAAGCAGAGTGCCAAAGGCGCCCCAGGAAGGATTTGGCAGTTAGAAAACAAAACAACTACAGCTTCTAAGATGGAAAGATTAAGTGCTACCTAAGGAGTAGCAGGCTGCTACTTTTTGTTTGTTTTTGGAAGGAGAAGGCTGATTGGAAGAGAAGGGCTGTGACCCAGGAGCAGAAGGAGAAGAAAGGACCGGAAGGAATAGGCCAGAGAGGAAAGGAGGAGCTGTTGTTACAAAGGGAGAGAGGGACAAGACAGGGAGAAAGAAAGCATCTGGAAATGACCCCACTACAGGATGGTGCACGGGGCCTCCAGGAACTCCAGGGGCCTCAGAGGACTACAACTGTCTAGGTAAAAAAAGAGGCTGACATCTGGTCTCCAAAGCAGGCGTGTGTCTTATCTGGAAACTTGCTGGAAACTCACGGAGCCCCACCAGGTCTACTGCTTCAGAACCTGTTCTAACAAGCCCTCCAGGTGATTCAGAAACACAGCACAGTTTGAGAGCCAGTGTTGCACAGGAATACGCTGGCTTTGTTGTTGTTGATCCTCACCGGAGGACACATTTTCCACTGATTTTTAAAGAAAGTGGGAGGGAGGGAGGGAGAGAGAAACATTGATGTGAGAGAGTCATACCCATTGATTGGTCGCTTCCCACATATGCCTTGACTGGGGCAAAGAATTGAACCTGCAACCCAGGCACGTGCCCTTGACTGGAAATCGAACCTGTGACCCTTTGGTGCGCAGGGTGACACTCGAACCACTGGGAAACACCTGCCAAGCCAGGAATAAGATGGTTGTTGAAGGGCGAGGAGTGGATGTCAAGCACAGATCGCATCGGACCAAGTTCAGTAGGCAAGGAGAGCTTTATTCAAGGCTATTGCAATAGGGAGAGAGGGCAGAACTCAGTCTGAACTCAACTCTCCTGCAGCAGAGGTGGGTGGTGGGGCTCAAAGGTGGGAGTGAGCTGATGCAAAAGTCCTGGAGGACTTTGGGGGTGGTCATAGGCCATTGGTGTTTACTAACAAATTTCTACCTTTATGACAGGAGCTGGTTTTACAATTCCGAGCAAGATGTCCCTCTGAAGTGAGGCTCCTGCCCTCCCACAGGGACGGGAGGTAGAGGAGCCATCTCCTTTGATGGTTTCAAAGAGATGGTTCCCAGGTCCCAGAGAAAGACATTCCTTGGTTGTAAACCTCCCAGAAGCTTTTACAAAAAAGGTTTACATACATCTTCAAGGGGCAGAGGAAGCATGTGCAATGGCGAGCTTTCTAATGAAAATGCTCGAAGTAAAGGGAGGCCAGCTGTTTGGTCAAGCCGAGAGGGAGGAGCGGTAGGGCTGTGCTGGTCAGGGGGCAAGGGAGGCCCTTGGCACAGTCAAGGCACTGCTGTCCCCTCTGGGAACTGAACGGAATTCTCTCTCTGTCTCCTCTTTTCTCTTTGTAATCTCCATCCAGAGCCACAGTGGAGGGGACAGGGATGAAGGAGCGTACCCCAGAAGGTGGCTTCCTCGGGGTGGTGGACAGAAGGGTGGTGTGGGGCGGGGTGGAGAACACCAGCTTGTGCAGAGCCGTCCTCACCATCCACCCCCACCCCGCCCCCGCTGTGCTGCTTTCATTGTCTTCATGGGAAAACAGACCAGGACACACAGACAGGGAGGGCAGCGTGGGCTGGATTTGCTTGATTCTCTCCAAAGGCTTTCTGAAGAGCTGATAGCATTTCCTTGGAACGAAGTGGCTGTGGTGACGATAACAGGCCAGCTTCAGCCAGGCCTTTTCTGCGGCACGAACATTTGCAACTGCCCATAGCCCGACCTTGAGGGACTTGGCCAAGATGGACTGCCTTCCAAGACAGATTTACTGCAAGGCTTCGTGCTTCTGACTGTGGGGCTCCTGGTGGGGACGGCCGCCCGTGCATCTGATCTTTAGAAGTCCCGCCAGAAGGGCCGGCGTTCTTCCTGCCCATTGTCCGCCGCGGCTCTTCTTCTACATAGCTGGTGACGGAGCACGCAGCACTGATGAGGGCGGAACTGTTCCGAAGGACAAACGGGCTTTTGCTAGTGACCTTTGAGATAATCTGCTTTTTTTTTTTTTTTTTCTTTTTCTTGGAGGCAGCTGTTCTGGAAACCCAGCCAAGAGGCCTGGTGTGGGGCCCTGACTAATGTGCCGTGGGAGGCCGTGCTGCTCCCATCCGCGCGGTCCTGGTCACCACACACCCTACAGCACCTCTGCTCAGCTGACCTGCCTCCTGCTCAGCACAGCGGGGCGGCTGCCAGGGCTACAGCCTCTGATGCTGACGGTTGGCTCACCCGAACACTAGTGTCTGCTGCAGCCCATCCCGTATGCAAGGTGCTCCTGGGCCAACCAAACACGACATTTAATAAATAACAAACGCTGTGAAAATGTCCACTGTTACTTGCTTATGTGTTTCCCTAGGCTGTGGGCTTCTCAAGGCAGGGCTAAGCCCGGTAAATGCCTGTGTCAATGGACGACACTTTGCCGTGGCCTCTTCCCACCTTTTATTCCATCGTGAAGACGTTTCTGAGCTCCAGAGACGGTGAAGCCGCGCTTCCTTCACCATGCGAGGGGGCAGAGAATTTCTGCCAGAAGAACGATCAGAAGAAAGATCGTCAATCTTGGTAATATTTATGAGTGTTAATTTAATTTGAAAAACGAAACCGACCAGAGAAAAACATCACCCAGCACATGGTAACAACATAATGGTTGATGTTGTTGTTGAACTGCTAACAATGCAACGATTACAGGGAAAAGGCCCATTTGTGAAAATGATGTCCAGGACGGCCAAACCCACACTTGAGAGTCTAAGAGAAAAGATGAATGCACCCGCAGCATAAATAATTCACCAAGGAAATTATTTAGTGAGCGCTTAGCGTGTGCTTAGCAGGTACCTGGCCAGACACAAAAATGCTAAGACCACGCTGCCCTCCTGCAGCCTCTGCCAGCGCCGCTGCCCGAACAGAGCCCAGAGCCCCAGGGTCCCGGGCCAACGGGTTAACAGGCCCATTGAAAAGACACTATTTTAAACACATTTAAAGCAACAGCATGAAATGGGTCCCACCCTACACTGCTCCTCCTGCAGAATGAAGTGATTCTTCTTACGATAGAAACTCTGAAAACAGCGGACACCAAAGGATGACCTGGAGACGCTGCTTTTGGCCTGAAGAGGGAGGGCTGGGAACAGACCCAGCCGGGTCCCTCCTAAGTGCCTTTATTCCATCGAATTCTAAGGAGCAACGGGGACGCTCTTGTAAGCATTTGCATTGCAAAGCAGGCTGAAAATTGGCCTCCTTTAAACAGACGCCCCATGCAAGGCCGCCCTCCCACCCTCCGTCGCCCACCCTTGGCAGCCGCGACCCGGCGGTGATAAAAGAGGCAGCCACGTGAGCGGCGCAGCTGAAAGGATGACTCTGAGCTGCTCGACTGTTTAAGTAATTAATGCAGTCCCCCCGCCCCCCAAGGTTAGAAACGAAGGGAGGGGCGATGAATCTGTGAGTGAGACACCACTTTGGGTCCATTATATGCTCCTAAAGAGACGCCAGGTACCCTCGCTGCGTGCGGTTCTTCAGCCTCCTCCAGCCCTGCCTCAGCCCCGCCTCCGAGGATCACGGCGTTGGCGTTGGCGGAGCGCCTCTCGGTGGGTCCTTAACAACAGGAAAGACTCTAAAGCTCCTTTTGATCCTGGCATCAATCCGAAGGAAAAAACCTCCACGACTCTCACCACAGACTGTAGTTACCTAAACTGGGATACTGAGAAACTAAGCCAGCCTTTGAGAGGACAATACAGTGACTCAGGATTAAGGCAGAGAGCTCCCACCTCAAACAGTTGCCTTTGTTTGAGGCCAAGCATTTGCCTCAGTCTGACAGCCAGCCCCAGAAATCCAGGGGGTGGAGGACAGCAAATCTAGGTTCAGCATTCTAGACAGACCCCTATTTACTTAGTTATTATTTATTTGCTTATAAATTATTTTCCCTGCGTTAGTCTGCTAATTTTATCACAGTTCTGGAGGCTGCAAGGCCAAGATCAATCTCCTGGTAGGGTTGGTTTCTGATGAGGACTCTTGCTCGCTTGCAGATGGCCACCTCCTCACTGTGTCCTCACATGGCCCTTCTTTCCTCTGTGTGTGTGTGCACTCCTGGTGTCTCTTCCTCTTCTAATAAAGCTACCAGTCCTATTGGGTTAGGGCTCCACCTTTATGACCTCATTTAACCTAATTACCTCCCTAAAGTTCCTATCTCCAAATCCAATCACGTCGGGGGTGAGGGCTTCACCATACAGCGTTTGTAGAGGGCACGATTCAGTCCATAGCATATCTCTCCTCTCTTCTTTCCAGTGCTGCAGACCTTTCTACTTCTTTCCCTCCAAAACTCTATCAAAACATTCACTTAGGAAAGGGCATAGCTGGCATTGCCCGAGGCCTATGGCAGTGGAGGTGCCCTTTGTGAGAGACTCCGGGAGACATGATGAGCGTAAAATGACCGAATTGCAGAACAAAGTCTGGATGGTGTCATGGATGCTGCACTTAAGTGGCTGCTCCACTGTCCTCCCCCTTTCACATTCAGCTCCTGGAAAAGGAAAGGCAGAGTCGTCTCACCCATGTTCTCATTCCCGTTCATTCTCCACCTTTGCCTGGCTTCCATTGAAATGGCGGAAAATCGCCTAGTATCCTGTGCGTCTCCCCTACTCTCACCCTACACCACTTACAACACCACTGACACGGGACCTGCGGGTTTATTCCCACAGGGATCAAGTCTACAACACCCGCTGGGCGTCCTATAATTCAATTCAGGTCTGACACTACCTGGAGCCCGTATCGGGCCCCACAGGGAAAGGCTCAGGCCTACGACACTGCCCCCACTTCAGATCCCAGTCCAAAGTCCAGGTTGTCACCTATGCTTCTGACCTACCGGCTATAAATGGAAGGTTCCCACAACCCCCCTCCTTTTGTTTGATTAAGTTGCTAGAGCAGCTCACAGAACTCAGGAAAACAACTTATTTACTAGATTAATGGTTTATTATAAAAGGAGGCTACTCAGGAACAGCCAGGTAGAAGAGGCCCATAGGTACGTGGGAAGGGGCAAGGAGCCTCCATGCCCACTGGGCCACCCTCCCAGCACCTCTGCGTATCCACCAACCTAGAGGCTCTCTGAACTCCATCCTTTTGGGTTTCTGTGGAGGCTTCATTGCATAGGCATGATCAGTTAACTCATTGGCCATTGGTGATTGATTCAACCTCCAGGCCCTCTCCCCTCCCTAGTACACCAGTGTGAGTGTGAGTGTGTGTGTGTGTGTGTGTGTGTGTGTGTGTGTTTCTGAATTTTCCAATGTTCTAATCACATAGTTGGCTCTCAAAGTAACGAGCCTGTATCCTTAGGGGCTTTCCAAGAGTCACCTCATT
This sequence comes from Myotis daubentonii, assembly GCF_963259705.1. Lineage (NCBI taxonomy): Eukaryota > Metazoa > Chordata > Mammalia > Chiroptera > Vespertilionidae > Myotis > Myotis daubentonii. The sequence goes on along the minus strand of NC_081844.1, from coordinate 62,737,218 downwards.
AGCATACACCCAGGTGTGGTTGAAATGGGTTTGTTATGATAAGACACTCTTTTTCACTTTTATAGCTCTGTAACTATTCCAAAAAATTTAGGAGCCCTGTGCCCCAAACCAGGACAAACACCAAATGTATATCTCTTGCTATAAATCACAGCATCATATACACATACTTCATTCATTCCTTCAACTGAGCGTCACATTTACCCACAACCCATCTTCCCCTGATTTGCATACCTCCGGCTTTGCCCACAAATGTATCTTTGGTTCATGGATCAACTCTTTATTAGACAGGGTTATGAGATTGTACATAAAATTTCTCTCATCATATTTGAACTAAAAACGTGCCTTTCAGATTTTAACCCTATCAGCTACATGATGTCATTTTATCTTAGGTAATAGGAACACGATAAAGCTGTTTTATCAGAACAGTTTCTTGTATTGTGCTTTTTGGGGGAGGAACAGAATTCCTCTTGGAGAGTGATGGCTCTCTTCTTTAAGCAACTACCTAAGAGGTGGGCCCCCTGGTGGAAAGAGGTGTGAAAGAATAGCGCTGCTGTGCATGTGAATACCCACTGGTACCCTTGAGAGCATGGCCCTGGAGGGTTGCAATAGAAGGGGCATGGGGGAACCAGATGGCCCGGGAAGGAAGAAGGGTGGCGAAGAGTCTCTCTAGAGAGAGGTGACCTGAACAAAACTGGCAGAATTGGAACCTAAGGGGAAAGATGGAACCTGCCAGGCCGGTGTGGCTCAGCGGTTGAGCGTCGGCCTATGAACCAGGAGATCACGGTTCAATTCCCAGTCAGGGCACATGCCCAGGTTGTGGGTTCAATCCCCAGTGTGGGGTGTGCACAAGGCACCCAATTAATGATTCTCTCTCATCATTGATGTTTTTTATCTCTCTCTCCCTCTCCCTTCCTCTCTGGAATCAATAAAAATATATTTTTTAAAAAAAGGTCCTTGATAAATTCCTATTAAGGACTCTAGGATATTATGTGTAATGTTCAACTTTAAGTTATTTCTAGCTGTATGCTCTTCTGTGGTCTCCTCTTTCAATATTTGGCAAAGGTCTAGTACATATAACACCTTGTGCTCATGGAGCTTGCAGAGTGGAGGGGCACCTGAGGCCATGGCAGGCGTGGCTCAGTTGGTTGAGCATCCACCCGGGCTCCAAAAGATCTCGGGTTCGATTCCTGGTCAGGGCACATACCCAGGCTTCAGGTTCGATCCCCAGTTGGGGTGAGTATGGGAGACAACCAATTGATGTCTCTCTTTCTCTCTCTCTCTTTCTCTCTCTCTCTCTCTCCACCTCTCCCTCTCCCTCTCTCTCTCCACTCCCTCTCCCTTCCTCTCTCTAAAAAGTCAATAAAAATATATTAAATACATTAAATATGGCTATTAGTGTGGGCCCTGATCCAATCTGACTGGTGTCCTGTTAAGAAGAGGAGATGGGGACACACAGAGGAACACCAGGGATGCACATATGGAGAAATGACTGTGTGAGGACACAGCCCTCTGCCGGCCAGGAGAGAGGCCTCAGAAGAAAACAAACCTGCCGACAGGATCTTGAACTTTGGCCTCCAGAACTGTGAGAACACAAATCTCTGCTGTTTCAGCCCTCCGGCGCGTGGCACTTTGTTACGGCAGCCGACTCAGACAGGCATGTGCTCACACCAGCCTGCGCCGTTGTGCGTATGTTGTGATGTGTGTGTATGTTGGTAAGTGATGGGAAGGGATATGTTTGGGGTACAGCCCACCAGTTGCTATGGGGAAGGATTCTCTTCACCACCCAGCTTGGCTGCTGCCCTCTCTCTTTAGGACAGACTATTCCCTGGTGTGGGCGGGACCAGTGTCAGGGAGGGAGAGAAAATAGAACCAGAGATGTGGGTTAGCAGTCGGATGGGGAGAGAAGCAAGAAGCACATTCATTTATAGTCTGCGGAGAGCCAACCAAGCGTCGCGGTGGGAGACGGGGCCAGGCAGAAGGCTTCACTTACCGAAATAGAACTCTGTTTTGACATCCTCCTTGCAGCTGTTTTACCCACGCTTGTCTGTCTCGCCAAGTGCGCCCAGAAAAAGCAGCAGGGTTTTAGCTTCTCGCGGCGCCATCTGGTGGTGCTCATGCAGAGGCACAGCGGTTCAGTGCACACAGCCGGGTGTCCCCCCAAACGCAGAGAGAGCCGCCTTTGGCTCTGTAAGGAGTCATGGACACAAAGGCTCTTGGGAGGAAAGTGAGAGTGCAAAGAGCGCCCACTTGGAACCAGACGTGGACTCTCGCTCTGCATCTCATTAGCTGCACAATCTTGAGCCAGCTCTTCTCTCTGTGCCTCAGCTTCTTTGGGTAAAAAATAAGGGTCACTAATGCCAACAGGATTTTGTGAGGATTCCTTGAGATAAAACCCCAGAACATCCCAGTTCTTGGAATGTTGTACTTCAGTAAACACTTCATCCCTTTCTCCCTTCTTCATTTTTTCTTGTATCCCCCCCCCCCCCCACACACACACTTATATGATTTTGTAAATAATTAAAAGCCTGTACAGTTAATTTATTTTATTAGTGGTGGGGTCAGGGGAGAGGCATCTGGAAGAACCGAGAACAGGAGGGAGTGCGGCCACCAGGCCCTGCTCTCACAGGCATCAACGCTAGTGTCCCCAGGTCTGACCTTGACTGTTTCCGAAGAGGACCCTGCCTACCTACGATGAGGGACAGGAGGTGGTGTGCTCGCCTTTTGAGATCTCCTCCAAGCCTGCGGATATTGAGTCCATGGACTACAGCAACATTGACAAGAACACGCGTCAAAGACACCCATTATCTAAATGATGCAAAAACAGATCACCATTATGCACACAGAGAACCTTTGCAATTTGCTTTAAAGGTGAAAGGAAGGAGACAGGAGAGTTGCCTGCAGAGGAAGGATTCCAACGTATTTGAAAGTAACAGAAATATCTTCCCCTCACATTAAAAAAATCTGGGGCTCAGGGCATGTGCCTGCATATGGCAGCTCTTGCAGATGCCGGGCACTTTCCTGGGGGCTACCTCTGTCTTCTCTAACACTAATCTTGAAATACATTATTCAGTGAGGGCAAGGTTCCCAACCTAAGACCTAGAAAATATTAATCACACAGGAAAGAAGGATCAGGGGTGGACCCTAAGCCCTCTTGGGGCCCCGCAGTCTTCAGATCAATGACCTTGACCATCTTTGGTGACCTGGGCTCCCTCTTCCTGCCATACCCAATGGACTCATGGACATTTCAAACTGAACCCCTCCTTTGATCTAATTCCTATCTCAGTAAATGGCACCATCATTAACCTACCTGGTTGCTCAAGTCAGAAACCAGAAATGTGGGAACCCTTAGCTCCTGCTTCCTTCCCATCCATCAGACACATCCGGTTGCACCATGCCCAACGCTCTTGACCTCAGTTCTCTACTGAATCCATCTCCATCCGCATGCTCCGCATCGGCTCCATGGTGGCCGACTGACGCCCTGTGGGCATCTCATCTGCCACGTGAGGCCTGCCAGCCATCCGAGTCCCAGCTCCTGTCTGAAGTGCCACACTGCAGGGCACGGGGAGTGCTGTCATCGGGGCCAAGGGATGCAACCTGGACGACTGAGTTGTTAACTTGTAACTCGAGGTTGTTCCAGTAACTACTCAGGTGTGACAAATTACCCCAGATGGGGTGTAGAGCAACCTTTGAATCAGGTTCACCGATTATGTGGGTCAGTAGGACTCAGTGGGACTGGCTTGTGTCTGAGGCCGAAGCTGGGAGACTCAATGGCTGGAAGTGACTGTGCAATAGACTCATCCGAAAGGACCTTCTCTCGCAGGTGCAGCGGTTCCTGCTGGCTGTGGGCGCGGACCAGCCCCGCACGCTGGCCTCAGGGTAGTGGGTCTCTTGCATGGCAGCCCAGGGCGCCAAGCACAGTGCTCCCGTGAGCGAAGCAGGAGCTCCTTGGCCTTTAACGACCGACCCTCGGAAGTCACACAGCACCACCTCTACTGAGTTCTCCTGGCTACGAGGGAGGTATTCACAGTCCAGAGTCACAGGAGAGACTGTGGTCCCAACTCATGATGGGAGAAATGTCAAATAATTTGCAAATATGCTTACAAACTGTCCTGCGGGGAAACTGATCAGTGAGAGATGGGTGACAGAAGGTAAATTCTCCTTCCCTCCCTCCAGAGGACTGGTCTGAGGGGCGCCTTCTCCAGCAGCCCACCCCGGGCGGCAGCTGTGCGCCACCGCAGCTCATCCAAAGCGCTGCCGCGGGAGGAAACGCCCCCTCTCCTGCTGCCTTGGGATCACACTGTCCAAATACCAGTAAAGCATCCGCTGCAGGCCTCCCTTGCCTCGGGCTCTGCTGCTCCAGACAGCGTGGGCTGAGCTACCTCCACAACCAAGCTGTCACCGCGTCCGGCTGGTTCGTTCTTTCAGATATCGTTCTTGTCCACTCACTCCTCTCCGCCCGCTGACCTCCCCGCAGGCCGGCCACCACCTCGTCCTGCACAATAGGCTCCAGACAGACCCATTTATGTCTACACTGGTGGCCCCCCTCAGTCCACACTGAGATTTGGAAACAAATCGCATGACACCATCTCCCCGCTTAAAGCCCTGTGGTGGCTCCTCATCCTCTTTATACAGCAGGGCCCGGGCCCTCAGCACATGGGAGTGGGATGGTTCTTTGTTGTGGGAGCCGTCCGTTCAGTGCAGGAGACGTAGCAACATCCCGTCCTGGACGCCCGTAACTCTCCATTCCCCGACTGCACAAGGAAAAATGTCTCCAGACATTGCCAAATGTCCCCGGGGGCTGGGAGCTGGGACGAGGGAAGGAACAAAATCATCTTGGTTGAGCACCCCTGGACTAAAGTGAGCACACTTTCCAGGCCCTGTGTGGGCGGGCCCTGGCTCAGCGGAATTCTTTGACCGTGCCATGGCCTTTCCCTTTTCCGGTGTTTTTACTGCTGTTCCTCAGCCTGGAACATGCCCTTTTCGCCCACTTGTCCAGCCCAACGCACACACCTGCAGCCATTCACCTAGCTGTCACTGCATTACTAGTCCTCAGCCATTCACCTAGCTGTCACTGTATTACTACTAGTCCTCAGCCATTCACCTAGCTGTCACTGTATTACTAGTCCTCAGCCATTCACCTAGCTGTCACTGTATTTATTACTAGTCCTCAGCCATTCACCTAGCTGTCACTGCATTACTAGTCCTCAGCCATTCACCTAGCTGTCACTGTATTACTAGTCCTCAGCCATTCACCTAGCTGTCACTGTATTACTAGTCCTCAGCCATTCACCTAGCTGTCACTGTATTTATTACTAGTCCTCAGCCATTCACCTAGCTGTCACTGCATTACTAGTCCTCAGCCATTCACCTAGCTGTCACTGTATTACTAGTCCTCAGCCATTCACCTAGCTGTCACTGTATTACTAGTCCTCAGCCATTCACCTAGCTGTCACTGCATTACTAGTCCTCAGCCATTCACCTAGCTGTCACCGTATTTATTACTAGTCCTCAGCCATTCACCTAGCTGTCACTGCATTACTAGTCCTCAGCCATTCACCTAGCTGTCACTGTATTACTAGTCCTCAGCCATTCACCTAGCTGTCACTGTATTACTACTAGTCCTCAGCCATTCACCTAGCTATCACTGTATTACTAGTCCTCAGCCATTCACCTAGCTGCCACTGCATTACTAGTCCTCAGCCATTCACCTAGCTATCACTGTATTACTAGTCCTCAGCCATTCACCTAGCTGCCACTGCATTACTAGTCCTCAGCCATTCACCTAGCTATCACTGTATTTATTACTAGTCCTCAGCCATTCACCTAGCTGTCACTGCATTACTAGTCCTCAGCCATTCACCTAGCTATCACTGTATTACTAGTCCTCAGCCATTCACCTAGCTGCCACTGCATTACTAGTCCTCAGCCATTCACCTAGCTATCACTGTATTTATTACTAGTCCTCAGCCATTCACCTAGCTGTCACTGCATTACTAGTCCTCAGCCATTCACCTAGCTGTCACTGCATTACTAGTCCTCAGCCATTCACCTAGCTGTCACTATATTACTAGTCCTCAGCCATTCACCTAGCTGTCACTGCATTACTAGTCCTCAGCCATTCACCTAGCTGTCACTGTATTACTAGTCCTCAGCCATTCACCTAGCTGTCACTGTATTACTAGTCCTCAGCCATTCACCTAGCTGTCACTGTATTACTAGTCCTCAGCCATTCACCTAGCTGTCACTGCATTACTAGTCCTCAGCCATTCACCTAGCTGTCACTGTATTACTAGTCCTCAGCCATTCACCTAGCTGTCACTGTATTACTAGTCCTCAGCCATTCACCTAGCTGTCACTGTATTACTAGTCCTCATCCATTCACCTAGCTGCCACTGCATTTATTACTAGTCCTCAGCCATTCACCTAGCTGTCACTGTATTTATTACTAGTCCTCAGCCATTCACCTAGCTGTCACTGTATTTATTACTAGTCCTCAGCCATTCACCTAGCTGTCACTGCATTACGAGTCCCCAGCCATTCACCTAGCTGTCAGTGCATTTCTAGTCCTCAGCCATTCACCTAGCTGTCACTATATTACTAGTCCTCAGCTGAAACAGCACTTCTGTGGCCTCCAGACCAGGTTAGTGCCCTGGTGCATGCTCCGGGGGCACCGGGACTTGCCACATACAGCACTCAACACAGTGGCGCTGAATTGACTAGTTGGTGCAGCCTTGCTCATGCTTGTGCTCACACTCTGAAAACGCCACCAGATCAGGGCTGCTGTCTGTCTTGCTCAGCCCTGAGTCCCAGGCCTCGGCACAGCGCTGGGCCTGCGGGACATTCTCAGTGCACTGGGTAATGCATGAATGAACGAGTGGGAGAATACTACTGAGGCATATTTTTGGGAATATCTCCAGATGCCTTCCTTTGCTTGCTGTAGGTTTTTCTCTGCCCCTGTGGAGCCAGCCCTCTTTTCTGATGTTTTCCCAACCAAACAGCCTGCCTGACCCAGGCGCCTCTGCAGACTCGGCCCTGCTCTGTGACCTGCTCTCTGCAAAGAATTTAGGCGAAGTAATCTGCAGACAGCGCTTTAATTTTACCAAACTGCTCTAGAAGCCAGGCATGCACTGAAAGATCAAACCAAAGTCTGAGATAGGACTTTTGATTCTTCAAAATATGTATCAAAAAATGGAATTCACCCTTTGGCTTTGCGTCCACTCAGTGGGACTTCCTTCGCCTGGTCTCACCTCTCACCCCTGACTGACTGCCTCCTGTGGTCTCCACAGGGACACCTCCTCTGCAGTGTCCTGTTTTGGACCCCTTTTTTTTTCCAGACCTCAAAGAACTGCTTTATTGATACTGCACAGCTGGGCTCAGCTGCCCGTGGCCCTTGCTGGGCAGGGTCTGTGTTTGCCTTGTGCGTAGTTCTGAGTGAGACAGGACTAAGGACTAAACCCTGGGATTTCTACATTTAAGCACCAAGGCTTGAAGCTCCGGCGCATCTCAGGGCTCTTGCTGGAAGGGGTCATTATGTGGCCTTCTGAAAACCTGATGTGTTTTAGGGCACCAAGGAGGAGTGGTTTTGGCAAACAGCTTTTGTGAACTGACTTGTTGCAGTTCTGATCTCGGGCCTCTGGAGAGCTGGAGGAGGAAGCTGAGACCGGGAGGCCCCGCCTGCCGGTTCTGATGCTCCAGCTGCCTCCCCACGTGTGGAATCCCGAGTTCTGGTAACCCTGAGACTTACACCCCCTAGTGGTGTGACAAGATATAACTTCTCTTGATAGAAAGGACAGAGTTAAGCCACAGCTCACCGCTCTGAATTGTGTGGCTGACCAGAACCTTCCTATTGCAAATTAGGGTTGGAGTGAGATGAGCTGGGGGGTCCTCTGAACGTGAATGGGAAGAGGGTTCACAGGTCGGCGGACGCTGTGTTGTCTGGAATTCTTTCCCGGGTGGGTCAGCCTGGGACCTGCCAGAGACTGAGGTTCTGAGGATGCTCTGCTGACAAAGTCCCAGAAACAAAGGCGAGAACAGAACACAATGAAAAGAAAGCAGGAAGGATAAACAAAAAGGAAGGAAGATGAAATAGATACAAAATAATATTGAGTGTAAACTGTAATTTTAAAAAATTTAAAGACTCAAAAAAGTAAAGACTTTATAAAAACAAATAAAAAAGATTGACTAAAAAGAGAAAAAATAAAGTAAAAGAAGAGCAAACCACATATACAATATTTGAAATTATTTTTAAAAAATATGTTTTTATTGATTTCAGAGAGAGGAAAGGAGAGGGAAAGAGAGACAGAAACATCAATAATGAGAATCTTCCATTTACTGACTCCTGCATGCCCCCTACTGGTGATCAAGCCAGCAACCTGGGCATGTGCCCTGACCAGGAATTGAACTGTGATCTCCTTGTTCATGGGTCAATGCTCAACCACTGAGCCACGCTGGCCAGGCCAGTATTTGAAATTCTTTATCCTGTTGCCAGGGTAGCAGAACAGTCCTAGGCCTTCCTGCCTCCTGATGTTATATCTGGTTTTTCCGGTTTGGGGCTGGTGGGGTTTTTCCTTGTGTTTTGTTATGTTTCTTTTTCTGCAGGACCTGACTGGCCTATGGTCTACCCATTGGGGTTTTCATGAGTCACCTTATAACAGGCTGTGTGCTGTGTTGCAATGACTGTTGTTTGGTGGGTCAGCCCAGACGCAGGCTTAGTATTGCTCCATTGTTGTACACCTTCCAAGCGGCAGAAACTAGCTGCACTCTCAAGCTCTATTAAAGCTTCCAAGCACTTGAGGCACTCTCCCATCATGTCAACTATCTCTTAGAGCAGTGATGGCGAACCTTTTGAGCTCGGCGTGTCAGCATTTTGAAAAACCCTAACTTAGCTCTGGTGCTGTCACATATAGACATTTTTTGATATTGGCAACCATAATAAAACAAAGACTTATATTTTTGATATGTATTTTATATATTTAAATGCCATTTAACAAAGAAAAATCAACCAAAAAAATGAGTTCGCGTGTCACCTCTGACACGCGTGTCATAGGTTCGCCATCACTGTCTTAGGACCTGGGTTTGCAGACTGGCTGGCATCGGTGGGGAGAAGTCAGCAGGGAATCTCAGGATGTGTCTGGAAAGTGGAAAGAAGGTCATTCATTGGGGAGACAAAGAAGGTCACTCTGGAGTTCTCTGTTTTGTTTTTTAAAGATGATTCTCTAGTATGGATGTGCCCAGGTTTCTCAAAACAGGAGCTGCAGACTCCCAAAGGCTTTGGCCATCTGACAGGGGCCCCATTTCCCTGCTCACCTCTTTGTTCTGCCTTTTCTGTGTCTCGGAGCAGTCCTCCTATCGGAGACCCTCTGCCTGCCCGCAGGCCCAGCCCAGACCTCCCCCTCAGGGCCTGTGCTTTGGGAAGTTATTTTAGGAGATGGTGTGGGTTCAGGGCAGCTGGCGTTCAGTTTAGAATCTCTGCTGTGTACTGAAGGCCAAAACCATTCAATCAAACACACAGGGAAGTTTCAATACTGTCCTGGACTTCTAGGATTCATCTTCTTGCGTCGTGTTGGTCTTCTTTGGCTTCAAGAACAAGTAAGACCAGGGGGAACCTGCAGAGACCAGCAGGGCACCGTGAGAAGATCTGGTTTGCAGGTATTTGCAAATTAATTTTGGCATTCCTTGTTCCTCAGTGCTAAAAACAAGACAGCAGGCACCAAGTGGAGGCACTTATTCTAAGCACCGTGTCATCAAACCGGACTTGATTACAGCTTCAGCTCACCCAGAAATGGAATCCTGCACCAGCCAATCAGGAATCGCCTGATCAGCACTGGTTAGATAACTGGCCTGATGAACCCCTGCCATCCCCTAAAGGAAAGTGACTTTGCAATCACTAGTCGCTTCTGCCAAGTATAACTTCCTGGTTCCCTCCCCTTCTGCCCAAGTCTTTCATTCTGTACAGCTCCTCGCAGCTCCTTCCTGCCTGGCAGATGGGGTGCTGCCCAGGTCATGAATCACTGAATAAAGCCAATAAGATCTTCAACATTTCTCCAGTTGAGTATCATTTTTTAACACGACATATGTGTGTTTCTTTGAATTCTCCTTTGAACTGGTCAAAATGGCATACTGCTTCCCTCATGAATGAATTCAATAAACTCTCGATGTGTTTTCATTTTGTATTTGTCTGAGAGGCATGGTTTTTTACCTTTTAACAAATACCTTTTAACATTCTGTACCCAATATGCTCACTACTTTTCTAGGTATTTTATGTGCTTATTTAACAAACACACAGCACGCACTTTTAGTTGCCATGTGCTATTTTAAGTGCTTTATAAATGTTAATTAATTCAACCCTCCTAACAGCCCTATTTCATTTGAACTTCCCTTCAGCCCGCATTGTCCCCTCTGAAGGAACAGAGGCCACAAATCCTGCCACGGTGGTGTTACCTTACCTGTCTGAACTGGGAGCTGGGGCAGACCTGTGCGAGGCTGAGGCGTGCTGGCCGCCCTGTGGGCACTGGGGACCCCTCGAGTCTCAGTGATCTGAGACAAAGAAGGGCGCCCGACTTTATTCTGAGGCAGCTGCATCTTCACAGAGCAAAACGATTGCATGGACAGAGGGGGGACTATGATGAATGGGTTCCGTGAAGGACCCGGCTGTGTGCCACACCCTACGTGGGTGCTGCGGGGGGTGGCTCTGCAGTGCAGAGGCCCTTGGCCAGCCTGTCACCATGTTCCTACCAGAGGTCAATTAAAATATCGCTCCACTTCTTTCCTCTCGGGGCCTCTTCCTTCTTGGAACATATATCTGAGCTTGTTTGTTTTTTAATCTGTGAAACAAACTTCATTATAAAACAAATAAGTCATGGGGATGTATGTACAGCAAGGTGACGAAAGTTAAATCATAAGAAAAAATTTATAACTATGTGAGGCAATGAATGTTAACTAAACTTATTGGGGTGATCATTTCACGATATATACAAATATCAAATCATTATGTTGTACATCTGAAACAAATGCAATGTTATATGTCAATTATATCTTAAAAAAAGGCAAACATTGTTACCATGGTCGTGGGAGTGTCAAGGTGACCGTGGGAGGCAGCATGGGACAGGGGACAGGGCCCAGGTGGGAGCTGCTGGACTTGGGGTCCAATTCTGGGTCTGTAATTTACCGAGGAATAAAGTTAGATTCTGTTTAAATTAGATGAGCATTTAACTCTCAGTGGGATTGAATAAGTGCTTCCTTTTACTTTCCCACAGGAGATGAGAAAGGTCTCAACAGGCCTGGAGCTGGGGAGCAGACCAGAGGGGCCCGGTGTTCGGAGAGGGGGAGAGAAATTGTTTGGGAATTGGCTGAGAAGAGGGTTTAGCTGCAGGTGCCACTGCCGCGGGGAATCCTGCAGCCCGCTGGCTGGCACGGGAGAGCCAGTAAATCAGGTTCAGGAAGCGGCTGGGCAGATGAGGACAGAGACTGGCAGCTAGACTAGCCGCTCTCCTGTTCCTGTTCCAGAGCGAAGGTCACTCCGCCTGGAATCATCTTTTTTTTTTCTCTCCCGGCTTTGTTTACCTTATAAGGAAGTCATGAACGTGCCCTGTTCTCTTCCCCTCATTTCTACAAACAGTTCCCAGAAGCAGAACCTTCTTGGTGAAAGATGGCCGGGAACTCAGTTTTGCTGGCTGCTGTCTCTGTCCTCTCTGCCTGTCAGCAAAGTAAGAGTCCAGCAGTGTGTGTGTCAGTGTGTGTGTGTGTGTGTGTGTGTGTGTGAGAGTGTGTGTGTGTGTGTGTGTGTGTGTGAGAGAGAGAGTGTGAGAGTGTGAGAGAGTGTGTGAGAGAGTGTGTGTGAGTGTGTGAGAGTGTGTGTGCATGTGTGTGAGAGTGTGGGTGAGAGTGTGTGTGTGCGTGTGTGTGAGAATGTGTGTGAGTGTGTGTGTGTGTGTGGTCGAGGGAGGTTGGTTTCTCGGTTGCATACTTGCTGGGGCCCCTGTGTGCTCCGAGGACCATAGCCTGCCCAGCGCCCCTCTGTGGTGATGACCCACAGTTCACGCCAGCATTCCAAGGGTGCTAACCAGGAGCGGGGCAAGCAGACTATAAATATTAATTACGAGTGTTCCAAAGGTAGCGTTGTACCTGCCTGTGAACTCTGGCTGTGGTTTCTTAAACTTTGATCTTTTAATTAATGTGTTTTTGAAAATACACTGCTTATAGCAGGTCTGAGTATCAGGTTAAAAGGAATCTCCTGCAGAGATATGAGCCTCCGATTCAGGACTGAATTCTAAATTCTAAAGCACCTCCCCGCTAGGATTACTCAATATCCCAGTCGCCTGGTTAGATAAGGGCTTTTCTCCACGGGGACCACAGGTGCTCAGTTCCTAGCCTCTGACCTTCTAAATGGGGAAGAGGGTCTGAGCACTGCTGGGCAAGACTTCAAACCAAGCACACATTTCTTTATCCTGCCAAGGCTGTTTGTACCCGCAAACCGGGCAGGGCTGTGGGCTGCTCGAAGGCACTGCAGTTGAGGATAAAGTCCAGCTTGCACATGCCCTCAGTGCCTTGCCTAGCCAGTTTGTTCTGTGGATTTATGGAAATATTACACCATTGTGTGGTCTGAGTCACAGCCTTTCGTGGAGGAGAGCAGGATGTTTGCGACCCATTTACGAAGCACTTAGGTCTGAAGTGCCCCGTGCTGGCCCCCTGGGTCGTATAGACCTACTTGGAGCCACTACCCACCGTGTGACCCTCATGCCCACACTGCAGGGAGCACAGGAGCGGGGCCCTGGGCACCCCGCTGACAGAGCCCGTGTCATCCTCACAGGAGGCTTCTGTGGCTGGTGTGTGAGGACAGAGTGAACTGGGCCAGAAGGCCTGGCCGCTGGGTGCCACGGGTGGGAGTAGGAAGAGAGGAGAGGAGACTGCACCAATGGTGATTGGGGGTGGACAGGGAATGTTGGGTGATGGGTGGGAGGGAGGGAGGGAGGGAGGGAGAGAGAGAGAGAGAGAGAGAGAGAGAGAGAGAGAAGGGCTGTTCAGTTGGCATAAGAACCAGAATTTGTAGCTCCTACAAGAGTCTGCTGCTTATGGAGTCAGGACCCCATGTGTCATGGTAGAAGCAGCTCAGGTTTTGAAGACAGTCTTGCATCTGTCCAGTCCAGCCATGTCTCAGTCAGGTGGCCCTGGCCAGGATGCTGTGTCCTTCAGTGTCCTCCTCAGCAAGGGTGAAGCAGGACCCTGGGTAGAACATGCCCACACAGGAGTGGAAAGGCTGAATCACACGGTCTCACTATGCCTAACTAACAAATCCTTCCAAATGGTTTTTTTTAAAAATATATTTTATTGATTTTTTACAGAGAGGAAGGGAGAGAGATAGAGAGTTAGAAACATCGATGAGGGAGAAACATCGATCAGCTGCCTCCAGCACATCTCCTACTGGGGATGTGCCCGCAACCCAGGTACATGCCCTTGACCGGAATCGAACCTGGGACCCTTCAGTCCGCAGGGAGACGCTCTATCCACTGAACCAAACCGGTTTTGGCCTCCGAATGGTTTTTTAAGTGGTTGTACCATTTTTATATTCCCACCAGCCGTGGTAAGTGTTCCAGTTACTCTTATATCCTCACTTGTCTGTCTTTGTAAATTAGTATGACCTGTCTTTTAAGTTTTACATACTTTAAAAAATATTTTTATTGGTTTCAGAGAGGAAGGGAGAGAGAGTTAGAAACATCAATGATGAGAGAGAATCATTGATCAGCTGCCTCCTGCACACCCCCTACTTGGGATTGAGCCTGCAACCTGGGTACATGCCCTTGACCGGAATCGAACCTGGGACCCTTCAGTCCGCTGACATGGTCTATCCAATGAGCCAAACCAGCTAGGGCAAATTTTATACATTTTAATAGGTATGCAGTGGTATCTAATTGTGGTTTAAATTAGCATTTTATTAATGAATAATAATGTGTCAGATTTTTAACATCTATTCCCTTTTACTTGCAGGTTATTTTGCTATGCATGTAGCAAAAGCAAGATTAAAATACAAAGTTATGCCCCCAGCAGTCTCTGGGTCACCTGAGTTTGAGAGAGTATTTCGTGCACAGTAAGTCATGCTTCTCCACCATTCAGGGATCCGGGCTGGCCAAACACTACACACACACACACACACACACACACACACACACACACACCCCGCTCTGATGTGGGGAAAGATGTGCAGAGAAGAGAGAATCACTCTTCCCGGCCAACACCCTTCTCATGACCTTTGAAGCTTGAGGTAGCCCGTGCGTGGAGTCTCTACCCACCTTTATTACAGATTCGGAGGGGCCTTTACAAAAAGGCTGGGCTCTGATGGCTCTACTCCCTTCCCTGAATTTCTCCTGAGATGATTCTCAGCCCTAGCCCAGTCCTTGCCTTAGAGTGTAAGGTTTAGGATAAATCTGTCCACATCAGATGACTAGGAAAGCCATTTCAGCTTTATCTGAGGCGGGATCCCTGGGGATAACCACTTCATTCCAAAGCTTACTTGGCCACCTGTTTTGGTGCGAAGGGCGGCTCCCCCGAGCTCTGCCGGTTCCTGAGAGGGGATGCACTTGCTTCTCTGGCTCTCCTGGACCAAGCACGGAGGCCCGTCAGCCTCCCTTAGAGGTCTCATGGCCTCGGCTGTAACGGGAATGCTGCCTCTTCCACCTCTTTCTCCTGCTGCTTTGCTCTAGGCATAGTCAGGAAGCTTGGTGTTACGGCGAATTCTACCTCTAAGCGGAACCTGACATCTCACAGCAATCAGTGCAGGGTCCCTCTGAGCACCAGGGAAGTACCTGATTCCTGTCTGAGGGGAGCCTCAGCTTGGATATTCGTTTGCCAAGAAAAGATGCTTATATGAAGCCTAACTTACCCAGTTACCAGCCCAAGGCCCCTCTCCAGAGCCCCACCCAATTCCCCTTCTTTTCCTACACAGATTGAGGTGACTATCTCTAGAGTTTCCCAGCCTTTTACCAGAACACATTTTTTCCCCAGTTGTGAAAATAGCAGTTATAATTTCACCAAGGGCCATTCCTTCATGCTATTGCTCAGCTTAGAAACTTCTATGTAGTTTAATTTGAGCACCTCGATTCCTTTAGATTAAAGGCTTTTCTAAATCTGAAAAGTAGATCCAAGTTTTAAATGGATCTTGCCACAATTTAAATACATTTCCTCGGATTCTATCCTCACTGGAAGGAAGTAGCTGAGCACCTCACTCTTCTTCATACACTTGAGGATCATTTACGGAGTGTCTTTCATCTTTTTCATGTTGAGGCTAGGGAGCACGAATTCTTTAGCTGTTTTTCTCCAATCATTGCAAAAATTAGGTTGTTATTTTTAGACTAAAACTTTTCATATTACTTCTAAGCCAGGAGTCTAGAAGTATATGTAGTGGGTTTCATGTTTCTAGGTAAGATAGAGGAATTGCTTCTTACTTAGTTCTTGTTAAAGTATCCTCTTTTACTTCATGCTAAATAATTCAGTTCCTGGTCCAGAATTAACTGCCACAAGGCCCAAGTAAACCCAGTCGTCACGAATCTGAGTACTCTTTGTAATATTACCCTCTTCTTACTCTTGTAGGTCTGTAATTTTGTTGTTGTTACTATTTCACTAGTTTTTTTATAGTCATTTTGAATTCTAATTATGAAATTCAGGAATTAAAACAAGTGACCTTAATGCATATCTAAAAGCTACGGAGAAAAGGAAAATTTAGAAAGATAGTACTTTTTCAAACATTCTGCGCTACTGGGATGATGGAATGTGGGTCACCTAATTTTGTAGTAAGTGCAAATAAGTTAAGTGAGAGAGACCGTAAGCACGTCTCCATTTTTCTTCCACGTGTACTCATCTTGGGCACTAGCTGGGAGCACAGAATGTACTTACTCACTAAATGAGGGCTTGAGATCTCTCCAAGATGAAAAAATGACTGTAAATGGTGAGCTGTTCGACCTCTAGCCTCCTGCTCCACAAGCACCAGTCTTAGTCAGCTTGCGCTGCTGTAACAAAACACCACGGACCGAGAGGCTTAAATAACAGACATTTGTTTTCTCCCGGTTCTGGAGGCTGCTCGGCTAAGACCAAGGTTCTGGCTGATTCGATTTTCTGGTGAGAGTTCTCCTTTCGTGGCTCGCCGTGTCCTCACGTGGCCTTTCCTCTGCGCACGTGTGCCTGGGTGCTGGGAGAGTGAGGCCGGTGGGTGCCAGAGAGCTCCGGCTATTTCTTCTTATAAGACACCAATCCTATGGGATCAGGGCCCTTCTGCCCTTGTGTATCCTTAAGTACTTCCTTACACCAACATATGGATGGTAGGGCTTCAACATATGGATTTTGGGGAGGGCACAAACACTCAGTCAGTGCCACCACCAAAAGCGTCTGTTGCACAGACTGGGTGATTTCAGGGAGTCAGGGGACGGCTGGCATTTGATGAGCTGCAAGCCTCACTCCCTCTCTGCTCATCCTGTTCCTTGTCAGCCACATCGCTGACAAGTGCTGGTTAGAGTCATGTTCTCCTGCCACCCCCGACAACCTCCCTCCGGAGTCCCCACACAAGGGTTACTTGACAAGGAGCAATTTAGATAGTTACGCGTCTATAAAAGATTAACTCAGCAACCTCTCATCCCCAAGACTGTTCTGAGTGTATTAGCCTGGTGCTCCGACCCCCAGTCAGAGTAATAATCCAAAAGACGTCCCAGGGTCGAAAGCCAGCGGCTGGGGCCTGGGTCCTGGGGCCTCTGTTAACAGTGCGAGCCGCCCGCTGCTCGGGAAAATAGCCATGAAGCAAAAGGAGGGAGAAAACGCAGCAAACAGAAACTCGAAAGAGGAAAACCTACGAAAGCGCCTTTAAGTTGTTTTTTTTAGTTTTTAAAAGATAGCACTCTATGAGCACGGCACTAGAAATGATCTACGTCTGATCAGGTTTTCTCCTTTGGCGAATGGTCCAGATTTCCCATGAGCAAGATTGTTATAAGCAAAGTTGTCTGTTCATTAGAAATCTCTCTGTCAAATCACAAAGATGTTCAGAAGTGATGTGTACCCTGAGAGGGTGCACTAAGTAATCTGCTGGGAAGGGGGGGTGGTATTCAAACTTCTATTTATACTTAAAATTTCATCCTTTTGTTTCTATTTTGTGTGTGTTTTATAAAACATATGACATTCTTTCCAAGTCAATTGTATTAGCTGTGCTGATGGATCAACCCCATATTCCCAATGGTTGGACTCAATGGGCGTTTCCTTCTTGCTCACGTGAAGTCCTGTATGGGTCTTCCTACTGGGTGGCCTTCCACGTGGTCATTCAGAGGCCTCAGCTCCTTCCGTCTAGGGGGTCTTTCCCCACCCAGGTCCTCAGCGTTCTCCCCATTCAAACAGCGAGTGGGGGAAGGAGATTGGCACACCCTCGACTTCACCATTTGGCTCAGAAGTGACATATTTCACTTTCATGCACTTTCCACTGGCAAGAAGGGGCACCGCTGGAATGCAAGCGGGCTGGGGGTGTTGTCCGAGCTGGGCAGCGCCCACTCAGTCCATCGGCTGTCAGCTAGCACCTCCGCTACCGTAGGCATGTGTATGTTTTTATGAGGGCTGTAGAGCTGTTAGGGCTATGTGATGAAAACCATTTGGAGACTAACGTTTCAGGCACTGTCAGAGTTTGGGTTGCCTTGCCATAAATTGATCCTTCCCCCCCAAATGAGGTGAACTTTGCAGTACCCTTAATGACTGAGACAGGGTCCCAACAGCATTTAGTTTGGGACTGCTCTCCCTGCTCCCAGCCCTCGGATCCAGGTGGGAATCTGCAGAGACCACACATCCTAAGCCTCATGGCCCAGACTCCCTTGGACTTGGGTGGACCATGAGGGTTTTAGCAGCCGTAACGACTCAGTCTCAACAGGCTCCCCCAGGCCAGCCTTTAGGATGACCACCTAAAGTGCCTGGCACTTTTTCGGTGTGGGCACTCAACGTTCTGTGTCCCAGGAAAGCCCTTAGTTCCAGGCCAACCAGACAACTTACCGGGTAGTCCTGGTTTTAAAGCTGAAAGTCCCATGTTCTGAAAACCTTCCCCGTCCGGGGCAGACCAGGACGGTTGTCCACCGACTGTCCTTTCGGCAAAGACTCTTTCTGTTCTCAGCCCTGTGTGGAAGTGAGGTGCATGGTAACATCCGCCTGTAACAGAGGAGAAGCCCCCTGCTCTTTTCATGGGAAGCTTAAATATCAGCGGAGCCCAGGATCATGGTGCAAAGAGGGCTCTAACCAGCCAATGAGGGGACAGGCTCAGCTTCCCTCAGCGGACGTGGAGGGGCGGTGGGCATCACTGGGGGCCCTCAATGGTGCCTTCTGTTCCCACAGGAAGGGACATTGACACAGCTGCTGCCAGCTGTTTTCTGTCCCATCTAGAGATTTTCCTGAGGACCTCCTATATCAGTGGTTCTCAACCTTCCTAATGCTGCGACCCTTTAATAGAGTTCCTCAGGTTGTGGTGACCCCCAACCATAAAGTTATTTTCGTTGCTACTTCATAACTGTAATTTTGCTACTGTTATGAATCGTAATGTAAATATCTGATATGCAGGATGTATTTTCATTATTACAAATTGAACATAATGAAAGCATAGTGATTAATCACGAAAACAATATATTCAATATGTGTTTTCGGATGATCTTAGGCGACCCCTGTGAAAGGGTCGTTTGACCCCCAAAGGGGTCGCGACCCACAGGTTGAGAACTGCTGTCCTATATGAAGATGACAGAATAGATCTGCCTTTATGTCCACAAGAGACCAATAATTATTCTCATTTTGGTAATTGTGATCCGTTATTGAAAGGACTGTTAAGAACAAATTTTGAGAGTTTGGTCCCTTTGAGTTCAACAAAGCCTGTTGACAGCTTACCGTGAAGAGCTGTCCTGGGACACATCCACGCATGGGCCACTTCCCCGTGGTGGGCACGTGCTGGAGGTCATCATGAGCAGGTAGGATGGGATTCCAGGTATCTTAAGGCCAAGCAATCCCGGTGTTCTCGTCAGGCAGCAGCAGAGAGGACTGTCAGTAAATAGCAGGGCCCCAGGACTGGCTTAAAGCAGGTCAGCAAAGGAGGGGCCAGGGGAAAAGTATAGTCACTGGGACAGGAGGTCAGGGGGAGACATCAGTGACAGCTCACAGGGGCAAGGGGCTCATTTCCTGGGGAAGGAGGTGCAGGGATATGGTGCTAACCTGGCCCAATGCTCCAGGCTTTGGCCTCCGGGATCACAAATGCCTGCTACCTTCCCATCCTGACCTGAATCTGAATAGCTTCCAACAAGCCCTGCTCACTAGGACCTCAGCCCTCCTCCTCCTATCTTCTCAGTTACTTCCCAGAGCCCAGCGGGTGTGTGCAGGGGCACAGCCCTCCTGGCCAGCAGTGTAAGGCATGGCCGTGCGCCGCCCTGCTAGAGTCCTCCCCAAAGCCTCGTGGGTCAGGTGGGTGAGAGCCCCATTGGCTTTCAGAGCTCAGTGTGGGGGGGGCCGGGCCCTCAGGTTGGGGTGCTGGGTGTGCGGGCCTCACAAGGAAGCTGGGAGTTGAGGGTTCCCTCCTGATTGTAGGGCGCTGTGCTGGGGGTGGTGTTTATGGTGCGAGTGTGTCTGGGCCTTTTCTTATAAAAATAATACAGGGTGGGCATTTCCTCAGTTGACCGAGGTGTAGGAGCTACTCAGCTGGTGTCTGGACTTTCAGAGGGAGTTGCTCTGTGTGCAGCTGTACATACCACGGGAGGAGAGAGGTTCGGGGCCCCCTGATGTCACCCTCTGGGTTGCAAAAACCAAACCAAACCAAATCACTTTTTTTTTCCAATTAAAAATATCACTTATGGGCTTCAGCAGCCACTACCAGCTACTTCCGGGTCAATTGCCCATCACCTCAATTTAAGTGCTCAAGCTTTTAAGGCTTCTTTAAGAAAGCACGTGGACAACACAGTGGTGGTTGCAGGGGGAGGAGGAGTGGAGGTGGAGGAGGGCATAGAGGGGATAAATGGTGATGGAAAAAATAAAATTAAATTAAAAAAATAAAGCATGTGGGATCATTGATAATCCTGTACATGATGACTCTCCCACCAAGATCCACTCAAGACCTCATTACAAATTACATTAAAGTTCTTTCTGGTTGTGATATTGTCAGCAAAGAACGCAGCCAACCTCGCCAAGATCTCTGGAAGGCGGAGGACTATGATGCATCATTTTCCCTTTCCAAGGTGCAGATGCATTAACTATAGTTCCCAGAGAACTGTTCCCTTTTGCTTAAAATGGTATCAACGTTTCCATCCAAGTCTTCTGTGAACAGAGGCAATCTGAGTTGACATGAAGACAGAGCTTCAGAATCTGGAGCTGACACGGTCTCCCTTCGATTCTCTGGGAGGCCCCGTCAAATTGGGCTCAGTGGACTCTGTCTGTCCTCTGTACAATGGGAATGAAATATGCTCATTCGTTTACCTCAGGAGGTTTTAGGGAAATTATTGAAAGACCATTTTAAAAAAATGTGCCGAGTCACTTAAGTGGAAGCAGTGGATATGAGGGAATTTGGGGGAATAAATGTCTTTAATATGAATTGAGTTATTTTCTGGGTTCTTCAGATAAGATAGAGAATACTTTTTAGGCTCAGAATCATGATAATCTCAAGGCCTTTCGTATGGAAAAGAGCATGATTCATTTCTATTTCTGGCAACTTGTAAGTAGGAGAGTGATTCCTGGTCCTGCTCTGAGGTTTAAACAATGTTTCAGTCTCACCTCAAAAGGCTCACTCTAGCCCTGGCCGGTGAGGCTCAGTTGGTTGAGCATCATTGTCCATTGCACCAAAATATCACTGGTTCAATTCCCAGTCAGGGCACATGCCCAGGCTGTGGGTTCGATCCCCAAAGTCTTGGTGTGTATAGGAGGCAACCAATCAATGTCTCTCTCTCACACGGATGTTTCTCTCTCCCTTTCCCTTCCTCTCTCTTTAAAAATCAGTAAACACATATTTTTAAAAAAGAGTCATTTTACATGGAAGGGTCATTTAAGCTCTTTATGTAAATTCTTATATTATTTTTGTGAAAAGACAATGGACAGTTTACCTCTAGATTGAAACTCAATACTTTGGCGTAGAGTTTTCTCATAAAATAACTCATGTCTTTACCTTTTTCCTGCAGACAAAATGGTGTGGAGTTTTACCCGCTATTCATGATTACACTGTGGATGGCTGGATGGTATTTCAACCAAGGTAATTGCAAAAACACATTCCACTCTGTTCCAAGGAGGATTATGGTTCTTGGAACGATTGAGGGGTAGACATGCAACCACACATCTACGAATCCTGGAGATTGTTTTAAACAAAACCAGCAACATCTCTGTTCATCAAAGAGCACTGTGCTGCAGATAGTCTAACTCTGCTCTATTCTAATTTAATTCAATACTTAAAAAAAAAAAGTTGAAACAAACGATATGTTGGGCACTTCAGAATAAAAACAACACAACATTTGTCTTGACTTCCAGATCTTGAGTTAGTTTCTTGACCTCCTTTGGATCATGTCCCAGACCCCCTGCAGGCGTGTGTCCTGACCTGCAGTTGATAGTAGGGGAGGCAGATGGCTTGCCTCATCTTAGCTCCATGTCACAGTCCCTCACTGTGGTTTCCCAGCAGAATGTCAACTCTCTGAGGTCAGGAATTTGCCCCATTTGCTGCTATATCCCCAGGGCCTACTGGAGGGGGTTGAGGGGCTCTTGCATGAAAGACTAACAGCCGTAACCAAGACTGATGTCTAAAAGCCCAGGCCATGGAAGGACCCAGTTGAAGCAGAACCTGAGCTGCTGTTTATTCATGTGTCATCTCACGCCCCTGCTGTGGGCGTCCTTCCCTGGGGGGCAGTGATGAGAGCGGTAAAGCCATGGTGGTGGCCGACCTGGACTGCTGGGCTTAGCACTATGGTCAGAAGCACGTGGAGAATACTGCTGCCCGGCCCCACCCACATCTGGGGGCTGCCCAGGCAACGGACGGAGTGTTTGAAACCTCTCAGGTGATTCTAATGTATAGACAGAGTTTCGAACCCCAGCCCTGGGTTCTATAATTTATTCCTGCTTCCCATACAAAGAAACTGAAGTACAGAGAGGTTAAGTAATTTGTCCAACTTAACTACCAGTGTAGGAGAAAATCAGCTTTCAAGTACAGAGCAGGGTCTATGGAATTGGACTCGACGATCCATGTCCCTTTTCTTGAGAGTTCCCAGGGATGCAGTGCTGTTGTTTGTATGTAACAACTCCACAATGATGTACTTTCTATTGGACTGGGTATCCTTGGAGAGCCGAGGGCTTTACCCAAACTATGCCTCACGGGAGGTTAGATCAGCGCCAGCTGCCTTGGCTGGAGAAAGTCAATCCGTTTTGCTTTCTTTTTAAAAATATTTTTATTGATTTTTAGAGAGAGAGGAAGGGAGAGGGAGAAAGAGAAACATCAACGGAGAGCTACCTCCTGCTCGCCCCCTACTGGGAATCTAGCCCACAGCCCAGGCATGTGCCCTGACTGGGAATCAAACCAGCAACCTTTTGGTGCATGGGAGGAGGCACCAAACTGAGCCACACTAGCCAGGGCCATCCCTATGCTTCCTGATAACTCTGGTGGCCTCATTTGAGTTTGACCCATGATGGCTAAGACTTAAATAATAAGCCCAAATCCCGCTGCTTTCAAACGCAGTCCTATCACCTTCTTGTAATTTTTACTGTCGACTGAGGAATTTCAGATAAAATGTCCTTTAGAGAAAGACTCCTTAACTTTATTCCCACTCACACTGTTGTCCCTTACGGGCACGAGTGAAGGCCTGGTTCCTTGTCAGGTGAGACCACATGAACAACTAATAAGAAAAGTGCCTTTTGATCATGGGGCTCAGCCTCTGCCATTGGAGCCTTTGCATTTCGCTGTGATGGGCCCACTGCCTGTCAGAAAGGCATTTCTCAGGTGTCTTCTTGTTGTAATTTTCTCTGGGTTCTTTCTCATCCAAAGTAAGTTGCCTATTAACTGCCCCTGAACAGTTCTCACCGGTTTTTTGGGAGCCATTTATTAGATGGGGAGTTTCAAACGGTAGCCTGCTCAGAGACTCTCCACCCCCGCAGGCACCTTGCTTGGCATCCTTCAATCTCCTCCGAATGGAAAATCAAAGGCACCGCCTCCAGTTCCCGCTGTCCCGTCCCTCATCTCCTTCACCGCACCTTCCAGTCTAATTTTCTTTTCATTATTCTATGTATTTGTCGCCAGTCTTTGCTGATAAACTCCATAAAGGCAGGGAGCTTGAATCTATCTCACTGCTAACCCCAATTCTTAGACTAATGCCGGGTATGTAGAGGAAGCTAGGCCTGGCTGGTGTGGCTCCTTCGGCTGAGCATCGTCCCATGCACTGGAAGGTCAATTCCTGGTCAGGGCACATGCCCAGATTGCCGTTTGATCCCTGCTTCCCCCCCGCCCCCCTCCCGCCCATCGGGGAGGCAACCGATTGATATTTCTCACATTGATGTTTCTCTCTCTCTCCCTCTCCCTTCCTCTCTCTCTAAAATCAACAACAACAACAAGAAAATGTTTGTGACCTAATAACATACTGACTTTAATTCTATCCAGCAAATCAGAATCGCACAGATACGCTCTGTGTGTTTCTGAGAGGGCTCTGGCAGTTCCCACCGTGTGGTGCCCGGAAAGAGAGGGCTCCTCATGTAGGGAGGGTGCTGATGTTTTACACTGGACAGGATGGCAGGACATCACGCCATGCTTTATATTTCTTTTAGGTGAAACTTATTTTTAAAGAAATAAAAAAATCTTATGTGCACCGTTCAATGAGTTTTGACAAGTGTGTACACCTGTGTGACCCAACTCCCTAGGAAGATAGAGTACATGACGACCTTCCAGACGTTGTCCCATGCCCTTCCCAGTCAACCCCTTTCAGAGGCAAACACTGTTCAGAAGGTTTTCTTCCTGGTGTAGTTCTGCCTGTTCTGGAACTTTCCATATTGGAAGCACACACTGTGGCCTCATTCACTCCACAAAACGTTTTTGACATTCACCATGTTTCTTTTCACTGCCGAGTGACATTCCACTGCATGAGTCTCACAGTTTGGTGATCTGTCCTCCTGTTGATAGGCTTCTGGGCTGCTCCCAGTTTTTGGCTATTGCGAATAAAGCTGCAATGAACATTCTGTACAAGTCTTTTTATGGGCATGCGCTTCCATTCCTCTTGGGTAAAAACATAGGAATGGAATTGCTGGGTCAAAAGCATGTGTTGTTTCAAAAGAAACTACCAGACCTTTCCCCCAAGTGGCTGTATTATTTTGTTTTCCCACCGATAACGTATGAAGATTCCTACATCACCGACATTTGTATTGTCAGTCTTTTAGTGTCTGAGCCATTCTCGTGGGCGTGCAGTGGTGTCCTCTTGTGGTTTTAAATCACAGTTTGCTGATACTGAATGATGATGAATAATGTGGGAAAATTTTCATGTGCTTATTGGTACACTTGTTTATCTTTTCCTGTGAACTCTTTATTCAAATATTTTTCCCATTGCAAAAATCAGGTTGTTTTTCTTTCAACTGCGGAACTGTCGTCAGAATTCTCTATGTATCTTGGACACACGTCTTTGGTCAGACATTTTGTGACCATTTTCTCAGCTTCCACACTTTGAGAGACTGACCTCAGACTCTATCTTCTTTGTTTTTTCCCCTCTATAGTTTTCGCTACTTGTCTGGGCCTGGTGTACATGTATGCCCGTCACCAGTATTTCTGGGGATATTCGGAAGCTGCTAAAAAAAGGTAAGGAGAACCCAAGAATTGATGTTTGGGCAAAAAACAGTGGACAGAGTCTGAATTAGTGTGCTGTTCCTGAGAGTATTAACAGCACCGATGGCTGTGATTGCCCGAGGCCACATCTCCCCAAGTCCATGCACAATTAGGCACCAGACAGGAAAGTTCAAGTATAAAAGTGTGTACTAAGTGTGCACTCTTTGATCATCACACTTTCTTTTAATATATCTTTATTGATTTCAGAGAGGAAGGGAGAGGGAGAGAGAGAGAGAAACATCAATGATGAGAGAGAATCATTGATTGGCTGCCACCTGCACGCCCTCTACTGGGGATCGAGCCGCAACCCGGGCATGTGCCCTTGACTGGAATCGAACCCGGGACCCTTTAGTTTGCAGGCCTACACTCTATCCACTGAGCCAATTGGCTAGGGCTGACCATCACACTTTCAATCCTTGCAAGAATTTTGTGTTATCTTCAGAAAGTTACCAAGGAAATAATCCTGCCTGGCCTTAACAATCCTTTGAATGTTCGAAGGAGCCAACTAACCCGTGTGGTTAGGCATCCCCTTTAATTTATATGATGAATGCAAATTTTCAAGTGGCCAAAACATGGAAGTTCTGGGCAGTATCTACAGTGAGCAGCTGACCCCAGGACGCCCAGCTTCACCACTGTAGCCCTTTAATACCTCCCTCCCTCCCTCATCTCTGCCCTGCAGGATCCTTGGTTTCCGGTTGAGTCTGGGGGCTCTGGCCTTGTTGGCCATCCTAGCAGTTTTCGGGATTGCAAACAGCTTTCTGGATGAATACCTGGACATTGATATCGCCAAGAAACTCAGGCACTTCTAACTCCCTATCCCCCACCCCCCTGCTCAAACACTTGCAGAAGGTATTTCTACTCTGAAGGTTATATGGTTTCACTTGTTCCATTAAAACAAAAATAAAAGCCTTGGTTCTGTTTTTATTGAAGCGGCTTTGTAGAAACACACCCTTAGAGACTCGATTCCCTGTGTCTTTAAGAACGGAAGTTTGCCCTGGGAGGGTATATTGAACCATCAGTGGAAGTGCGCTGGGCCTGGTTAGAGAAGTGCAGGCTGAAGTCCCGCCCGCGTGGGGCTTGGAGAGCCTGCCGCTGGACCCCACGGGGCTTTCTGTGGACCGTGGCCATCACCTGCCTCTGAGACTGCTTATCCCTGGATAGAAAGTTCCAGACAGACGCTGGTAAGACAGCTGATCTCACTTAATTGGCGGCTGGAAAGCAACCCAGGTGGCTGCATGTGGGGGAATCAGGCAAACACACAGAGTAGCCAGAGCGGCACAAAATAAGCCTGGCTGTGAAAATGGACTTTATAAAGAAAAAGGAAGGCATATTATTTTCAAGGCACCATCCAGGGACCTGTGCTCAGTGAGC
Source organism: Myotis daubentonii (assembly GCF_963259705.1). Taxonomy (NCBI): domain Eukaryota; kingdom Metazoa; phylum Chordata; class Mammalia; order Chiroptera; family Vespertilionidae; genus Myotis; species Myotis daubentonii. The sequence goes on along the minus strand of NC_081844.1, from coordinate 62,711,036 downwards.
GTTCTGCCCCTGGCAGGGATGGGGAGGAACGTGGTCGGTGGGGACCGGGCTGGGTTCTGATGCTCCGCGCCCCCCCCCACCCCCCCGCCCCATGCCTGGGGCCATGGCTGCTGTGACATGTGTGCAGCCACTGCCTGGCACAATTACCATGACCTCTCTTCACGTTCTTCATTCTGTAAAATGGGAATGAGTCCGCCTCGCAGTCCGCAGGAACCTTAGGAAAATGAAATTATGAGCATGTAATATCTCATCAGGGAGAGAGCTCTCCTGTCAATTTTTCCAGAGAAAGCTGGACACCTTGAATCTGGTGTGGATATTCAAGGAGCTGTTTATCAGAACTTCTCTCTTTTGTGTGTACAAAGGAAGTTACAAAGGTTATGAAGAATAGAAAAAGAAATAAAAGTATTTAAGCACCAGTGTTTCTAGAATAGGAGGGGAGAAAACAACTTCTTACACCCCAAACACAAGTACCAACTATCCAAAGTATGCCAAGAACATTTTGGTCTGGGGATAGAGATATCTGGCTCCAAGCCTGTCCCCTCCACCTCCCACCCCTGCATTCGCTGTTAGACTCCTGAGGACCTCAGCAGAGGCAGAGCAGTAAGGCGGGGAGAGCTCAGAGTCGGCAACGCCGCTCCTGCTCTGAGCCTGCTGGCTTCATGGCTCTCTGCCTCAGTGTTCTCACAGGTAAAATGGGGCTGATGCTCTAAAATGCTATAATCCTGGGGCCTTTTACTTTTTTGTATTCTGATCAGTTATGGTGACTTGTATTGTGACATTTTAATTGTCTTATACACTGAAGACAAGGAAGAGAATGCAAATATTTGACCCTAAAGCACAATTACTCCTTTGGAAGTGGGGAAAATACAATTCTTCAAATCTTACATTTGAGGATTTTTAAACAACTTCTGTTTTTGCATCTAAATTGAAACTATTTAAATTATAAACACACACAGAGTTTGGTTAAACAGCATGTGGAAAAAGGAGATGGGTGTACCATGATATCGGAGTTTTGCATCTTTAAACATCTGAACGACAGAATTTATTTCCTTTGTTCTAATTCTGTTGTCACCAAGGCAACCTCTTGATCATTTTAATTCCTACAAATTGGGCTACAGGGAGCAAACGCACTGGCTGGAGAGATGGGAATTTCCCATCTCTTTGACAGTTACATATATATTTTTTGCATATTAGTTGAATTGATTTTTATGTGTAGAAATCAGTTTATTATCTCAAGAAGTCAATATTATGAACAAAAGGGATGGAGAAGAACTTTTCTGCCTTAAAAGAGTCTAAAGAGAATAAAAACCAAATGGCAATGTAGGATCCTCAATCAAATCCTCAGGCCCTGGCTGGTGTGCTTAATGGTTAGAGCGCCAGCCTGCACACTGGAGGGTCTTGGGTTCGATTCCTGGTCAAAAGCATGTACCTAGGTTGCTGTTTCGACCCGTGGGTCAGGGTGCATGCAGGAGGCAACCAATCGATGTGTCTCTTTCACCCCCTGCCCTCCTGTCCACTCTCTAAAAATCAATAGAAAAAATATCCTCGAATGAGGATTAACAACAAAAAATTCTGGTTAGAATAAAACAGCACGGAAGACATCTGGGAGGCAATTGGGAGAATTTGAATATGGAGTGAGAATGAGATGCTATTAGGGAATGGATGTTAATTACGTGAGGTGTGATACTGATAGCGTGGCTAGGGGAGAGAACACCTGATTCTTTGGAGCTGCAAGCTGAGAAGTGGCGGGGTGAACTGGCTGGAGTGTGTGTAACTTACTTTGAAATGGTCCTACAAAATAAGTATGTGATTTGGCAATGTGTTAACAATTATTGAATTGAGTTGGTAAGTGTATATAGTTATTCATTGTATTATTTTTTTTCTGATTTTTTGAAAAGTATTCAAAAAAAGTTTAAAAATCTAAGCAAAGTCAAATCCTTAAAGCAGGTAGCTCTTAGTAGCTGTATGTCTGATTTGGAATCTGTGGCATCCATAGAGCCAGCTGTCCTGGGAGAGGCAGGGACACGTGAGCCCTACGTGTGTGAATACTGCCGTAGTTACCTCCACCTGTTGCATGAAAAAGACAGGTGTCTGTGGTAGCTCATCCAGAAGACACCAGAATGGAAAGCTAATGTCCTTAGAACTTAAAACCAAAAGGAAAAGAGATTAGAGGAGAAAACCAAAGGGAAAAGAGGAAAATAAAATAAAAAGATAAAGGTCTGGCCTGCTGGTGTGGCTCAGTGGTTGAGCTTCAACCTATGAAGCAGGAGGTCATGGTTCGAATCCTGGTCAGGGCACATGCCCAGGTTGCGGGTTGGATCCCCAGTAGGGGGTGTGCAGGAGGCAACTGATCACTGATTCTCTCTCATCATTGATGTTTCTATCTCTTTCTCCCTCTCCCTTTTTCTCTGAAATCAATAAAAATGTATTAACACGTTAAGCGCCCAGTCACTGGTGACTGACACTATACTTTCCATCTGGAAGACAAAACAGGCTGGGCGCTTAACGTGTTTAAAAAAAAAAGATAAAGGTCTGGTTATACAGCCAGGTGTTTTCCCTCCACACTTTGCAGAATTGGAGGAGGTGGGGTGTAACCAACAAAGTCATTCATAAGGAAAAGTACCAGGTTATTTGTTTTCCACCTCTTTTTCTCCAGTCTTCCTTGAAAAAAATGGCCAGAGGCAGAAATGGCTCATCCAGTGCTTCTGAATGTTCCTTAATTTTCAGCAACAAAAATACATCTTTCTCACCGGGGTAGATGCTTATTGACTTCTCTGCCCGGATAGACGTCTCTGCAGTGATAGACGTCATGCTCTCCTGTGGGGCTGACCGGCAGCCCCTGAACGATGGGTGAACAGATTACTCAGACACAGTTTGACTGTGAAAGAGAGGGCTAAGGGGCTCCTGGCTCTAGTGGCCAGAGCAGCCTCGATTGCCTGACTCGTTAGCTTTTTATTGCAGCTTTTATCCTTAGATACAATCAGTAGGTGAGTAATCTTGGGAGGACTCGTGTTTACATTGTCCTCTAGGCAGGGGCATCCAGGGACTAAGCATAAGGATTCCAGTAAACACCCGGGGTCTGCATGTGCACAGACTTGTTTGGAAAGATCAAGAAATAATTAGGGGAGCTGCCTTGGTCACTCCCCTAGGTCTCCCCTAAGTCGGAATTCTGATAAACAGGGCAGGCGGCCTTCCACACACTCCCCTTTATCAGAGTGTCCCCCTTACAAACTTCCCAACCACGTTTCATGCTTCCCAACACTCTCCCGCCTTCTTCCCTCAGTCACTGAACTGGAATTTTAGAAAGGCCAAGAGGATTACATATAAGAACTTGTTTTAAAGGAGAGACCTAGTCCATTCATCCAGTGCAGAACACGTTTTCACTTAAATACTAGTACAAAGGTGTGGTTTAAAAAATATTTTTATTGATTTCAGAGAGAAAGGGAGGGGGAGACAGAAACATCAACGATGAGAGAGAATCATTGGTTGGCTGCCTCCTGCACACCCCCTTCTGGGGATTGAGCCTGCAAACCTGGGCATATGCCCTGACCGGGAATGGAAAGGTGAATCTCCTAGTTCACAGGTCAACGGTCAACCACTGAGCCACACTGGCCGGGCACAAAGGTGTGGTTTTAATCCGAACTAGGAGTGCTCAACCCTTCTCAGAGCTCCCTGTTAGCCCCTCCCCCCATCCTGTTAATTTTTCGCTTTCATGTTACCTAGTGTCACATGGTGCAATTTGCCAGCCAGTCTGGAACCATAGCCCACGGTGGGTAGGACTGGCCTCTTCTCCTGCAGCCTCCATACATTAAAGTTCAACTTTGTTTCGGATCTACTTTTGACTCTCCCCAAGTGGCCTTAGGCCAGGTCTTCTGAAATCCAAGGGGTGGAGTCACATGTGTGTGAACTGTGAACAAAGGGCTCCTGGGGTGGGGAACAGAAAGGGAATTGGGGAAACAGGGCAAGAAGCCCCATAAGGAGGCAACTTTAGGCAAAGTCCCAGCCTCTGCTTGATCCTGCAGGGGGAGCTCTGGAACATAAGTCCTATTTCTGGGTTTGTCCAGGAAGTGAACTGGGCTCTCACCTGTCCTTGGAGCAGTTTAAGCACGTTAACTCTTTGCAGGTGGGTGCAGGCTAAGCCAGGCCCTGGCTCAGGGAGTCCTCCAAGAGGTACAGCTGTGCGTTAGACATAAGGCAAACAGTGTGTGTGTGTGCCGCATGCACATGGGTGGACAGTGTCCACTCTAGTGGGCCTAAAATCCCTTTCTTACTTTCCCTCCAATATATTCCTTGAGTTTTCTTACTTTTTTTAAAATGTAATTTTTACTATCATTTTCCACGTCCTCTGAATGACCCAGGTGGATTTGAACTGTTACGGTGCTAAATCCACAAATGGACTTTGGCTCCTTCCAAAGTTGACGCTCCTCTGCCTCCTTTGCCTCCTCCCCCAGAGGACAGATTTAGAAAGCTTTAGCTGTGCGGTTGAATTAAAAAGGCTGCAAGTGACTGATTGCTCTGTACTATTACATAAATGTTTAAATAATGATATCAAAATTTTGAGACAAGAACTGCAGTTAATCAATTACAACCCAGGCATAATATATCAGCTTAATTAAGGTTGGGGATCCAGTGACAATCCAAAAATAGACTATACTTTGGGTTGATTCAGATAACAATCTTTTATTTGTTTTTTTTTTCTTTAAAAGTGGTATGTCAACATCACTTCATTTCTACATTTCAGAGTTCTGTACATTTCTTAAGAGGAAATAAGCAATGCTCAATGTACAAAGTAAAAAGAGAAAACTAGAAAAATCTGAATAAAATGGAGCAAGTTGCCATAGGTCATACAGTACAAATTAGTAATTAGATGTCATCTGAAGTGCAATACCACTGCTGTGATGATGAGTTAAGGGATGAAATAAAAATACTCTATTTTAAACAAACAGTATATATATATATTTATATGTATATTTTTTACAGATAGTAGACCCAGTGATATCTGCAGTATTGTAAAAACTTATTTACAAATAACTTCTTTAGACATTACATATACATCAGCACCGTAGTAAAAACAAAAACAGAACAACGTTATTAAAATCTACCTCTCTAGTTAGTTGGTCCCAGGACGGGGCATTTGGAGGAAGCTTTTAAAAGGGAATGGAGCCGCGCCTCCATCAGCCGCCTCTAGCTTCTCATCATTGCTTATATATTTATTTCCTGTACCTTTCAGAAAAAGGCAATTATATATTCTGTCTTCTTGTTTGCTTACTTTTTTTTTTGGTTTTCGTCTGTTTCCACTCAGGAGTTTCCCTGGTGTTGTCTGTCCCCATGCAGGTGTTCACGGTCACCCTGCTAACACCTCTTCCCAGGGACAGCACGGCCCCTGCCTGGGCTCCGGCCCACCTGGCCACCTCTGTCTCCATCCTGGCCCTCGCTGGCTGCATCTATAGCCCTAGGACCTGGAGAGCAAGTCAAGGCCGCGTGTGCCTGCCTGCCGCCTCTACATCCTCTGCCCCCAGCTTTCCATTCTAACTCCTTTCTCAGGACCTTCCCCCAGGGCTGCCAGTCCAGTTCCCATGGGCCTCAGGGGGGCTCAGGTGTGACGAGTTGCTCGAAAGGGAGCCAGCCTTTCGGACACCGAGAGAGGGGGTGGGAGGAGAAAAGCACACGTCACTCTCACTCAGGACAACAGTTACGCCACATGGCCTCCACAACGGGACGGGGGTGGGGGAGGGCGAGGACTTACACACAAGTCCTTGTAAATACGAGACAAGCCTGACAATGCAGACAGGCTTCAGTTAGGGCAGCTTTGAGTGAATTACACAGAGAACAACTGTACAGGACTTCTGAAGTGGGTGACTGCCCAAATGGGAGGAACCATATCTTTCTCCTTTATGTCAGCAAAACATGTAAGGTGGAGTAATTGAATTTTCAGCGCCTCCTCTCTCAGGGGTTTAGATTTGTCTTTCTGGTGGGTAGGGGTGAGGGGCAAGGCTGATTTTAGCGTGTCGCCCCTGGATTTTCCCGCAGGGGAGCCCTCCAGGCCGTCCTCCCGGGTGCACCAGAGGTGTCAGGTGCGGTGTGTGTGAGCCCACCCGGAGCCTGCTCAGTTCCGGGCAGACTATCCCCTCAACTCCACACGCGGTAGAGAAAGAACACGCCAGGGTCGCCTTGGCATTTCAGACCTAAGATCTTGCATTTATTTTGACTCTGCCCAAGCTCCCTAGAGACAAAAATGTCATTACTTCCTGGAAGGACGCTGGGGTGGACACAGGAGGGGCGACGGTGGGGTGGGGGAGGGAGGCGGTCACGGGGCAGGACAGTGTCCTCAGGGTTTCCCCGCCCTGCGGCGCCGGTAATGGATGGGAACTGCCTGGATGTGTCGCTGTCGTCTGGGTTCCCAGGAGGCTCCAGCCCAACTACCAGGAGTGATGGCCACCCGGTCAGCAGCAGCGGGCTGCCCCAGGGACCACGGGGCCGACCCTCCTCCCAGCTCACTGGCTGTCCTGCTGAGGCCGCGAAGGGCAACGCCTGGCATTCCTGAGGGTCATCACGGGCAGGAGACAGGCCTGCAGGAGCCTCTGTGCTCTCCCTGCCGCGTCCCACTGTTCTGTCTGTCTGCCCTCCACAGCCAGGCGCAGGTCTGGGAGCCTGAGGTCTCTTTCCAGCCAGAGCTCAGCACATGTCTGACCTGTGCAACCACCCAGCAGCCTCTGTGGGGCTCCTCCTGCCCAAGGCTCCGTCTCTTGTGTCTCCAAAGCTGCAGGCTCCGCACCTGGGCCAGGAGGGGCTGACGGATGCCGGGCCGTGGGCAGCAGTCCGTCTGGGCCGGAGCAGGGAGTGCGGTGCAGGGGGCTCAGGGTCGCCTCCCCCACCTGCCTCTGGTGCGGCTCCCTCCCTCTCTTGCAGCAGGGCTCTGCCTGGTCTCGTCTTGGCTGCTGTGAGAAAATCAGGTGGAAGGAGGCCCCACAGGGCTGTGGACTGGCACCTGGATCTTCCACGCTCAGCCAGCTGCAGTTTTGCTCAGTTTACGTGGGTCAGAAAACCAAAAAACCAGGATGGGCCCACATCCTGTTTCTTCTGCCCGTTGGGCCCCCTCCTGACTAGGGGTTTCCAAACAACTCGTCGAGCTCCTGCATCCACTCGTCCCCCGGCCCACCTTTGATGATGGAGTCCACGAGGTCGGCACTGTCCGAGAGGCCTGGGAAGGAGGCCCCGGCTGCTTCCCCGCTGTAACTGTAGGACATGTCCTGAGGGGCAGTCCGCTCATAGGCTTGGCTCTGGCCGCTGGGAGCAAAGCTGCCACTGGGCATCTGCTGGGCTGGGGGCTGGCTGAACACTGGCATGCCGGGGACGCCCTGGCTCAGGCCAGACATGACCATCGGCCTGGCCTGGCTGGTCCCTTGCTGCCCCGGGAGCGGTGGCATCATTTGCCGACCCATGGCAGCCGGGTTGAGGGTTCTCATGGCACCCGTGTTAGCGTCCACGACCTGGCTCAGTCCCTGTGGGAAGTGTTGCTTGGTCAGCCTCGGCTGGCCGGCTTGAAGCGAGTAGCTGGCCCCGTTGCTGAATGACCCCAATTCTCCACTAGTCCTCCCAGGCATCCCCTGTAAGCCCCTCTGCTGCCAGCCCTGGGCTCCCTGCTGGACCGTTCCCATAATGCTCTGCAGCCTTGGCGGGCCTTGGGGCCTGGGCAGGGCCTGGCCCACTGGCCCTTTCATCTGCTGGTGCTGCTGGCTCATGGCTGAGTTCACCAGCATGCTCTGCCCAAACCCACTCACCATCCCCACCCCTTGCCCGGAGGCGGGTTGCCTCTGCGGCCCCTGGGCTTGGTTGTGCGCGATGCTCATGCCACTTTGGTTCGGGTGCTGCAACATCTGGGTCATTCCCGGGCTCATATTGTACATTCCTGGTTGGCTGGTAGGCGTGGTGTTATAAGGGGACAGTCCCATCTCAGACTGGGCAGCGGCCGTGGCCATTGTCCCTGGGTTCTGGGAGGGCCCCATACCCATCATGCCTGCGTTCTGTGCCATCAACCGCGACGTCCGCATGCTCTGGAGGGCTGCCTGGCTTCTCACAGCCGCCATGTCCTGCGGAGAGCCTGCAGGGAAAGAGGACACATAGCACTCACTCTTCTTGGGAAGCCGTGTACTGTACCAGGTGTGGGATTTTCTCTGGGAGACACAGAATGCTTCCGTATGAAAGGGTCTACTCTGATGATACACCCCTAATAGAAACAAGTATTGTTTTTCTGCTTAGAACATACGCTGATGGTGCAAAATTTGGAAAGTGTTGAAAAGCACAAAGATGAAAATTCAAGTCACCCAAGTTCCCACCCTCCAGAGTTGACCACGGCTCACTACTATTTATATAAAAACAGACACACTTGCACAAATTGGGGTCATACTGTACACACGCATCTGTAGTTGACTTTTTCACTTGAGTACCCTGATGTTTTTGTCCACATTTCAGAAGCAAATTATTTCTTACACTTCTTGATAGGATGCCATCCTCAACCAATTCGATACCATTTTTCCTGGAGGTGAGAGGGAATTCACCTCCTAGGCTAAACTAAGAAATGGCGATGGCTGTGTGTATTCTGATTGTGAAGTTGAACGTGGTTCAGTAGAGAATACTATCAGTGAAGACCATTAGACTAATTTCCCTGAAGACATGAGCAGGACTTGAGAGGTTAAAGGCCTTTGCTTCTGCTCAGAAGCTATTGCGACAGACTGGATGTTTTTTTGGACCCACTCTGTAGATTTCCACGTGCTCCAGATTCTGAGTTATAACATGTCAGTGCAAACTGGCCAGCTTCCTGAGCTAGGAAAAAAATATCATCCTGCTACTGGCTACTTGGCAATGAACTTTACGGATCTTTCCAGCGAAGTCCACTCCTTGAAATCGGCAGTGGCTGTGGCTCTCGGCCGATCGCTAACAGAGTTTTGACGAAGCTGTTTAAAAGTTGGCCGGAGTATGAACTCCCCGCGTCACTCCCCTCTGATTGGGCATGTGAGTGGGGACTTCTTTACCTGTTCCCAGGAAGGCCCCAAACCAGCCAGGGGAATAGAAATGTCACCCTTTGAGCCGCAGTCAATGCTGTAAAGGACTAGGGGGCGCACACAATGGAGTGTGCTATGTCCCTGGCTAATGATTAAGTCTAAGAGACAAAGAAAAATAGTTTTTTCTTCCTGGACATTTAAAAAAGATGCAGCATGGGAGCCAATCGATGTTATAAGCAAATTTGCTCCTCCCTGGAACTGAGATGAGAAACCAGATGAGAATAGTGTAACCTTGTTAAGCCTGGCACCTTGGCAGATAACTGAAGTGTGTTTTTTGTCTTCCTGATGGGGGTATTGATTTCTGGACAGCAAATATGTCTCCATATATTATTTCTCTCTTTAAGAAAGAAAATTACGGGAATTTTGAGTATGACTTACGTTTTTGAGGCTTGAGATCAATATCATTCTGCACTGAAAAATGAAGTTTACTGTGGGGAAACCTGAAAGATCTGGGGGCTATCCTTAGAAATGTTTCCATTTGTTTGTTTTAAGCTTAATTATATCTAAGTGATTTAAAAAAAATCAAAAGTTCCTGATTAAATACTGGATGTTAGCATACAGTGCAACTTGTAATCTTGTTATGAAGTTTTGTGACCTTAACGACTAAATTTATATCGACTTTGTGGCCAATCTGATCAACTGTGGTGAAATGGGTTATTGAGTTGCTTATTTAAAAATTTAAAGGAAAAATATTGCTGACTCAGAGATTGATCAGATAGACCCAAATTACACACACAGGCTGCTGGGCTGCTGGAAATAGATAACAAGACTTTACTATTTTGGAAATTTTTGTTGTATGTTTATAATGGACATGTTGAGGGACTGGATATTGTCTGGACTAAGTTTTTGAATTAGAAATAGGTTCCTTTATTAAGTGGGCAGAAGTGCTGCAATGCTTTTTAAGAGGTATTAAAAGATTAACCCAAGCGAACCTTTATTTTTACTTAGTGGAAGTGGCTACACTATCTAAGTGTAATTCTTATGGAAAAAAAGGGCATTTTAAAATCAGCAATCAGCACCATATTTTCAAGAAAATAAAAAAGCATTTTATTAATCTAGTTTTATGCCTTCATTAATTTTACCTATACATATAGAAAAAAAAAATCAGGTGCATACAAAGAATTAACTTGCCTTTATCTGATTACTACTTTTTCTTCTTCTTTTTTGTTTAAAACAAATCATACTGTGAGACACTATAATCAAATTAATTTTCTTGTCTACTGGTTAACATCATGATGTCAAAGACAACCTTCCATATTCTAATAGAAAGGATAATATGACATTTTTTCCTAAAAGGTCTATCTTCTATGTTCACTCACAAGATGCCTGTATTTGTGAAGAATAAACATTTCCTCATATCATGTAACATTGCCCAGAGACACAGAACTCAATAAGAGAAAGATAGTTATTAAAACCTTTGAGATGTGTA